>NC_080390.1:56071505-56432337 GCF_028751815.1 Salvia miltiorrhiza
TATTTTATTGAATATTGAAAAAAAAAAGAATCCACAATAATAAAAAAAATTGATATTATGTAAATAAAAAAAATAAGTTAAAAAATTAAAAATTTAAACAATTAAAAAAATTATTCAAAAAAAATGAGAGGAGAGATAATTTTTAAAAAATTTAATTTTTAAATAAATATAAATTTTATATTATAAATAAAATATATCAAATTAAAGTTCTTATCACAATCTTTAATTTAATATGCATATTAAATATTTTATAATTAAACGAATTTCAAAAATTTTGAAAGGAACAAACAAAGAAATAAAAAGATAAAGAAAAAGAAAATAAAACCCTTTTTATAGATTCTAGAACTGTAAATAAACGCTTGTTAGAAATGTGAGTTAGTTGACTTAAATATTTTAATATTTTATTTTAAATTATGAATCGTAAAAAAAAGTTTACAAAATTAAAAAATAATGAAAAATGAATTAAAGAATAGATTTAGTAAAAAAAAAGATGAGAGAGGAGAGAGAAATTTTTAAAATTTTAATATTTAAACTAATATAATTTTTACATTTTAAATCTTATATTTACATAAACTATATCAAATTAAAGCTCTTATCGTGATCTTTAATTTGATAGGCATATTGAATATTTTATAATTAATCGAATTTCATAATTTTAGAAATAAATAAAACAAAAAAATAAGAAGTTAAAGAAAAGAAAATGAAAATAATAAATAGAGTTTATAAATAAATCTTCAATTTTGTCTTCACTACAAAATCGCCATTCAATTTTCAAATTGATTTGAAATCAATTTCTAATTGAAAACTGCTGTTTTAATATAGTATAGATTATAAATAGAAATTAAAGTTATCGCGTTATGCAACCGCCTTAATTAGTTTGGCACAAATCAGAGGGAATGAGATCTGGTGTCCCACAATCTTATGCGTGTCATTGTGTCTCATGCTTATATTTATTATATTAAAAATATTTTTTATAAAAATAAAATTTATTATAATACTATGAATTATATTTAATATTTATTTTTAAAAAATAATTTTTTAAAAAAGTATATACCATCACTTTGAATTTATCAACCTATATTAACTAATAAAAGTGAAATTAAATGATAAAAAATAATTATATACCCTAGATTGATGGAATAAACCTTACTTAATAATTACAAAATTAAACTAAATCATATAAAATTGAAATTGAAGAAAATATATACAAGAAATTAAACAAAATTGAAAGTGGGACACATAGTGGGACATAAAGTGAGACCCATTTTTTATCCTTCTCCTTTTTCTAGAATTTTAGCATTTGAATTATCGATGGCAATCATGATTCGGACGAGACAAAAAATATATACTAATTTCTTCACTGAATAAAACATACAAAAAAAATTACTATAACTGAATTAAAACTATTACAAAACCCAAGATGCAACTCATGAAATTAATGTCTCTTAACTTGCATCATTGTCGGGACGTACGGAACGCCGGAATCCTTGATCCAAGCATCGTCGCCGAAGACAACTCCGCCGGTCCATCTATTAATCTGCTCCGCCTTCAAAGATTGAATGCCCTTCCACGTGACCCGACCCGTTCTATTCGCTCCGGGTCCCCGGTTCTCGTACTCGACGTAGTAGCATGTGTCGAGCCCGTAGGCCCCGATCCACGGGGCCCACCCTTCCGGTTCGATGAAGCCCCCGATGTCGGATTGCATGATGATGGTCGTGGACAGCTCCTTCCACGGTCGGCCGAGGTACGAAGCGATCTTCGGCTTCACGTCTAGGAACGCCTGTTCGGCGATGAACCGGCCGTTTTGGATTATGATGGCACTGTTGCTCTTTAGGTCGAACCGGCCCTGAGCGGTCACCACGCACTCCTGGCTCGGGCCGGGCTTCCGCGTCACGAACGTGCAATCCTGGAAGAGGGCGACGCTGTTCCCGAAGACGTAGTCGATGGTGCCGGTGATGGTGCAATTCCGATAGTACTGGCGATAGATGTCGGCGCATAGGGTGTCTTGATAACCGTCCATGTGGACGTTGTACAAGATGCTCCGGTCGCCGGAGACTCGCACGGCCAAGGCTTGATAGCCTTCGGGCCCCGCCGTATTCTCCACGGCGAGGTCCTTGGCCAAGAAATCATCTCCATTTGTAGCTGCAAGAGAAGAACAAGTCTAAAAGCTAGTGGGATAGAGAATTTATGTATTTTAAATAGACTGCGTGACAGTAAACTCGAATTCAAGACCTTATATTATGAATATTAATTACCTGCCGCTAGACCAACACACACCGCTACTAGTGAATTTAATTCAATATTAATCGAGTCGAGTACTAATTAATCAATTGGATTTTGGCTTGGCTACTAGCTATAAATATAATCAATTGGAGTAACATTTATTAATATTGTCAAACTATTAATTTATAGAGATTTTACTGTATGACATACCGAGTGTGGCGGTGTAGTAGGTCTGATGACCTCCGGCCATACTCCTCTTTCCGGTGAGTCTGGTGGCGGTCGGCCCGTCGCCGACGAGCACGATTTTATTGAGCCCTTTGGGGATATCGACGTTCTCATTGTAGACGCCGGCCTTGATATGGATCACGATGAATGAATCATTGTTCTCCTTCGGCAACGAAGCGATGGCGTCGTTGATGGTCTTGAACTGGCCGCTGCCGTCTTTCGCCACCACGATCGTCGGCTCCAACGACACCGTGGCCGTCAGCCGCCTGCCGACGAATTCGTCGCCCTCCTCCACCGCTACCTCCCGGCCGCCGCCGCCGCCGCCGACGAACTCCGAGAGATCCGTCACCATGGCCAGGCCGTTGCTCGAGAGCTCCCTGGCGTTCTTCAGCAGCTTCCTCATCCTCTCCCCGACGCCGCCGGTGGTGTTCTCGAAGGCGTCGACGCACGTCTCCTGGTTCGCGACGACGGCGCTCAGCCACGTCCGCAGGTCGGCGACGTACTCCCCCGCCCTGGCGGGGTCGAACGCGTCGACCTTGCCGACGGAGCGGCGCAGGTCGCCGGCGGCCTTCTCGAGCACGTCCCCGCAGACGGCGAACGCCCCCCTGGTCATGGGGTCGTTCGCCGCCTCCTGCAGGACGGACGTGCTCGTGAGGACGTCGCGGATGCTGCCGACGGCGACGCCGATCGCCGTCTCGATGAGCTTCCGGGGGTCGGTGGTGTTGGCGTCGGAGAGGCTGTCCTGACACGTGTCCTTGTATTGGGTTGGGGAGCAGATGGCCTCCACAGCCTTAGTGGTGGATGCTACCTCCGGTGGGCCGGCACCGTTCCGGGCGGTGGTGACGGCGGCGCTGATGACTGCCACCAACACGAGACCGAAGAAAATGAGGGCCATCACAGTGCCCGCGTCCGCGTCCGCATCCACGTCCCCCATTTTTTGTATGCACCTATATATATATATATGTCAATTTATTTATTTTGAATTATTTTGATTTTTTCGGTGATATATGTGTGAGTTCGAAGGGAAAATTTTAGAGTTGTTCTTGCAAAACCCTTTTGAACTCTAATTATCGTGAAATTTGTTTAGGAGGAAGTAATGGTATTTATAGTAAGAATGTGTGAGATTTGAGGTTTGAGGTTTAGTGATTGAATTACTAAATTTAGTGAGAATTTTAAGGAAAAGATATGACTACTCCATGAGATTTGAGATTTGAGATTTAGTGACTAAGTTACTAAATTTAGTGAGAATTTTAAGGAAAAAAATATGGCTACTCCATGATGTCGGGAAGCGGAACAATATATGGTGACACTGTGACACATATATGCATGCAAATATGAGGTCCAGAAATTAATATTAATAAAATGGATTGTTATTTTTATTTATATTAGTAGTGTAATTTGCTCAATCTGTATAAATCTGAGAAAATTATTCTAAAACCAGAGTTAATAAAAAAAAATATAGTTGATGAAATTTTGTCCGAGGCGCAAAAAACATGATGAAGAACAATCGGAGTCAATCAGCATCTCTAACCTTTTATTTTTATTGAAGAAAAAAGCACTTAAAAATGTTCTCTTCTTTTCTTTTTTCTTTATATATATATATATATATATATATACAGTTGATCAATATATAATACTATTACCAATTTTTTTTATTCTTTACAAATTTGTACCTATATATATCTATACTGATTTTAATTTATATTAATGATAATTTAATAATTTAATACAATGTATTTAAGATATATCAATTTTGATATAAAACTAATAAGAATCCTTTAATATAGTAAAATTCTCTATAAGTGTGACCAAAATATCAATTAGAATCCAAATAAGCAAATATTTAGGGGCCCTTAATTTGCATGTCTGGCCGGCTTTGATTCAAACATTACTTCCATGCACGTGTTACCATAAAACGTGGAATATCCCTAAAAATTTCTTACTAAAATTGGGAAATCAATCAGCAACCTCAAATTAATTTCACAAACAGCTATAAATTCCCAACACATTTCTCCTAAAAAAGTTTAATCACCATCACAATTCAAAAGTGGCATCAAGAAGAGGGAGCAAGAGTTCCCCTATAATCATGAATTGATCACTGATTTTGTCTTTTTAATAAAATATACTATAAAATATCAAACAATAAAAAATAAAATCAGTGATCAAAATATATAATTAAATAGAATGGGGGAGCCGGCTGCAAAGAAGAAGGGCCTAATTGCAGCCGCGGCCTCTATTCTCTTAGTCGCGGCCGTCGTCGTCGCTGTCGTCACCACCAGCAGAGGCGGAAGCGGCGGCGGCGGCCGCGGCAGCGGCGCTACGGATGTAGAATCCACCACTAGGTCGATCGCAGCTATCTGCGCCCCGACGCAGTATCAAGAAACTTGCCACGCCAGCCTCGACGGGGCCAACACCACCGACCCCAAGAAGCTTATCGAGACGGCGATCGACGTCGCCGTCGATAAAGTCAGCAGCGTCCTGAAGCAGTCGAAACTGCTTCAGGAGGCCGCCGCCGATCCGATGACGAAACAAGCGTTCGACGTCTGCCGGGAAGTGCTCGAGAAGGCCGTCGACGACCTGAAGCGAACCGTCGAGCAAATCGACGCCATCGACGCCGCCGAGGTGAAGGAGTACGTCGCCGATTTGCGGACGTGGCTGAGCGCCGTCGTCACGAATCAGGTAGGGACGGACGCAGAAAAAATTCTCGATGGAAGCTCTTTATTTTAATTTTTAAATTTAAAAATTTTAAAATCTAATTTTATTTGACAATAATAATAGAGGCTTTTAATTTGCACGGAAAATTACTTGATTAAAAAATTTAAAATTTGAGGATTTTATAAAAATGTATATATATAGAGATAAAAGTTCCATTGAGAAATTAAATATTTTACAAAATTGCGAAATATTGAACATAGCAATAATTTTGATGAACGAGTCAATAATATTGATGAATAGACGTACTTTAGAAAATCTCGTCATCCCAGGACTCAAACTCAAAACCAAAATGTTTGTTCATCAAAATTATTGACTTATTCAACACTTCATTTAATTTTTGAATTTGAAATTTTTAAAAGATAAATTTCTACTATCATTTTATTTGATAATCATAGAAGCTTTGATTGAAAAACTTAAAATTTGGTGATTTTATAAGAATATATTTATACTCTTTTTTCTTTTTTTGTTTGTTTGGTGGGGGCTTAAGCCCCCCTCATCTCTTACCGTCTCGGCCTCTGGAACCAGGAGACTTGCCTCGACGCCTTCGAGAACACCACCGGCGACGCCGGCCAGAAGATGAGGAACCTGCTGAGGACCGCCCGGGAGCTGTCGAGCAACGGCCTCGCGATGGTGACGGATATCTCGGAGTTCGTCGGCGCGCTGCAGCTCGAAGAAGTCCTCGGAAGCGGCCGGAAACTGGCGGCGAGGGCTCGGGACGAGGATTTCGTCGAGCGGCGGCTGGTTCAGGCCACCGCGCTGTCGTTGAAGCCGACGATCGTGGTGGCGAAAGACGGCAGCGGCAAGTTCAACCGCATCAACGACGCCGTGGCTTCGCTGCCGAAGAGGAATAATGATTCGTTCATCGTGATTCATATCAAGGCCGGCGTGTACAATGAGAATGTCGACATTCCGAAAGGGCTTAACAAGATTGTGTTCATCGGCGATGGACCGAACGCCACCAGAATCACCGGAAAAAGGAGCGTCGCCGCCGGAGTTCAGACCTACTATACCCCCACGCTTGGTAAGTATGATACTATTCATTAATTAAAAATAAATCTTTAATCTTATATATAGAGTATATATGTAGATAATCTAGGGTAAATTTCGTTGCGTTACATTTCATTTTTTACTATTTGACTCGATTAGTTAGTATAATTTGACTTAATTTCACATTTATGGAGTCAATCTGAGTAGCGCCCTAATAAATTTTCATTGTAGAATAAAATTGATGAGTTCGAAATATAAAAACGGAATTCTACAATGACTTTTAATCGTATGAATGCATCATGAATTTAAATTTGATCTTTGTAGCCATTAACGGGGAGGATTTCGTGGCCAAGGACATCGGCGTCGAGAACACGGCGGGGCCCGACGGATTTCAAGCCCTAGCCGTGCGCGTCTCCGGTGATCGGGCCATCCTCTACAACGTACACATGGACGGCTATCAAGACACCCTTTGCGCCGACACCCACCGCCAATACTACCGGAATTGCACCATCTCCGGCACCATCGACTTCGTCTTCGGGAACGGGCTTGCCCTATTCCAAAATTGCAAGTTCGTCGTGCGAAAGCCCGGCCCGAAGCAAGAATGCATGGTTACCGCTCAGGGCCGGAACGACCCCAAGAGCAACACCGCGATCATAATCCAAAACGGGAAATTCGCCGCCGAGCCGGCACTGCTGGCGATGAAACCGCCGGTGCCGTCGTACCTCGGCCGGCCGTGGAAGGAGCTATCGAGGACCATCATCATACAATCGGACATCGAGGGATTCATCAACAAGACGGGCTGGGCCCGATGGATCGATGATATCGGGCTCAACACGTGCTACTACGTCGAGTTCGGGAACCGCGGGCCCGGGGCAAATACAACGGGTCGGGTCACGTGGAAGGGCATCCGCAAGCTGACGGCGGAGCAAGTCCGGAGTTGGACCGGCGGAGTTGTCTACGGCGGCGACACGTGGATCAAGGAATCGGGAGTTCCGTACATTCCGACGATGATGCCGATTTAATTTGAAGAAAAACCAAATAATTTTAGATTGATTAGCTGCGCTTTGAATTTTGTGATGATTCAAACTCGTTTGTTGTAATCATATCGTATGATTTCTTCATGAGCGAAGTGATTAGTATATACCTTTCGTTTTTATTTTAATTGGGCGGAGAATTTGTATTGACCCGAAATTAAATTTATGGATTACTACTCCCTCCGTCCCACGAATCTTGACACATTTGGATTCAGCACCGGAATTAAGGAATTGTAGACACTACAAGAAAAATGAGTATACATGACACTGCATACATGACGCTTTTTCATAAAAAGCGTCATGTATGAGCGCATTTTTCATATACATGACGGTTTCAAAAAAAAGCGTCATATATGCGGTGTCATGTATTGAATACTTGACACTGAGCTGACACTTTTAGGAAAAGCGTCATGTATGAGCGTCGTTTATTCATAGTATACATGACATTTACTATAAAGCGTCATATATGTGCGTTAATTTAAATGTTATACATGACAGTTATGCAAACTGACATGTATGTTACTAAACAAACCGTCATTAATTGTATTATTCTTGACATTTGATATAAATCGTCAAATATATTTAAATATAAGCGTCATATATGTACATTAATTTAAATATTATACATGATATTTATGCAAATTGCCGTGTAAGTTAGTAAATAAATCGTCATTAATTATATTAATCTTGAAATTTAGTACAAAACATCAATTATATTTAAATTAAACCGTCATAATAATAATAAAAAAAAAAATGCAAGTGTGAAGGATCAAATACTTGGACTCTAACTTAATTTTTTTCAGGTGCACCAATAAGAATTTTACAAATAATTTCAACTTTGTTACTTTATAATAATTGTATTGAAATCATAAAGAAAAATGATTTTAATTTAAAATATTTATAATATAATGAATTTTAGTAATCAATTAATATTAAATAAAAGTGAATATATATTTTAAATTGAAATAAAAGAATTTATTTATAGTATAAGCAATAAGTTTTATTTTAAACCATTTAAATATTAAATAAGATAATTTTGTAATTATTAAAAAATAAATATTTTAAATAAGAAAATATTGTAAATAATGATTTTTATTTAAAGTCATTTAAATATTAAACAAAAATAATAAATTTTAAATGTTAATTTTTTTTAACTAAGATTGTTTTGATATCATAGTGAAAAATGATTTTAATGAAAAATATTTTATATTAAGAAAATGAACTTATCTTTTAAACATTACAAAAAGAATGAATTTATGCTATAATGGTTTTTATTAATCAATTCAATATTAAATAGAAATAAAATTATTTATCACATCATATTAAGATAAAACCCTTAGTTAAATTTCTTAAGCACTCCCATCCCAATTCATTCTTCCCTCATACACTGCTATCTCCCGCTATAGGAATTTTGAACCCGCCGCGCTCAGCCGTAGCTTCCGTTCTCGCTCGCCGCCCCTCTCCGTTGTTATCGCGCACCGCTGTAGTCTTGTCGTCTGTGCGGCTAGATTATTTCTTCTCATACCCACTCTCTGCCGCTCTAAATAATCGAACCCGCCGCCTCAAACCCTAGCCACGCGGTTCTCGCCGCCCTCTTCACCATTCTCGCGCTCAAACCCTCTTCGTCCGGTCAAACCGCCACTCCCCGTCTCAAGCAGGCATAGTCGCACATCCGCCCTCTGCCTCGGCCGTCGGCCTCTTCCCCATTGCCAACCGCCGCCCTCCTTCTCTGTCTTCACTTCTACACGTCCGTTGTGCTGCCGTCACTGCTCCGCTTTTTTGATGCTCCATTGTTCGCTGCTCTGTTCTAGGTATTTCGGATTTAAAATCCTAATTTGGTTGCTTCCTGGGAATTTATGTTTGTGATAGTCTAGGGTTTCGATTTTATGCTATGATTTTATTTTGCTACTTATGAATTTATGTTTGAGATAGTCTAGGGTTTCGATTTTAGGCTATGATTTTATATTGCTACTTACGAATTTTCGTTCTAGGGTTTTTCTGCAATTGGATTTTGCTTGTCGATCTAGCATTGTGAATAACCATCATCCATGATATGCAGAGATAAAAGAAGAGGATGTTGAACTTGTGTTTTGGATTTCAAATTTGTGTGTGTTCTTTGCTTATCTGATTTATAAATCTGAGTGCTTAGTTTTATTCGCTTTTTTGATTTCTGAATTTGTATGTTTGCTTCATTTTTTCAGCGACCGTGTTGAAAACAAGGGTTATTCATCGCTCCTGTCGTGTACAGTAATGGACATCAATAGTTCTGTGACGAATGTCTGATATATTTAAGTAGCAATTTTAATGTGGGCAAGGTAAATGTGTAGTTCATAACAACAATATTCTTACTGCATGATAACATCTAAATTTGTTAAATTATAGCAAATATATATGAAGACAAATATGAACACATGTTATATATTGACCTTTTGCAGGTGACTTTGCAAATTATTTCCGAAGAAAGATAGTACATCAAATATGGTAGAGGGTTGTCATAAATTTTGGGTATATATGTTTGTAAACAGGGATAAATGGTGGAAGGGGATGTTTGGTGGCTGTGAAGAGGCTCAAGGATGTCACCATTTTGGAGAACGAATTCAAGGACAAGATTGAGAGTGTTGGAGCTATGGATCATCACAATTTGGTGCCTCTTAGAGCTTACTACTATAGTAGGGAGGAGAAGCTTCTTGTCTATGATTATATGCCAATGGGAAGCCTCTCTGCACTCTTACATGGTTAGTTTCCATTTTTTGCAATTCTTCTTAGATGCATTGTGATTGTTTATGAACAACTATCCTGGTATTAATCTCAAGCCAGCTAGGGAAGCCACTCTAATCTCCTAAGTTTATGAACAACTATCTTGGTATGTTTTGATTTTATTTTTCTTCTATCTTATTACAAACTTTATTTCACCAAATCGTGAGAGTCTTGATATATATGCAGAGATGAAGTTCCTTCTCATTCATTGCATGATACTTGTGACATTTAATTGCTTATTATTTAGTAGTCACCTTTCCTGCTGAAGATGAACCTGTTGCACCATCTGTAGCATTTTAGCATTTTAGCATTTTACAGTGCCTCCATTGATACTTGTTCACATTCTCTTGTAGCTGTTTCCATACAGATTTTTTGCTTTTCTTTAGAACAGTAAATTGCTGCAAAGTGTCATAACTTATAACTAATTATTTGTTTTCTATAGATAGTAGATACTTTTGGTACTGTTGTGTGTATGAGAGTTATATATTTCGTTAGTTTCCTTTTAAAATTAGGTAATTGCCTTAGGGTATTGTTTAATGCCTTCACGCTATCAGGTTGTCAATGATTTGCTGAACCTGCTGGACAAAATTTGAGAATGAGAGAAGATGCACAGGTGATATTTTCATTTACTTGTTATTGGGAGATTTACTTTAGTGTATTTGAAGAACTATGATCTGTGCTTTCTTTAATCTTTTTCTGATATATTAAGCTTGTACCATATTTTACTCAAGTGATTTACTTCTTTTATAAGAACCGAATTGAATGTCTCTACTGATATTATATTTTACTAAATCATAGAAAATTTACTATATTGGTTGTAGGGAACCTTTGTTGAAGGAGTTAAGGAGGAAGTTATAGTATCCTCGATACTAATTTCAGGTTATAGCAAGAGGTGTAGAGTGTGATTTAGCTCTTATTTTTTGGTGAAAGCAAGGAGTTATGAGAAGGCACCGAGCCACTGCATTTCAGATGCTAGCTTATGTAATTTACAGGTTTGTTTTCTTTGCTTTCCAGTGAGGAAACCGGCATGTTGTCCTGTTTTCTTCTTACATATGTTTTCTTCTTACATATGCAGGGGATTGGTTCGATTGGATATTCACTTTCTCACATAATGCTATTTAGTTTTTAGATGCCACTTGTTTACTCATGAAAACTATTTAGTATTGGTGAGGTAAGACTTTGACAGGATTTTACTCTTCTCTATTCCCACGATTTTGATAGAAAATCTTATATTCTCAATTCAATATGTTAGATTTTTTTTAATTGTTCATACTAAATCTAAATTTTGTGTAGTAAACATTGGATCTTAACAATTATTGAGCCTTACAAAGATTGTGTCTATGTGATGGATCCTTTGTCTCATCGGAATCGTGATGCCACTTGGAAATCCGTAGTTGACACGTACGTTTCTCATCATCTTAATTGCTCTTTCTTCTACTCTTTTCTTTTATGTGTTTATTTCACAAGCATCTCTATCTTTATATATATTAGTTAAACTTTCCAGGTCATACTCAAGTTAGGGACAAAGAATAGGCACCATTTACCTTGCTAGGAAAAAATATTGATTTTGCGTATTAAAAACCTAACGATATACATATGTTTGTTTTCCAGCGCAATGGTAAGAAGTTATATTAATTATTAGTAATATATTAATATAGCATTTTATGTGATATAGGTTTTATGTGATGAATTTGTTTATTGTCAGTTTAAAAAACGTGAGTATTCTATGAGTGAGATAAATGAGGTTTGAGAAGATTGGGCAACTTCTGCCATTAATGAGGTTTGTAATATCTAATGATTAGAATTTTTATTAAATATATCTATGGCTTTATAGTGTTGTTAATATATATACTTGTTTTCTTTGTCTTGTAGCTTTGACATGTGACATGGAGAAGTTCTTGCGCGTTGATATGGCATTTTGAAAGCTTTTTGGAACAATTATAATTTGTGGGTGTCGTATGTAGGTGAATTTTGTTGTTGGGAGATGTGGTAGAACATTGGTTCTTATTTTGTTGTTGTTGTTGGATGAATATTGGTTATCAATGTTTAATTGGTCATTTTCAGTATGTTTTGATTTCTTTTTTTGTACAATTTAATAATATTTATAAATTTAAAACAGGAAAAAACCAATATAATATGAAATAATATTTCAAAAATCTGAATAAGCATATATGACAATTTTAATATGACTATAGATGACGCTTATAAACCGTCAAGAAAACTAAATATAATGACATATTCTGGCTGAAATGACGGTTACAAAGTGTCAAGAATAAACATAGAAACGTCATGAAAACCTATATACATGACATTCAAAAAGTGTCAAATATAATCAATAAATCGTCATGAAAACGAACATACATAACGGTCAAAAAATGTCAAAATATAAAACAAACCGTCATGTATTATATTTTTCTTGACGGTTAGAAAGCGTCAAGAAAATAATATAAATGTCATGTTTAAAATTATAGTTGACGGTTATCCACCGTCATGTATACATATATAACCGTCAAGAATAATTAGTATAGATGACGGTCATTAACCGTCATCTTTACTAGGTACTATACTTGACACCAGTATACTTGACGGTCGACGGATATCATAGATGACGGCTAAAAACCGTCAAGTATGAGCGTTTTTCTTGTAGTGAGATTAATATTTTAAGTGTGTAGTTAATAAAATATAAAAGTGATAAAGTAGGAGAAAGAAGGTAATAATTATTACCCAAAATGGAAACATGTCAAGATTCGTGGGACGACCCAAAAAGGAAAACGTGTCAAGATTCGTGGGACGGAGTGAGTATATGATTGATTAAAACAAAAGAATAGAATTTATATAAATTAAACTCGTTATATCCTTATATACTTACACTTTTTTTTTTTTTGCATTATGTAATTTACTTTCTGAAACATAAATTAATTTGAAACGTAGGTGAATTTGCAAGACTGTTCTTTACCAATTAATAAGCCGAGGATTTGAGTCATCACAACAAATAAATAGAGGTGATTATTGCTAATCTTTTAGAATTAAAGAAACAAAAATACAACACTTAATCATGGTATATATATAAAAAGCAACCACTACAAGAAAATAACTAATATATGACAGGCCAGAAGCGTTATCTATTAGAAATTAAAATCGCTTGTCATTAATGAAGATGTAATCTATTTAAAAAGCGCTGATAGATCCTGGCAGTCATCTATTAGATAATAGTAATTGTATTATTATTGGCTAAAAAGGTATTGCATATTACAACACGCCAACACCAACACTTAATCATATTGATACACTTGCAACATTTATTCAATCGTCAGTATATAAATAGTAATTGTATTATTATTGTCTAAAAAGTAATTATATATAATGCATTATATATATATATATATATATATATATTAATATATAACAAAAAGGAATGGTTCTACGAAACTAAAGGGATGGATAAGACTATATATTAATCTAGCTACTTGATTCTATCTCTCTCCCTCTCTCTATTTTCTGTTCAAATTGATGTAAACAATCCTTTATATTTCAAATCCTAAATATAATTAAGATGATCTATTTCTAATATAATACTAGTATAATTTAAATTCAATTTTTTTTTTACTTACGTTGCACATTCCATGCACGTAGCTAGTTTATCTAGAAGGAAGCAAATATCTAGGGGCCCTAATTTGCATGCATGCATGGTCAACTCGACTATGACTCAAACAATATATTTTTAATAGTTTTCATGCATCGGTTGCAATTGTTTCCATTTCCTAAAACGTGGTATATCCTTAATTTTTTTTAACTTAAATTAGAAACCCAATCGAAACCTCAAATTTCACACATATAAATTTCAAATATTCTTATCATACGCGATTTAATCACCCATCACATTTCAAAAGTGGCATCAAAATAGGGAGCAAGAGTTCCCTAAACCATGCATCAATCACTGAAGCAATTTTGAAAAAAAAAAAAAGTGATAAAAAAAAACTCATAATTAAAAAAAAATGGGGGAGTCATCTTCTAAGAAGGGCCTCATCGCCGCCGTGGCCTCCGTTCTCTTGGTGGCGGCCATCGTTGCCGCCGTCGTCACCACCAGAGGCAGCAGCGAGGAGTCGCCGGATATAGGATCCACCACTAAGTCGGTAGACTCGATCTGCGCCCCGACGATGTACCAAGACACGTGTCGCGCCAGCCTCGCCGACGCCAACACGACCGATCCCAAGCAGCTCATCCAAAGGGCGATCGACGTCGCCATCGACAAAGTCGGCGGCGCTCTCAAACAATCCAATCTGCTCAAGGAGGCCGCCGCCGATCCGATGACGAAATTGGCGTTCGATGTGTGTCGGGAGGTGCTCGAGACGGCCGTCGGCGACCTCAGGCGATCGGTCGATCGGATCGGCGCCATCGACGAACCCGGGATGTTGAAGGGGTTCATGGCCGATCTGCGGACGTGGCTGAGCGCCGTCATCACTAATCAGG
Organism: Salvia miltiorrhiza; assembly: GCF_028751815.1. Classification (NCBI taxonomy): domain Eukaryota; kingdom Viridiplantae; phylum Streptophyta; class Magnoliopsida; order Lamiales; family Lamiaceae; genus Salvia; species Salvia miltiorrhiza. The sequence goes on from NC_080390.1 coordinate 56,085,917, forward strand.
TAGGGGCGGACACAGGAAAAAAATCATTTATTATTATTTTGAGTTCGAGTTTTTTTGAATATATTTTTCCTAACATTAGATCAATGATTTTGTATTCTCAATTTTTAAAGTTGATAAGGAAATGTCCTTAAATTTTTATTTTTATTAAAAAACTCTCCGACTTCCGGCGGTTTTAGAAAAAATGTCTTATTATATATTGATTTTTTTACGATTTTTAAGTGGAAACCTATTGATTTTTTTACGATTTTTAAGTGGAAACCTTTTTTCAACGTCACCAAATCAAACGACGTCGTTCAATTTTAAGAATTCAGTAAAGTGACTCATCATTTTATATTGGAGTACCATTTTTTAGGGGTTTTTGAATAAAAAAAAATTAAAATTTGAAATATTGGAGTACCATTTTTTTTTGCTTGGTGGGGGCTTGAGCCCCCTCGTCTCTAACTGTGTCCGCCACTGGAACCAGGACACCTGCGTCGACGCCTTCGAGAACACCACCGGCGACACGGGCGAGAAGATGAAGAAGCTTCTGAAGACCGCCCGGGAGCTGTCGAGCAACGGCCTCGCGATGGTGACGGATATGTCGGAGTTCGTTGAGACTCTGCAGCTCGGAGATTTATTCGGTAGCCGGAAACTGATGGCGGAGGCGGAAGGCGAGGGTTTCGTCAACCGGCGGCTGCTTCAGGCCACCGCGCTGTCGGTGAAGCCGACGATCGTGGTGTCGAAAGACGGCAGCGGGAAGTTCAAGCGCATCAGCGACGCCGTGGCTTCGCTGCCGAAGACTCCTCCTAGCCCTTCCTTCGTCGTGATCAAAGTCAAGGGCGGCGTGTACCAGGAGAATGTCGACATTCCCAAAGGGCTTAACAAAGTTGTGCTCATCGGCGACGGGCCCACCAACACCAAGATCACCGGAAAAAAGAGCGTCAAGGGCGGTGTCCCGACCTATAGCACCGCCACACTTAGTAAGTAATTAACTTGAATTTTTACTATATATGTAGATAATTAATATTGTATGCAAGATTCAATATAGATAGTTGGAATATATAATGCCCTTTTAGCTCATCTCATTTAGTAAAAGGAAATTATAATCATGCAGATAAAAATGTGAATATAATATATCCTATGTTACTATTTTACCTTTATTGTTTTACGAATTTTTCGTGTAACAGTATAAATAACAATATTATTACACGAATGATAAATTCGTGTAATAGTTTGATTAAATACTGTTACACGAATTACACGATTCGTATAATCATGTAAAGGCTACTATTTTTGTTTCCTCTTGTAGTCGTGAGCGGCGATGATTTCGTGATGAAGGACATCGGCGTCGAGAACACGGCGGGGCCGGAAGGCATGCAAGCCCTAGCCGTGCGAATCTCCGGCGACCGGGCCGTCCTCTACAACGTCAAAATGGACGGGTATCAAGACACCCTCTGCGCAGATATCTACCGCCAGTACTACAAGAACTGCATCATCTCCGGCTCCATCGACTTCGTCTTCGGTAACGGCCTCACCCTCTTCCAGGACTGCACGTTCGTCACGCGAAAGCCCGGCCCGGGGCAGGAATGCGCGGTGACCGCCCACGGCCGGGCCGATCAGAACAGCAACACGGCCATCATAATCCAGAACGGGAAGTTCACGGCCGAACCGGCCCTGCTCGAGGCCAAGCCGCCGGTCCAGTCGTTCCTGGGCCGGCCGTGGAAGGTGCTGTCGAGGACGATCATCATGCAGTCACACATCGAGGCCTTCATCAACCAGTCGGGCTGGGCCAAGATGATCGGGGACAACGGGATCAACACGTGCTTCTACGCCGAGTACGGGAACCGGGGGCCCGGGTCGAACACCGCGAACCGGGTCAAGTGGAAGGGCATCCGCACCTTGACCGGGGAGCAGGTCCAGAGCTGGACCGGCGGAGTCGTCTACGGCCCCGGCGGCGACAAGTGGATCAAGGAATCCGGAGCTCCGTACGTGCCGGCGATGATGAAAGTTTAGTTTTAGCTTAATTGCTTAGGTTTAGATTGATTAATTAGCTGCGCGTTGGATTTGTGATGATTCAATGTTGTTTCTTGTAAATTGTGATCGTGTGATCATTTTTAGGATTGTTGTATAATTTTTTAGTTAAGTGATTAGTATAAATAATTTATTTTTATTTTGTTGGGGAGCGAGTTTCTTCCGTGACAACCATCTTTCTCGATGAAGTTGATACGAGTTTTTAAAAAAATATTACTTTGTGAGTGAAGGAGGGGTCACACAATATGTGTAAATATAGGAGAATTTTTTAAGGGTGATAATTAGTGAGATATGTCTAAAAAAATAAGATGTTTTAATAGACGACTAAAATAAAAGAATAGAATTATAAAAGTTGTCTAATTTGATTGGTGGTTCTATTTCATATTCTATGATCATTATTGTTACCATTATAATTTTTCATCCAAACTGTATTTGTGGGTGTTTCATTTTGTGCGTTTTGGTATGCATTATGCAATTTAAGTATTTGAAATACTCTAATCGTCCATAAAAAATAATTTTAAAAGAAAATAATACTAATTTTAAAAAAATAGTTGAATATATTATTAATAGAGAATTGATCTCACCTAAAAGGTGGAGTTAATAATAATAATAATAATAATAATATCAATGGAGAAAGAAGCCAACATGTGATAAAAAGTTTTTAAAAATAGAAATAGACTAATTTTTATGAATATCTCAAAATAGCAAAAATGAATTATATTTTGTAGAGGGAGAGAGTATTAAACCTTAGTAGATAAAATTATGAATATCGCCAACTAAAAAAAAAAAAGAATTTTTTTATCCGTATCACTTGATGGCATATTTGTACAACATTTTATTCTATTTTCGTGTACATAACAAGCAATTGTACAACATTATTATCCCATGATGAGAAGTCTTTCAAAGCTTAGCTCTTCTAAGCTCTAGTTTTGCAATAGTTTCCAAATGGACTTCATCGGGACCATCTGCAATTCTCAGCGTTCGTGCGGTTGCCCAAAGGTGAGCGAGAACCGTGTCGCCCGATAAACCCGCCGCCCCGTGCACTTTCAGCGCCATGTTCGGAGCCGCAACCTGATCGAGCAATTAGGGTTAGGAGAGAACGTTGATAAGTATCGGGGTTCGAACTTTGAGCATATTTTGGGATCGTCAATGTCCCTAGAGAGATTGAATGATTTGACAATATCTATATACATATATAAAAGCTCAATCACTTTCAAAAATAGTAAGTTAGTTTTCTTACCAAAAATCACCTTACTATTTTTAAAAATATTTTTTTTCTTTCTATTTTTTTTTATCAATCTACTCTAGATAATAATAATAATAATAATAATAATAATAATAATAATAATAATAATAATAATAATAATAATATAATATTCATACAAAAACGTACTAAAAATTTAATAAATGTAAATCATATTAGAAATTCTATTTTTAAGTTATATATATATATATTATATATATATAATTATTTATCTACAAATTTATATTTTAAGCTAAAGAGTTCTAAAATGAAAAAATATAAGTTTAATCTTAGTAACTGCATTAAATTGTTATAATAAAAAATTTAAATATAAAAATAATACTACTATATAGTAAAAATATAAAAAAAAGAATAAAATAAACAAATTTTAAAATGTTATGATTCTTGATCATGACAAATTTTAAATTTCATCTTTGCTAGGTTGTATTTGTTAATTTTATCAAAATACAAATTTTAAAATTAAACTATTTATTCATTAAATAATATATATATATATATATATATATATATATATGCTATTAGTACTGTGTATATTTCAGTAGAAATTTTGTATAAGTTATTTTAATATAATGTGTATATATTATATCATCTTTAATTTTGTCATGTATGAACGAAATTAAAATTCAGGGCAAATTTCAGAATGTGCTAAAGTTTATGTATTTATATTATAACTTTATATAGTTGAAAAAAATAGCAAAATTAACTAATAGTTTGTGAATTTACAGTCAATTAACGCCTCAAAAAAATATATATTATGAAATGCAAATAAGTAAAAAGTAATTAAAAGTTCCAAAAGTCCTTTCAAAATTAATAGAAAATTTGAAAGAAAAATATCTAGATATTTGGGTGGAAATTTTTTAAATAGATAATAATAATCGTTAGTTAAAAAGGTTTTGTCAAGATCTTGATCATTCATTTTATATCCTCCAATTATAAGATGGTTTTATCTTCATTTTAATGCTATTATCTTTATTAGAGCTATTTTATATAATAATATAAGTAACTTATAGAATTTTATTTTCTAAATATAATATTCTAAAAAATATAAATTTTTTTACCGTGCATCGCACGGAACTAATACTAGTTATGTATAGAAAAAGAGATTAAGAGATTTTAGATAACATGCAACTAAAAATGCTAGATAAAGTCATTTTTTATAAGTAATGGAAAATTTTATTTTTCAATATATTGAGGGCCCATTTTTATAATTTCGCCCATAGCCTCATTTTTCTCAGGACCGGCCCTGAGTATTTCAGCCAGTGAAGGATCAGTTGCAGGCGGCGGAGAAGGTGGTGGAATGGGAAGCCTTTCCCTTTGTGCCGGAGCGTCGCGGCCTCGAATGGCTGTCCACCATTCATACAGTTGCTACAGGAATTCTGGGTCTCGAATGTAGGGTTTGATGGAATTCCATAAACTTCGAACTATACTTCCAATAACTGCCATTTCAAATTTTGATTGATTAACTGTATGATTTGCTTACTATATACATATACATATATATATACGTATGAGGGGGAATGTGCATGCCTGCCTTGTATGAGGGGGAATGTGCATGCCTGCCTTGCTGCTGGTGCGCGATATACATATACATATGATTTGCTTACCCACATTTTCGCTGAGCATTTGTAAGTAAGCTAAACAAATAAATGAAAAATTGTGTAAAATATAGTATTAAACTTGTTCATTAGCTTATAATATTTCATTAAAATATTTATATTAATATTCTTGTAATAAAGCAAAAAAAGTGTATAATCTACCACAAATGTGTGTAATGGTTCAAACTACACTGCTACACACAATTTCGGACGATAATGTGTGTAATAGTGTAGTTTGAACCATTACACATATTTTTTTTATAGGAATTCCGTATAAAAAATGATAGTTTTTCAAAATATTATGCATATTAGTACAACATTTTATTCTATTTTCGTATTTATAACAAGTAACAAGTAATTGTACAACATAATCTAAAAAAAACAAGTAATTGTACAACATTATTATCCCATGATGGGAAGTCTTTCAAAGCTTAGCTCTTCTAAGCTCTAGTTTTGCAATAGTTTCCAAATGGACTTCATCGGGACCATCTGCAATTCTCAGCGTTCGTGCGGTTGCCCAAAGGTGGGCGAGAACCGTGTCGCCCGATAAACCCGCCGCCCCGTGCACTTGCATCGCCGTGTCGAGCACTTTCAGCGCCATGTTCGGAGCCGCAACCTGGTCGAGCGATTAGGGTTAGGAAAGAACGTTGATAAGTATCGGGGTTCGAACTTTGAGCACATTTTGGTTTATTATGTATACCTTGGCCATGGCGATGGTTCCACGCGCCTTCTTGTTCCCGAGGCGGTCGAGCTCGTCTGCGGCCTCGAGAACCAGCAATCGAGTCCTCTCGAGGTCTACCCGACACTGCAGCGGGAAAATAGTTTGAGAGAGTTAAAATCGGAAAATTTTGGGTGCGACGAACGAGCTCGTCCAGAGACGAAGACGAGCTCGTTTGGCCCCCGAGGATCTATCCGAAGAGACGGGAGATCAACCTGCTAATTTCACAGCATTATTTCGAGATGCAAGTAGAAAAGGAGACAGACCTTTGCAACGTCCGAGAGGAACGAGCCGTGCTCGGCTATCAACTTGTCGAACGCTCTCCTGCTGATTGCTCGTTGAATCATTAACTGCATGCCGCGCTCAGCAGCGCCGATCAGCCTCATGCAATGGTGTAACCTGCCGGGGCCGAGCCTACCCTGGCGTAGAGCGGAAGCATAAGTGAGAAGAGCAGCATTCGAGAAAAGAGTTGAGAAAACGCGATTGCATATGTTGACAAACGGGTCGAAACCCCACCTGTGCGATTTCGAATCCACGACCCTCACCGAGCAGGATGTTCTTGGCCGGTACCCGTACATTCTCGAATGATATTTCCGCGTGGCCGTGAGGCGCGTCGTCAAAGCCAAACACTGTCAACGGCCTCTTTATGTTTACACCGGGAGTATCGATGTCGACCAAGATCATGGATTGCTGTTTATGCTTGGGGGCTGCAAAATCAGTCTTTCCCTACATATTTTTCTTGAGTTAGAATATAAATTTTGTAACATTATCTTGAAATATATGAGAGAGCAAATCTAACCATCACAATTAGAACTTTGCACCTAGGATCCATGGCTCCGCTCGTCCACCATTTTCGCCCGTTTATAATGTATGAATCTCCTTGCCTAATCGAATCAACGTAATCATGTATATTTCTTCTACTTTAACACACTTGCATTTCCGGCACGGGACGAATATATCCCATTCAAAGATCAAGAGGGCATAGCAAGGTTGCAGCAATGTACCTTGTGATGGAGCACTCTATGTTGGTAGCGTCGGAAGATGCCACTTGTGGCTCGGTCATTGCGAACCCAGACCGGATATTTCCTTCGAGCAAGGGAACGAGCCATTGGCGCATCTGCTCAGCATCTCCGTAGCGCATTAATACCTACGAGAGAGATATGCTTAAGCACAACCAATGTAGGGTCTTTCAAGTAGAAAAAACACAGAGAGAGACTGAAGAAATATTTTCTTGTTCATGATTTAACCACAGGAAAGTTGCTCTTCTAACCTCCATATTTCCCGTATCCGGTGCTCCGCAGTTAAACACCTGCGGCGCCCACACAGAACGGCCCATGATCTCACAAAGGTATCCATACTCGAGGTTTGACAGACCAGCACCGAGTATTTTATCAAATGTGTTGTCAATGGCACCATCTTTTCCTTGGCCAGAAATAACTTCCTTAACCCTAGCAGCACTATCGAGCTGCATACAAACATGGATATATTATTCTAAAGAATCGAGCTTAACGCATGATTTTTACTTCGATGGGAAATGAAACGAGAAGTAAACTGATTTTAGCTGCACATACAGGAACCCATAAGTTCCATAAGCCTTCTTTCTTTGCTAGCTCCTTTAGCCTCTCCTCTTCAGGGTGAACGGACCAACGCATGCTCGACTGAGCAAGTTTATAGAACTCGTCTTCCATTGGATATATGCGGTCCTCCATAAACTTGATCAATCTATTTCTCAAGTCCTGAACTTTTTGATTTGGAACAAATTTGCCTCCGCTTAAATAGAGGCTATCTCGGCTTTCTCTCCCAAGTGGTTTCGCATGTTCTCGGGGAATTAAGTCTGATATAAAGAAATGGAAGCAGCATTTCAGGTAAGATTCAGTTATAATCTCCGTTTCTCCACATCGTGAATATATTGGGAGTAAGAAACTCAGTTAGCATATTCATAGGCAAAGTGCAAGCGAACTCAAAAGACAATCTCGTATATGTTAGAAATCGAGGTTACCCCGTGGAGGGTGCATGGGAAGAACAGATTCCCTCTGAGTAAATGCCCACGCAATCTCGATCATAGCATCAGCCTTCTGTCCAGCATGGCGGGCACGCTCCCCTCCTGAAGCATTTCCCTACAAAGGTATGTTACGAAATATATGTCACTACTGAGCTCCTATACGGAAGGCATCCAAACAGGCAAGCAAACCATCTAGCAGATAAGTTCAATAGCCATACCATGATCCATCGAGAATGCACTCCAGCATAGATAGATGCTCCACGGAACAAAGAGAAGGCGATGTAAAACTTCCATTGAGAGGCGGCGGGCCATGCTTTCCCCTGAGTTGCAATCACCAACCAGAGTTAAGAGCTCCCAACAATGACATCAAAGAAACTTCGATTATAATTGACATATGTTAAGTGCTGACGGTGTTTCCTTGTTTGACTCGTTCCTAACTAAAGTTTTCTGGTTTAATTATTTTATTCCAGCACCAAAATAACTTAAGATGACGACAGTCTACTCGGATACAACAAGATTTGACTATTGTAAGGAAAGTAGAAATTCGAGAAATCATCAAGTAGTCCTTACAGTAACAGCACAATATTCCGCCAGATACTCTGCCAGTGTAGGAATCCCTTCCGGTATTCCAGTAAACTCAAGACCGTCATTCTTCTCTACTTTGTCCAAAGAAATATCCACGACGTAATGCTGACATGGCGCAGAAGAAATATGCAGTAAATAAGTGCAATCATCTACAGGACTAAAGACTTAAAATCCCGTTTTAACAGAAAGCAGAGTTTCAAAAGGTCGAATAGCAGGCACACAAAGGAGCCATAAGGGACACAATAGACATGATTACCAAGCAGCTGTATGCAACATCGCACATTTGATTGCCCAGGGTGGAAAGTTCCCAGTCGAGGATGCCGATCACTCTATCCTGAAATAAGGAGCAAAATTTATCTCGGTATCTTCTCAAGAAAAACTGAACTTTTTGAATGATATCAAAAGAACGCATGAAAAGTTTTAAGTAAATACTGACCTCGGTAGGATGGAAGACAAGATTGTCAATACGAAAGTCACCATGGACTAAACCTGCAGCTTCCCCCGAAGAATCTTCAGGAGGAATATGCTGACGCAACCAATCAGCGAGTTCTAACATTCTGGGGTTTCTGTTAGACTTTCCCTCACCGGTAGAAACAAGATACTGTCTGGCCCATCTCTCGACCTAAGGAAGTTCAAACAGCACACATAATCATCTACAAATTTGACAACACACAATGCCTGCTGGAGAGAAACAAAAATAGCCTACCTGCCGTTTACAGTAATTGTTTGGTTTTCCATAGCTACGCAGACCGATGGCATCCACGTCGGTAGAATGAAGGGACTGCCAAAGCTTTAGCAGTAGCATGATATATGGCGCGCCTTTGCCTAGGTTCTACAGTTCTAAACAATGAGTAATGAGATAAATTAGATCTTCCTTACTGAATTGCCTCAGTTTACAAGGTAACCAGAAAGAAGGTATCAGAAAGAGTGAAACTCATACTGGGAGCATGGGCTCGATAAATATACGTCCTTCCAGATACTCCATAATGTAAAACGTGGTCCCAATAACACTTGGGTCGGTACACAAGCAGTAAACTTTAGGCACTGGAACCAACGAGTGAGTACCTAAGGCGTGTAACACCTGCCGTGTTCCAAATGGCAAGGCAAATTAAGTAGGGCCGACTGGAAGGAAACACTTCGATAATCTTTGAAGCTAGTAATAACATCCCAAGTGATTAAACTAGAGAAAAAAATGGAGTATAACCTGAAACTCCCTCTCAACAGCATGTGCGGATTCAAGTAATTTTCCCGGGGGTTTCTTTCTCAACACATATCGCTTCTTCAAATCTCCAGCTGTGAACTTCCAGGAGGAACGTTGGATTCGATTGACCATGCCCAAACTGAATTGAAATACAAAGTAGAAAAAAGGTATACTCAAAATAAGCTCTGCATACATAAGCTTTTATACATATGAGACCATCGCAACACATTCAACTAAACAAAATGGATACTGCATATCAACTTCCCAATGAAACAAGGTAAATCTATGGAACAATCTTTAGGTTTTACATATATGTGATTATAGACTACTATGCCAAGCTACTTTCTCACTTTTATTAGCTCAAAAATATGAAAAATACAGAATGTAAATCAAAATCCCCTTAATTCTTTTCTTGTCATCTATCTCAATTTCCTAAAGCATTCATTACAGCTAAACTCAAACAATTCACAACTTCTGAAGTAAAACCACAATAATCAGTTGCTCTATTTTTGCAGAAACAAACTATCATCAACTCTTAATAAATCCAACCACATGTCAACACTCATCCGCAAAAAAATAAAAGCAAAAGATCAAAACTTTTTTGACCGATCACAAATTCAGTTATGCACGATCAACTTTTCCAGTAACCAAATTCATCAAATCCAATAAATTCAAAAACCTCAGAATTAAAAAAGAAAGAACCTGAGAAACAGTGAACTGTGAATGGCGCTGAGGAAACCCATCAACATTCGCGATCGCGTAACGGAGCAGAGCATCAACGTCGAAGCTCTGAGCCGGGTCGACCCGACCCACGAGTTCAGACGTCCGGGTCGCCATTTTTCAGCAGTTTCTTGCCCCGGTAGATCTCAATTCTTGAAAAACAACTCCAAAGAGAGGGGAAAAAAAAGATTGGGTTTCGGTGATTTTCAAGAATTGGATTATAAAGAAACAATCTTTTCCACCTTTCCCATTGTCCTAAAAGTTTGTTTTTAGTTCGGAAATGCCAATGCTTTTCGGCCGAATTGCGTCGCAGACAATACTTCGTCAAAAAGTGATGAACACTGGATAATGTCGAATTTATTACTACTATTTTTTGTTTAATTTATCAACCGTGGTAGTGGAAGATCCCACGATTCATCGATGCTGAGATTTTCGTTCCAAGATGAATTTATTTAAGTTCTTGTAATTTATAAGTAGTAGATTGAAAATTCATAATAAAATTGAAAATTCATATATACGATTAGTCTAATTTTATGTTAAAATTTTGAGCAGGTTATAATAAAAAAAAATTTTTTTTTGAGGGAAAATACGAACACATATATTACTTCAAATCGGAAAGAGCGATATCCGAAAGCCAGGCAGAAAACGCCGACTTCCAGATCAAAGCAGGTTATAGTAAATTAAAACTTAACTTTTTCTATTATTAGTTGCCTATTGGTGGAGTTCTGGCCCATAAATATGACTTCTTTTCTTTTCTTTTCTTTTTTTTTTTCTTTTTTTTTTTGTCTCGAACCGGCCGTTTAATAACTCTAATCGTGAATATTTTATTTTTCATAAACAACTAAAGAAAAGTATAAAATTTATCTCATACTTTTACTAGAGTGATCTTCACAATTAGATTAATAGCTACACATAAATATTATCTCGGAATTTACAATCGTGTAATGGGCCTGCTAATAAAATAGCCTTTAGTTATTATGGGCCTGCTTACAAAATGGCCTATATTATTGATCAGCTAAGTATTTATTAATACTCCCTCCGCCCCGATCAAAACGCTATATTTGCTTTTCGGCACGGGATTTAAGGAATTGTAGATTAATGTTTTAAGTGTGTAATAATAAAGTGATAAAGTAAGAGAGAGAAAGTAATAAAGTGATAAAGTAAGAGAAGATAATAAAGTGATAAAGTAGGAGAAAGAAGATAATAAAGAAATATTTAATTAGTGTTAATTAAGTGTTTAAAATTCCTTATTTTTGCCAAATATAGAAATGTAGCATCTTCGTTGGGACGGCCCGAAAAGAAATATGTAGCATCTTGGGTGGGACGGAGGGAGTATTATATAGATTCGTCACTGTCGTGGGCCCAATCTGAGTATAAGATTTAAAAATGGTACTAGTACTATCTTTTTTTTTTTAATTAAAAAAAGAGAGTATTTAGTAAAGAAGGAAAATTGCATTTAATTAAATGAAGCGTCGGTTCTATCCTACGTTATCTATAATTTATTTGTTGGTTTTTGCAAGTTAATGTTTGGAGGGATCCTCTTTGGTTGTTTACTCCATTCAAATCTTGTTAAGAGTAGTTTTGACAATTTAAGCATTATAAAATGGTTAACAAATACTCTTTAGAAAAAATATATATTTATTTAATTTAGGTAGGAACAGCCAAGATTATCTTCACTAATCCAATTGAAAAACACCAAAAATGGTGTGAGATCGATTGTCTTACAAGTCAAAGTCTAATTATTGACTCGTGAGATAATCTCATATAAGATACCCCTTAAAAAAGCAAATGATTTATTCGAAGTATTAAATTTGTTTAGTTATTTTACAGTTAAGATTCATGTCCACGGCATGGAGTATGATTCATATCCAATTAAATCATTTGTTTTTTTTTTTTGTTGGATAAATAAATAATTTAAAGAGTTGATTTATTTTCTAGGTTATATCTAGTTTATCGCTTCACTATTACATATTTACATGTCATTTTTGTATTATACTTTGATAGCTAGTAGCTACTAATGATTTCGGACATAATGAATGTCATTTTCTTTCTCTGTTTCGGATAAATATTTCGGACATAATGATTTACATGTCATTTTCTTAGCTTCCGAATATTCTTTGCTAGCTAGTAGCTACTAATGATTTCAAACCAGGGGGCTTAGTAGCCCACTGGCCACCGGGTTCTCACTTAAATGAAGTGACTCGGGTTCGATTGGAGATTGGAGATTGGAGATATAAGGTGGATTTTGGCGAATGGAGAGATAAGGTGGTTCTTGGAGTGGATGGGGAACTAACTACTAACATCTAACATGACTTTGCCCGATCCAAAAAAAAAAAAAAAGCTACTAATGATTTCGGACATAAAAGAAAATTTGAAATATACAAAAAAAAAAAAAAAAATGGTGGCTTGAGTTTTGCGGCCAACTCTTCACTGTAAAATAACTAAACAAAATATGAAGAAATTAAGAAAAGGCAGGCCTTGTTTCCATGCATTTGTCTTGTTTCAGTTCATTAATCTATACCTACTGTAAAAGAGCCTTGTTTTACAAAATTTGATTAGCCTATTATATCCTTCATATATATACTTAATTTAAGGTCAATTGTGTAATTTAATATATTATACATACTAATATATCTATAAATATATTATGGTTTATCCTTTATATTTTAATAGTTACTTAAGTAGTAGTATGAGTATCCATTATGACTCTTCATCATATAAGTTACTATTTTTTATTATATAATTTTAATAATTTAGAATTAAAAAATACAAAGAATTACAATTTTAATTTTGCTACAATCTTTGGAATTAAAATTAATTAAGATGAAACCTATAAATAAACATGAAGACAAAATTAGGTGATGTTTAATTAAATAAAATTAAATTTTTTATTTTTATTTTATGAGTATAGATTAATCAATAATTGATTCAAAAAATACATTAAAATGATAAATATTGCTATAAAATAAAATATAAATTTACATGCATAACAATTTATTCATTAAAATAATTCATTTTTAGGTGCGAAGGCACGTCATCTCTGCTAGTCCTTAAAAAAGTAGATGCATTTTTGTAATTTCTTTGTCTGTTTATGTTCATGTCCGAATCAATGCCGGCCTTCTGCATTGATCTCTCCATCCTTTTGTCCTCTAATAGCGAAATGATTCTCTAATTTTTGCCTTAAAAGAGCAGTCTATTGCTTCATCTCTGCATAATTAGCATCTTCTTAAAAATTGGCAGAAAACGGCGTTTTAATTTGTTGAAATGAATATGCTGTTTCCTTTGATCATTTTCATGCAGATTCTTGCTCGTGCACTCTCTCATGAGAGTGTAGATGTTCTTGAATCATGCCTGCTTGATCACAGTGTGTTTAACTTCTCTCTTCATCCGAATTCGGGAAATGATCCCAACACTTACTTGAGCTTGCTGGATTTCTCCATTCAAAACTTGCGGTTTGCGGGGGCCGAGGCCCCCAAGCCGGCTGCCATCGTCATGCCGGAGAGCAGGCGGCAGCTGGTGGCCGCCGTCGTGTGCTGCCGGCTGGGGTCGTGGGAGATCAGGGTGAGGAGCGGTGGCCACAGCTATGAGGGCACGTCGTATATGGCCGGGGACGGGCGGGCGTTCGTGGTGATCGATATGATGAATCTCGACCGCGTGTCCGTGGATTTGGAGGCGGAGGTGGCTTGGGTGGAAGGCGGGGCGACGCTGGGCCAGACGTACTTTTCTATCTCTGAGTCGAGCCGGTCGCACGGGTTCTCCGCGGGGTCGTGCCCCACGGTGGGGGTCGGGGGCCACGTCGGAGGGGGCGGGTTCGGCCTGCTGTCGAGGAAGTACGGCCTGGCCGCGGACAATGTGGCGGACGCGCTCCTCGTGGACGCGGAGGGGCGGGTGCTGGACCGGGCGGGGATGGGGGAGGACGTGTTCTGGGCCATCCGCGGGGGCGGGGGAGGGAACTGGGGCGTGGTGTACGCCTGGAAAGTCCGGTTGTCGAGGGTGCCGGAGCGAGTGACGGGTTTTATTGTGTCGAGGGCCGGATCCGAAGCTCGCATGCTGAACCTGGTCAACAGGTGGCAGCATGTGGCCCCGGAGCTGGACGACGGGTTTTACCTGTCGTCCTTCCTGGGGGCCTCTCTCCCCGAGGCTAAAGCCCCGGGGATCACGGCCACGTTCAAAGGGTTTTATTTAGGATCAAAAGAGGAAACTCTGATGATCTTGAATGAGACATTCCCCGAATTGGAAATCTCGGAGGGGGAATGCAGTGAGATGGGCTGGATCGAGTCCGTTCTCTACTTCTCAGGGCTCGAAATCGGGAGCCCGATTTCGAGCCTAAAAGATAGGTTTTTGAAGAGCAAGAACTACTTCAAGGGCAAATCAGACTATGTGAGAGCTCCAATTCCCATCAATGGAATCAAGTCTTTAATCAAAATTCTACTCAAGGAGCCAAAAGGGTATGTGATTCTAGACCCTTATGGTGGAGCCATGCACAAAATAAGCAGTGAATCCATAGCTTTCCCTCATAGAAAAGGCAACATTTTCACAATCCAATATCTTGTTGATTGGGATGAAGTTGACAATGGCAAGAGCCAAGACTACATAGCTTGGATTAGGGGGCTCTACACGGCGATGGCGCCCTTCGTCTCGTCCGAGCCGAGGGCGGCCTATGTCAACTACATGGATCTTGATCTTGGTTTTGAAGGCATGATGAGTGTTGAGGTAGATGATGATGCTGTTGAGGTTGCAAGAACTTGGGGTGAGAAGTACTTCTTGAAAAACTATGATAGGCTTGTGAGAGCCAAGACCAAGATAGATCCTCTCAATGTGTTTAGGAATCAGCAGGGGATTCCTCCAATGCCACCTTCTGCATCCAAACAAATGTAAAAAGAATTGCTTAATTTTGAGTGTTTTGATCAGTTTTGTGAGTTTTGTTGTGCTGAATTTGGGATTTGGAGATTTGGAGATACAATCTTGAATGGATTTAGATAGGAAGAAATAGAATCACATTCCCATATATGAGAGTGAGCTAGTGTCATAATAATGTAGGGGAAGGGGGCATATCCTTTATTCCATACAACGTTGCAAGACTGTGTAACACTTCACCAGTACACGCCTCGTTTCATGTCGTGTTACACAATATACGGATTCAAAAACACGATTATTCTAGGCATAACAAGCAAAAGTGCTTGTGCTTTGAGGAGTCAATATAAAAGAAAACAAAAAAAAGAAGAGAAAATCATGGATTATTTCAAAAAATATATACCTTTCCTTGCCACCTTTCAAGAGTGATTTGATGCTCACATCAATTGGCATATTCTCACTTAAAGGAATCCAAGTGAAGAGTGAAGAAGTCTTGATATAGGCCTTAGAAATACCATATTTTGTCACAATTTTTGTTTTTTTAGTGGCAAATTTGTTTGCAACGTTTCAACATTTTTCTACAAATGATTGAAAGTTGCATATCATCTTGCTAAATGACGTTAATTTCTCTTAAATTTTTAAAATGATATCTAAGTCGACATGAGCTCAAAAGGAATATATAAGAAAATATATAAAGGCATCTTGAATTTATACCTTTTCTATTGATAAAAGCAAGCAATATATAGTTATCCCAAAGGAATCACTAGCTAGTGGCGAATCTCAATTCCTTCCACTTGAAACCAAGACTTTCATTTATGTATAAAAGAGGAGCAAAACTTGATAGTTTTTATCCTAAACAAAAAAACACAAAAATCCTTGCAGCATTAAACATGAAGTTCTTTCCATTTGTGGATGAAGAGAAAGTAGAAGAAGAAGACCAATGCTAGAGCTGCTTCAGACAGCCTTCGACTCGAATGCGTGTATCAGTATCAGTCTCAGCAGGCTCAGATATGTCAGGTGAAGCCCGCCTTTGGGAGTGAGAATTTGATCAACATTTGTGAGGCAGTGCAGTTTGTTGATGGATCGTCGATCTTGGACAATTCCAAAAGGAAATCTGTGGCCATGGCTTGCTAGATTTTGTCGAGGATCGGTCGTGTAAACAGTAGAATCTGCCTGCCTTGTTCTTGTAGTGGTTAAGTAGGGGTTTCATGTGTCTGATGTTGAAGATCTCAGCACTGTTTTATGTCATGTATGAAATGTAGACTGAATTAATTATATATGTCTATGTTTTTTAGGTTCATCTGTCACAATGATTCACACAAAATATCGATAATTTGATGATTCTGTTCGGTGGGGGGGGGCTTAAGCCCCCCTCGAGACGAAGTAAATGGTGGTTGGATTCGATTAGATAATAATCTTTCAATCATGAGACCACTCACTTTACCGATTAGGTCACCCTCTTCGTCGTGTCCTTTTCACACGGCACTAGAAGATACCAAGTTTGGTTGTTGTCACTATGAAATGAAAGCACAATGCCAAAGACTAATATGCATATGATATTTATGCTATATATATATATTCCATTGGAAAAGAGTAAAAGAGCATCCAATGCTTATTGTCTGCTATAAGGAAGCTTACTGTCTTACAATGGCATTATCAGACGCTGCAATCTGTTGCTTGCAAAGGCTAAGCTCCATCTTGAGAGCGTTGATCCGAACATCAACGGGCACGTTGGTCCGTTGAACCATCTCCCTTTACTGCCAAACATTCACTGCAACGGAAGCTTGCCTGAGAACATCACAAGTCCAAGATTGGCTTAAACGACAAAGAGGAGCAAACTCGAGATACTAACTACTACGTGGCCACAAGCATATCAATATTCATCGTATGATTCAGAAATGCAGTATCCTTATAGACTCAGAAAATCAATTTATGAGCAATTTCCTCTTCTAACAAACTCCTCAACATATATACCTCTTCATGCATCATAATAAGTTGCTATCTGTTCAAAAGTAATCATCTACAAACTGTAAGTTCCTGCAATTCTTATCAACAAAGTGAGTGTCAAATAGCTCTAATTCATCCACGCAATCACTGAAAAGAACAAAACTGGCATCTGCAACTCATACCATCTCCGAAAATAAGAATTTCATTACCTTATCCTACACAGATTGAAAAGCTCAGCAACTGCCTTATTCATCTTCTTTTTCTCCTCCAAGGACTGGAGCTTTATCTCCCCAATTTTCCTCAAAAGCTCAGTCATTTCACTCTCGATTCTAAGAATAGCTCTTCCGTATGCTGGCCTACCTTCTCATACCTGTCATAGATTTTGCAACCAATCAATTGAAACTTTGTTGATATCATCCATAGAAGTTCAGATTAAGTAATCATGATGATCTCTTTTAGCTATTGAACAAATAATCGGCAGTTACTCAACAAAACTATCTTTGCAATTCCAGTTATTTTCTCAATCGTCTTAATAATCTACTTTTCTCAATAAGCAGAAATCAAAGCCCCACTGCAACTTCTTCAGTGAACATAACCAAAGTGTATATAACTTGACAAACGTTGATATTTTCTATAGTATTACCAAAATCAACCACTATTATAACTGAACAGGAACCAACTTGATGTTATATCAAAAACACGTAATATGAAAATAATTTAGGACGAGAAATGGACACAATTTCTTGACCACCAGGCTGAAAGAAGTTGAATAGTAGTATCACCTGTTTCATCCATATGGGAAAGTAAGTTGCCGAGCTTTTCATGGAGCCAGGTCTGGACCTCCAATAGAGATAAGAGCAGATACATAAACAGGAGCTCGATTTCTCAAATGACCTCAATATATGAAGAGAAATCATCATATTCTGAAGTTAATGCTAGTCTCTTCATATTATCAGTTAGATTTCTCAATACAAAGATAATTGTCTCATTTTCTGGATGAGAAGTATGCTGCGTGAAAAATGGGGTGATTGTACCATGCAATTCAATGTTACTCCACCCGGGAGTTTTCCTTAGACCACGCGATTTCATTTGAATCCAAGCTTCTCCCACTCCATCCCACCTCTCCATTGAAGCAAAACTTTGAGCCAACTGCACATACTTGCCAGCATCTGCATGCTCAAATTCGGAAATCTCCTCAACAACGGCACGCCCAAGCTCTTCATCACCATTATTCCGGCAAGCATCAAGTAGTATGCCTAGGACATCAATCACTGGTTTGGAAAACATCTTCCTATAAAAGCTATATGCATCCTGTACCCTGCCAGCTCGGCAGAGGAGATCAACAACGCATGCAAGGTGTTCAATCTTTGGTTCGATCTTATGGTCATGAATCATCGACTCAAACAATCTCATGCCACTATCAACCAGCCCATTATGGTTGCAGGCATATAGGACAGATAAAAATATGACATCATTAGGCGCACGCCCACTTTGCAGAAACTCCGAGAACATTTGCAAAGCAGCCTCCCCTTCCCCATGACTACCATATCCTGCAATAATAGCAGTCCAGGAAACACTATCGTGCTCTGGCATTATGCTAAAACACTTTCTAGCACGGTCTAGATTGCCACATTTAGCATACATATCGACTAAGGCTGTACCTATCCGGATACATGGTCCGAGACAGCTCCTGAGGACATAGCTGTGAATCAACTTCCCCTGATGATATGCCCCGATTGAAGCACACGCTTGGAGAAGGGAAACGACGGTTATAGAATCAGGTAGTTGGTTAGCTGCCCTCATCTCATAGAATAAAAGCAATGCTTCACTTAAATATCCATTTTGTGCGTAACCAGCGACAACTGCATTCCAGGAGACAACATTCCTTTCATCCATTCTGCTAAAAACAGTAAAACTCTGCTCTAAAAGGCCACATTTCGCATACAAACTAACAAGAGAATTCTGTAAAGTAATATCTACAACCATTTGCTGCCGTAAAATGTAGCAATGTATTGATTTCCCATGTTTGATAGAATCCAGCTGTGCACAAGCTGCAATAACACTAGCCATTGTTGCAGAAGATGGCCTCACTCCTGAAAAGAACATTTTCCGGAAAACTCTTAACGCATAGTCTGCAGAATCATTCTGTACAAGCCCAGAAATCATGGCAGTCCAAAATACTACATCTTTATCTCCTGCTCGCTCAAAAATTCGAAATGCATCATCCACATTCCTGCATCTGGAATACAAATACACGAGCGACGTCCCAACATGCCTGTCTAATTCAAATCCATAAACGATTATCTGACCATGTGCAACTCTTCCCAATTCAAGACTGCCCTCTCTTGCTAAAGAAGAGACCAACGATCCAAAAGTCTTCTGATCCGGCTCTAACTTATTCAACCTCATTCGGGAGAAAAAGACATACGACCTCCCTAAGATTCCCTACCACAGAAAAAGCATTAATCAAACTATTCCAAGAAACAATATCTTTCTCATCCAACAAGCTCGAACAACTTCCTAGCATCTTCAACTCTTCCGCACTTGAAATAAGCACTCAACAAACAATTCATGAGCGCTAACTCACAGGCCATAACCACGTTTAACAATGCAGGCGTGCAAAACATCGACATGTCCACTCTCCTTAGCCCCGGAGAGCACATTCAAAATCGTGACCGGGCTAGGCACGATACCTTCATATTGCATACTGTTATACAAAGCAAATGCATCTCTAATGTCACCAGCGTGGGAGTAACACCAAATAATGCTGGTCCAAGGGACGATATTTCTGTGAGGCATTCTATCAAACACCTTCCGCGCATCACCAACGTTTCTGAATTTGGCGTAGAAGTTGATCAGTGAGGAGGATATGTAAGAATCGGACGCGAACCCATTGACGGTGATCTGTTGGTGGAGATGGAGGCCGAGGGAGAAGAGGCCGAGCGATGCGCAGGCCTTGAGTACGGAAGGGTATGTGAAGGCGTCTGGGTGAGTATTGGGGGATTCGAGCATGGAGGCAAAGGCCACGACGACTTCGCGGTGGAAGCCTTGGGCGGATAGGCCGGTGATGGTGGCATTGAAAGATTTTGCGGTGGTGGCTTCGGCGGCGGTTGGTGGCTTCGGAGGGTAGTGGTAAGTCAGCTTGAGCTTCTTCATGATTCGAGTACACTCGGGTCGGGTATTGATTTGGCGGTTTATACTGTGGAAATTCCGGGTCGAGTACCGATAATACCCGACCCGGATTGATTTTACACACCTAGACGTAGAGCAGCAGTGCAGTTCGAGTGCCTCCGACATTTCAGCCATGGCGGCCTCGCTCTTTGCCACCCGGCGCACGTTAGCCTCGCTGTTATCCCGCCGCTCTCGTACTTCCCTTTCCGCTCTGATCCACGGCCTCAACGACCACCACCAGCAGCCCGCGGCGGACCGGTTCGCATCTCAAACCCGGTTCAGCTCGTCGCGCACCGGCTATTCTCCGCTGAACGACCCGTCGCCCAACTGGAGCAACCGGCCCCCGAAGGAGACGATTCTCCTCGACGGCTGCGATTATGAGCACTGGCTCATCGTGATGGAGTTCGATTCCGATCCTAAGCCCACTGCCGACGAGATGGTTAATGCCTACGTCAAAACCCTAGCTTCCGTTGTTGGAAGGTAAAGCTAAATGATTTCCCTCCAATTTTTTGAGACTGCATTTTCCTATTTAGTGTTGCGTGATATCTTGTTGATTCTCTGCTGTTTCCAGGAATTACTCTGTTACTCCTCAAAACAAAAATGAAGAAGAATCACTGTGTTTCATATGTTTTTGGTAGGAATTGGGGCATAAATTCATAGTTTTCATGAATTGCAGTAGCCTGACATTTTGAAATTAGGTTAATTAGGTAGAAGAACTATCGTTTTGATGCATTGTAGCTTGATATATTAATTAATTTGTACTACTTGAGAGTTAGAAGCATGATTCTTGCAAAACAGAGCTCAATGTGGGCAAAACTAGTAGAATGCAGGTATATATTGAACCATGGATGAGACTTCTGTTTTGTTGTAGCTATAGATAGCCTCGAGGTTGGGAGGAAGAAACTCGATTTGGTCGATTCAAGTCTATTATCTATAGATTTGATAGAGGTCTGAAACCTTTATTTGTGTGCAACTGGATTTTCCAAGTAGGTTTATTTTGCTTAGTTTTCTGGTTGTTCTGATATGCAGTGAAGAAGAAGCGAAGAAGAAGATATATTCTGTGTGTACAACGACGTATACTGGGTTTGGAGCTCTGATCTCCGAAGAGCTTTCCTACAAAGTCAAAGGTATTGAACATCCGTGAACCCCGACTCTTTCATCTTAGAAAATCTGCTCGTCGTGCTCATATATTATACTATGAATTTTGAGGATCATGCCCATGACTTCAACATTTCAGATGGATTCCTTAACTTCTGTGTTCAAGTTTCCTCTCTTTGTGGTTGTTGCTTCTTTCATTTGCTTTCGATCAGACTGGTTTGGTTCATTTTTTATGAGATGCAGCTGATGCTACATTCATTTCAACTCTTTTGTTGCTTTCTCTGTGATATATTGGATACACGTGTCATGAGTCGAACGTGTTTCTTGGAAGTTTAGTTGAGCTTTCTGCATTCCGCTCCTTTGTCTCTTACACACAACCTGATTCATTATGCAACATTGCCATTCGCAGCCCTTCCCGGTGTCCTGTGGGTGTTGCCCGATTCATACCTCGACGTTCCCAACAAGGACTATGGAGGTTAGTGAATTTACAGAGGAATCCTTCTCAACACTCCCTTTCTAACTTTCTTTGTGGGATGTTTAGACACACAAAATATTATGGGCTGAATAATTTTGTGCTTGTTTGATTGTCTACTGCTTCAAATACTCAAATCCTATGTGTTATCAATCCTAAAGTAAACATCCTCTTACTGCATCTCTCACATAGTCACATGCCTTGTCGAAATGATTCTTAGGTGATCTCTTTGTTGATGGCAAAGTCATTCATAGGCCACAATACAAGTTCACTGAGAGACAACAAAACACGAGGAGTAGGCCTCGCCCACGACACGACAGTCGTCGTGAAACAATGCAGGTTCGGAGGGGAGAGGCCTCGACTCCCGATCTGCCGCCTGCCGCACAATCTGGAGCGTCAAACCGTGGTGTTGGTGGAGGCAGTGGCCGTGCATGAGGGTTATACTTATTTTCTCTTTACATGATGCTTAGGAGTTAGGATAGAGAAAGCTTTTGGATTGTTGCATCTTCTTCATGGTGAGTGGTTGTGCACTTAAACATGTCACACTTAGAAAAAATTGAGGATGCAGTTTGCAAATATTTTGAAATAGTGATTTCAACTTTTAGCTGCATTTTACCTTCCTTTTTTCAACTTCTCTAAGTTCCATTTCATTATTATTATTTTTTCTTTCGTTTTTCTCTTTCAAATAGTGTTTAATAAAGGGATTTTGGAGGTGAGCAAGTATGAGATTGTACAAGTAATAATGAGGACTTAAACAATGCGTTTCATTACAATAAAACTTATGAACTTCGCACCGATTTTCAATCTCCTCTTTTAATTTTGTCTGAATTTTCATGAATTTAATAGGTCGTTTAATTTTGCCACAATTTTTATAAATCCTCAAATGAGAAATTGATATGACATTTTTTAAGTTGCCGAAAATATGACATAGAACCACCGGATGATTAATAAAATGACGTCGTTTAGTTGGTGTAATACAACGTCGTTTAGATATTATCCCCTCTATCTCACACACACATATACACTCGAATACCACTGCCGTCTCTCCCATCTTCAATCGACGGCAGTAGTCGCAGCAATTGCCTCGATCACCCCTTCACCGTCTTCAAACACCACCATCAACACCAATAACTCAGAACTTACACCAATTCTTACAGATAGGCAAGGATCGGCAATAGGGTACGGTACCCTAATAGCGATCCAAAACTCCACCTTGTGACTTAGAGGAACGTTGCGGCTAAAACCCAACGCCGCCTTGCTAATTTGAATCACACCGCCACAAGAAGCCCTAGGTATGCCAAACTGCCACATAGAGTTGAAGCGTCACCTTGTAAATCAGAGGCAGTGGTCGAAGGTGGCACTGTTGTTGTCCAGTTGGAGCGATTTAGAGGGAAAAGCGTGCGACGGTCGATGAGTGTGTGTGTGTCTATGAGTGCAGAGTGAGATGAGGAGGTTGAGACGAGGGTGGGCCAGGCCAGCGCTCTTCACCGGAATTTGAAAGGTGGCGGCATAAGTGATTGAAAAAAGAAAAGTAGATGGTGAATTTAGGATCAAGGGCGGCAGTGGAAGTGGTTTCTCATCAAACGCCCCGCCCTTAGTGAGCTCTAGAACTGTTTCCATTTACGGCTAGAAAATGATTGGAAGTATGAAGTCTATGTAAGAAGGCCATATTTCGTCCAATATGGTGGGGGAAAATTCGTGCTTAATTGCTCTCGTCATGTAGTCGAGAATTCTCATGTTCCCGCTATATGTCCCCCCTCAGACTTGTTGTCACAGCTCCTAGTTTTATTGTGTAAGTTATTGTATATCTTAACTTTAATAGATGATTTCTTGGGCGAAGCCCCCAGATATAAATACTCCCTCCGTCCACCAATTCAAAGCCTACTTGCCTTTTTGGTCCGTCCACAAAAACAAGACCTACCTATTTTTGGTAAGTTTTTATTCATTATTTAATCAAAAAAGTCAAAGATTCTTTACAAAAAAGTGGGACTTTTTCTCCACTCAACTAATAAAAATACACTTTTTCTTAAAAAGTGGGACCCTTTCTCCACTCAACTAATAAAAATACATTTTTTTCTTAAAACTCGTGTTTTTTCATATAGGTCTTTAATTGGTGGACGGAGGGAGTATTTTATTACGGAACTGAATTATCATTCTTGATGTTTTATTTGTTACAACGGAGTTACTTTTTGTGATACTATATAAAAAATGAGTTCAAAGTTCAAAATAAAATAATGAATTAGTTCTCTTGTCCTAGCGTTTGCTTGTTGATTCCCCAAACTACCCTTCTACAACTTTCCAAATTCCAAACTGAGCCTTCTTTTTTTATTTCTGAATCCCCAAATCTCAGCTTTAATCGAAAATCTCCGATCACAACATAATTCCAGCTCCACCGCTAACGACGGCGCCACCCACTGCGCAGGTTAGCTCGAAGACGGATAAATCCACAGATTATATCTCATTTAGGTTCTCCTATTTCCCTTGATCTAATTTCCATTCATTCTGATTTGCAATCTCAGAATTTTTCGCGTGATTTAGTATGATCGGTTGATTTAGTCTTCCTTTGAATCCGATCTAGTTTTTCTGTCATTTCAATTTCAATTGTCGGATCGTTTATCGAGAGGTAGAATAAAATCATGAATTCGAGCTACGGGAAATCGAACAACAAATCGGGCTCTGTAAACGCCTTCGATTTCGATCTCGGGCTGGGTTCGGGCCGGTCGCGACCTATGAATGATAAGAGGAATCAGACGCCGTCGTATTCGCCAGCTACGTATGCATATTCGTCAGCTCAACAGAAGCCGACTACCGCCTCGTCGTCCTGGACCCATCAACCCGTATTGCCAGCTCAATCGGGCCCGACGTCTATGGTGGGAGATATTTTCGGGAAGAGCTGGAACTCCCCTGCCCCTCCGAGTTCCAGTGCATCCGTTGTTGGCGTTGTGAATGGTAAGAACCCGAATCTGTTTAGTGATTTGGTGAACTCAGCAATTGGAGGGAACAAGAGTAGCAGCAATGTGCCACTGAAAAACACGGCTCCTGCCCCGAGCCAGAACACGTTCTCGATGGGCTCTGTGGGGAATTCGTTGCCAAAAACTAGTTATTCGGTCGGTGGGGCTGCTGGTGCAGGATCTAATGTCAGTAGTAGTGGTGGTAATGTGAACTATGGTGGCAGTTATAGCAAGAGTTCAAGTCTTGGTGGTGGCAATTCGAATTTGGGTGGTGGTAGCGTTAGAAGTCCAAATATTGGGGTTCCATCAATGAAAAGTATGGCAGGGAGTGGAGTAGGAGGTGTGGGGATGGGTTCGAGTAAGGACCCTTTTGGATCTTTGGTTGATTTCGGGTCTAAGTCGTCTGCTGGTATGAAGTCAGCAAGTAAAGCAAGTGAGAAGAGTGGTTTTGGGGATGATTTGTTTGGTGGCTTTCAAAATGCCACTTCGAATTCATCAGGTGCTGCTTTTCCCACAAGTAACAATGATGATCCATTTGGTGATTCATTTGGAAATTTCCAAAATGCCTCTTCAAAAATGAGTGGAAGTTCAGTTTCGTCTGGTGCCTTTTCCACTAATAACAGTGATCCGTTGGGCGATTCATTTGGGAATTTTCAGAACGCCACTTCTAAAACTGGTGGATCCTCATTTTCATCGGGTGCTTTTCCCACTAGTAACAATGATCCATTGGGTGATTTTGGGTTTTCTAGTAGTGTATCCACCAGTCAGAGTCAGCCGCAAAAACAGTCCTCAGGAGCTAATGGCTTTGATGTGTTATTTTCTTCGTCTGGTGGTGGAGGGACCGGTGGGGCTGAAGGATTTACTAGCCAGCAGTTCTCGGAGGGTGATGATTGGGGAATAAATGAAGAGTTTGGAGGAAGCGATTCAGGGGGTACGACTGAGCTTGAGGGCCTTCCTCCTCCCCCTGCAGGTGTTTCTGCCTCCTCTGCCAAGAATAAGGGTATGGAAAATTACAAGAATGGCCAATTTGCTGATGCTATAAAATGGTTGTCTTGGGCCGTTGTTCTTCTTGAGAAGGCTGGTGATGATGATGGCACGACGGATGTGTTAGTCAACAGGGCTTCGTGTTACAAGGAAGTCGGAGAGTATAAGAAGGCTGTAGCTGACTGTACAAAGGTACTAGTTTCTTCTCTAAGCTATTTCACGATCTATCCAATTACTTATTTGAATGTTCTGCAGTTGAACCTATTGGTTATCCAAGTCCTTATTCTGCAGTTATAATATCAAAAACGTGAAGAATAATAGACATGAAATTCTGTTATCTAATTATGGAATTGGTCTAATATGTATTTAAGGCTCTAAGTAGGATTGCATTTATCGTATATAATGTACCAATTGGTCTCACTTGGGCACTATGATTCCTTTCCGCATATTGATCATCAATTACCCTGTTTCTCTTTCTCTGTGGATGATAATCAACATTGATGAATGTTAGAGCAGCCTTATGATAGAATCAAGTATGTATTTCGAACTGAAATTTGTAGCAATGATGAGCATTAAATTTCACAAATATGTATAGATCCAAAGCCCCCGCCCTCCCCTAAATAAATAGTACTTCATCTGGTCACTGCTTGGGCCCTTATGTTTACAATTTCCATTTTTGCCATCCAATAAGTTAAATTCTTTACCTTTATCTTTTGCACGTTTGCGAGTTGCTATCTTGTATTTACCTCAAAACTGTGCATCTTGAATGGGTTTCCAAACTGCCTACGACGAATGTAGATGGAATCTCCCCTCCCCTCATTAAGTGGAATCCTATAGGCTATAACTTTTGAGACATTACATTCTCAAGCATTCAATCAATATTGAGAGAGCTGTGTTATCTTGTGCAGGTGCTTGAACGCGAAGGGAAAAATGTGTCCGTTCTAGTCCAGCGTGCCCTTCTTTATGAGAGCATGGAGAAATACAAGCTTGGAGCCGAAGATCTCAGAACTGTCATGAATCTTGATCCTGGTAATAGAGTTGCAAGAAGTACGATCCATCGCCTCACCAAGATGGCGGGATAGAGGTTTTTTTGTTACATCTCGTATTTCACTTTGTCACAGTCGTCGTATATGAAAGAGCATGCGGGAGAAGCATTTTTACCGTAAGAGTGTTTGAACTATTCATAAGTTTTCTTATTTCATTTTCCCCCTCTGAAATGTGATGATATTACTATAGTCCATGAAACCAAAGCTTGTAAACTTTTTTCTTTCTTTTTCTTTTTAAAGTTCATATTAAGTGATTTTGTTACTGATTGATCATATATTCTGGTCTCGTTTTGTACGATTTCTAATTTCATCAATTATTGAGATTTGTGATGAGTTTTTTCAGCTGTATCTTATTTGAAATGGAGGAATTATTGGGCGTATCAGTTGTGAACTGTTCTTGGCTGGTGGGATTCTGAAATTTAATTCGAGCCATTTATGTGAAAATCTAATTAGCGCATTATTATATATTTAACTTGTAGTATAGTAATAATTAGATAATTTTGTTATGCGTCAATAAATGTGAAGATCACATTAAAATATATGGTAAATATGTCACTTTGTATTGAATAAAAAATTATTCAAATTATTGTTGACCAGTGTGGAACACGTTTTAGGAAACGCTTTAATGGTGGGCACATGTACAATATTCTCTATATGTATAATTAAATGCTTATATATCAAATAAGTTTTAAAGCAAGAAAATCATTCGTCACACACATATATAATTTGAATTATAATTACAAACAATGATCCCTTCCAAATAAAAAAAATAAAAAATGATACGTTTTACGGTGGTTTATAAAGAGGATTCATGGTTTTAACTTTTTTATAAGCATGTTAGAGAAAAATACAAGCTATAATTCAACCATAGACACAAGAACATTCAAAAACAGAGTTAAAATGAAACATTTAAAATAGAAATATACTTTGCAAAGACGTATCGATTACTCTGTAATTGAATTAATTAAATTTTTCTTTAAATAACAACGTACTCCACTGAATTAAATTTATTTACCCAACAATTATTGCATTAATTATTTTTAAAAAATGTTAATCCGGACTATTCGCAGCCATCACCATGACTATAGGCTAAAATTTTAAATTTCCGCATTTAAAAACTAACTATATAAAATTAAACACCAACCATCAAAATTAACCAAAAATTGGGAGAAAAAAAAATTAAAATTAAAATTAAATAAACGAAACACAAACAAATATCACGAAATTCCGTTTCTTACCTTCTTTCCTTCTCTTTTAACCTCCTCAAATATCCATTACAGTTTAGATCTCCATACACTTATATTCAAATTTTGATTTTTTCATTTGGATTTTGAATTTTCAATACAAACATACATTCATACATACATATATACATATATATTTTTAGAGAGAGAGGGGGAGAGAGAGAACAGAGGGGAGATGTCGTCGACGGAGCAATTGATGGGCGGCGGCGGCGGCAGTGGGGCGAAGTACGTCCAAATGCAATCGGAGACGGATTTTACGTCGATGGCGTCGTCGTTTTATTCGTTCCATCACCATGATTATGCGGACGGCGAGCCGGCGCGGATTTTTTACGAGCTGCCTAAAGCTATGATTATTCAAGTTTCGCGGCCGGATGCTGGTGATATAAGTCCCATGCAACTGACATACACGATTGAGTTCCGATACAAACAGGTGCGCCGTCAATTTCGGATTGCGATTTTATGATCTCGATGAGGCGTTGGAGGATGAGATTTGTTC
Organism: Salvia miltiorrhiza; assembly: GCF_028751815.1. Taxonomy (NCBI): domain Eukaryota; kingdom Viridiplantae; phylum Streptophyta; class Magnoliopsida; order Lamiales; family Lamiaceae; genus Salvia; species Salvia miltiorrhiza. Next base: position 56,114,275 of record NC_080390.1, read on the forward strand.
TGATCGTATTCTAGCTCATATAGGAAGATCATCAATTGGATTTCTGTGATTTTGTGGTCGAGTGAATTCTGAATATGTTGTAGTTTGCAATGGGATTTTTTGTTGGTTTGATGGAAGTTGTTGGAAGGTCAATTTTTATTTTTTTTATTTATATATATATTTTTTTGAGTTTGTGGAGCTGAGTTTTGAAAAAGTTTTCACGTTCTGACTCTAAGTCTGCTTGATTGGAATGGCTTTTGAATTTGTGAAGAATTGGGATAAGCCTTTGTGCTTTAATCAAATGGGAAATTGTGGTTTGATCGAGTGGAAGTTACTCATTCGTGGAAAGGAAAGTAATGATGTCAATCAGAAGGAAACTAGATCTCCCCTCAAGCTTTGAAGAAAATAAGCATCACTTTCAAGAAGTTATGGTTAGAGTTGAGTACGGGGAGCTTCTTTAGTAAAAAAAGAACAACGAAAAAGAACGAAGAAAGGAAAGGAAAGAGAAAAGATCATATGAATGGAATTGTAATTGAATATGTAGTTTTATAAACAGAATCATTTGCTTCCCGCAGTTGTAACTTTCTTCTTTGTGTGGGCATTTATCTTTAAACAAAACTGGAGCTCCAAGTATGATTTATAGTTTATAGTGATTATTGTTGTCGTGTTTGCAAACATATAAGAAACTATGGGAAGGTCTTGCATGTACCCTTAAGCAGTTTAGCTACAATGAGGATTGATATGATAGCGAAACAATTCTTATACCCTTTACGCGTCATGACTTTGCTCTTAAAGTTATATTATTCAGAACTAGACTGTCTTTTTGCTTGTGTGGGAGTTACTTCTTTGTGGAAACTGAAGTGGTGAAGTAAATTAAGTGCAAATTAGCCCCCCTTGCCCCTCCTCATTCTGCTTCGAAGTAAACTGAAAATCAGTTTCTAGTAGTTATGGTTGTAGTTGAATGCTAGGAGCTTTGTGGATATTTTATATAGTAGCTCCTTTCCTTCTCCCCCAGTTTATCAACTAAGGACCACTTGCTGATTATTATTCAATTGTACTACAGTTCAAGTGGCAGTTAATGAAGAAAGCTTCGCAAGTTTTTTATTTACACTTTGCATTGAAGAAGCGAAAATTTATTGAGGAGATCCACGAAAAGCAAGAGCAGGTACTACTACACTTTAGAATATTTACCATGCATCCAACTGATCATTTGTTTTTAGTTTTACAACAACTATCTTGGTGGAAACAAAGACATTTTCATTTTATACATGACTTGAATTTCCTCAGTTTTGTATTCTACTTTTGGGTAATGTATTCAATTAAACTTTTCTGCAATACTTGTCTTGAGTTTTTGTTTTAATTATTTATCAAATAATCTAATTTGGTTCCTAATTTTTAAGGTCAAAGAATGGCTTCAAAATCTAGGAATAGGAGACCATGCAACAGTTATTCAAGATGATGAGGATGCAGATGAGGCTGTTCCTTCACGCAATGACGAGATTGCTAAAAACAGGTGCTTCTTTGTCAACTTGGCGGATTTAGATCTAAAAAAAGTGAATACACTCATTTCTGTTGTAATAGTTATAAATCTTACAGGTCGTTTTTTGTTCAGAGATGTTCCATCAAGTGCTGCACTTTCAATTATTCGGCCGGCACTTTTAAGGCAGCATTCAATGTCTGACCGAGCAAGAGGAGCAATGCAGGGATACTTGAATCACTTTTTAAGTAACATAGATATAGTAAATTCCCAGGAGGTGAGGCTTCTCAACGTTAGTTTATTTGTATTTGCTTCTAGGAGATCTATGTTGATCTAAACATTTTCTTTTGATAAAATTTTCTGTGTTTACTGGAAGGATACATGAACTGGCTTTGTGATGGGGGCTCAAGGATTTAACTTGTGGGTAAGGGGTGGGAATGCTCGATACCACAAACTTATGACCGTCTCCTTTTTGTCTTGTGAAGCCAAGAGTACTTGACTGCTCCATAAGGCAAAGTTAGTAACCGACTTCCTGTGTGAATTTTATACTGGGACACTTGCTAGCTATGTCTCAGGCAGCAAAATGATGATCATGCAAATGTCATTGGCAATTATATATAATAGTGGTTTGGTCAAGACTGTACATACGGATACTAACCCTTATAAAACTTTAGCATAACTCGTTTCACCATAGACAAGATGTATGTGCATTATAACTCTCTGACAAAATGCCTATCTTCCTGACTCCTTTTGCATGCTTTAATCTGATCAATTTTTTGTACATTGTAGGTGTGTAAGTTTTTGGAAGTTTCCAAGCTGTCTTTCTCACCAGAGTATGGTCCTAAGCTAAAGGAAGATTACATTATGGTCAAGCATTTACCAAAGATTTTGGACAATGAAGATCGCATAAAATGTTGTGCATGTCCATGGTTCTGTTGCTGCAGAGATAATTGGCAGAAGGTTTGATCTTTCATTAGTTATTGCCTGATATGAGTAGTTTGATTTGAATACTTTGTCCTCTCAAATTGCCTTTTATGGATTTTCATTTGTAGCTCAACAGTTTTGACTCTGAATACTTGTGAAATTTGTTTTTCTTGTTATAGAACTCCTGTTTAGTGAATTTGTTTTCCCTTGGGAGATCTTAGCTCTCTGACTTGATGCAGATAAGTGTTTATTGCCATAGTAAGCGTATGTTTATATGCAATCTGGTTGCTAGCTATTTTTAGATGTTCAATGAAGTCACATAAACTTGCCATTTGTTGAAATTTGATTTCCTTTTTTCACTGTGCTATTGCTATATGAGCAATTTTAGCTTATAGCCTGATAGGAAACTCTTGATTTTCGTCCATTTCCTGTGATTAAGTTCGTTCTCTTTTCTCTTATGCTTCCTGCATCTCAATTCCCGAAGGCTAATAACCATCCAGTCGCATCTGTTAATTTGTGAAATTTTAGATATTAGCTTTCTAAGTAATTTGAATAATCTGCAGGTATGGGCAGTGCTAAAACCTGGGTTCCTGGCCTTCCTTAAAGATCCTTTTGATCCCAATCCCATAGACATTGTAGTTTTTGATGTTCTACCAGCCTCAGATGGCAATGGAGACAGCCGAGTATCCTTGGCAAAAGAAGTTCACGACCATAATCCATTACGTCATTATTTCAGGGTAAGTCATGTATTAGTCATTTATTTTCTTGAAGCATTTCTATTTTGGTTTTATCTTTTTTCACCAGCAACCATTTCGAAACCTTCTTCGACCTACTAGGAATTAAATGTGCACTGGGCTTCACTGAAGCTCAAATATTTCATAACATTGTTGGTTGTGCTGATGACTTGTTCATGTTTTGGGACTTCCAAAAGGTTTGTTTCAGCTGATTTAGTAGCCTATTTGGATATTATAACTAAGTGGTTCTACATGGTTCGTGTAGTTTTGCAAGTACCTAGCAAGGACTTTCTAGTACTCCCTCCGCCCACAAAGAGTATACAACATTAGGTTCGGCATGAGTTTTAATAAAATAGTTGGTGGATGTGTGTTTAGTGAATAAAGAGTCCCATCATGTAAGAATGAGTGGTTGTGGTTGAATTGAGTGTGGTCTAGGGGTAGTTTTTTTGGTAAATAAGAGAGAGTGTGAGGTCCTGTCCTAAAAAGCAAATGTAGTATACTCTTTGTGGACGCCAAATAAGGCAATTGTTGTATGCTCTTCGTGGCCGGAGGGAGTATATAACTGTGTTTTAACCAAGTTCTTTGTTTTCTTGAGTTTAACTAGAAATTCTCTTGCAATATGCTTTCATAGTTAACCTGTCTTTTTGAAGTTCATTGAATTCTATTTTAGGTGACTTGTGGGACTAGGAGCATAAAGCTCAGAACAAAAAGCGATGAAAAAGTTAAAGATTGGGTGGCTGCAATCAATGATGCTGCTATTCGACCACCTGAAGGTTGGTGTCACCCCCATCGATTTGGTTCTTTTGCTCCACCCCGAGGTCTGACTGAAGATAGTAGTCAAGCTCAGTGGTTTGTGGATGGACGTGCTGCATTTGAAGCTATTGCTTTGGCCATTGAGGAAGCTAAATCAGAGGTTTTTGTCCTTTTTGTGTCATAAACTGCTGATTATTTTCTGTTTGTGACCAATTACTGGATATTTGATGCAGATTTTCATATGTGGGTGGTGGATGTGCCCAGAACTATTCCTACGGCGTCCATTTCGTGCTAATGCATCCTCTAGGCTTGATTCTTTACTGGAATCTAAAGCCAAGCAAGGTGTTCAGGTAGTTGAATATGTAGATAATATCAATCAATATTCTACAGAAGTTGTTTCTGAATTACTAGGTTTTTTACTTGTCATTTTGTTCATGGTCCATAAAACTAAATGCCTAGAAGTATATAAGAAGAGCTTGCTATACCCGTGAGGCCAAGTGTAACTCCAAGAATGATGTTCCCCTACCAAAAAGTAAATAAATAACTCGATAGAAGTGCAAGAATGATAGAACCAGTATTCACATGTGGGCAATGGGCACTCAGTTAGTGTAAAACTGAAGATTTCAAATACCTTGCTTGAATTGTAAATATGTAAAAGGCTGGAAGATAAAAACTATCATCTCTAAAGAGTCTTAGTTGTACTGAAAAGAACTTCAGAAACTGCCATATGTATTTTACCAGTCTTTTGTTGTAAGCATGAAAATTGCTTGGGTTAATATTCCTTTTATTTGTTGTTTCTGATTCACTTGAATGCTTGATGATTTGTATTTATCTATTTTATCTAGATCTACATTCTTCTATACAAAGAGGTTGCCCTAGCTCTGAAAATAAACAGTGTCTATAGCAAGAAAAAGCTTCTGGGCATTCATGAGAATATCAGAGTACTTCGTTATCCTGACCATTTTTCTTCTGGTGTCTATTTATGGTATGCCTCCATTATAAGTTTGTTCACATCACAGTTTTTGTCTGATAGCTTTCCATATTCAAATCGGTATTCTTTTATACACAAATTGCATCTTGTGTGTAGGTCCCACCATGAAAAGATTGTTATTGTGGACCACCAAATATGTTTTGTTGGAGGACTTGATCTGTGCTTTGGTCGTTATGACTCTGGTGAGCATCAAGTGGGTGATTATCCATCTCAAATTTGGCCTGGCAAAGATTATTACAATCCAAGGTATATTCTAACTTGTAGTGGTTGAAGACGGTATATTTAAAGTCTATTAGTCGTACTACTTCTGTGCAACACTAATTTGATAAGTCCAAGTATAAAAGTGATATAATCATTTTAGTGAAAGTCCGAAAGCTTTAGTAGTTGATCCTCATTGAGTTCTTCGTCAGTTATTTATTACTTGTGACTTCATTTAATCGTTGAGTTGTAGCGTTTTTGTTCCATGCCTTTTCTGGTCATGGCAAGTTGAGGAATCACCATAACATGATTGTGCGAGTGTTGTTGATATGTTCTGAAAATTATTGCTTGCTTTTTTCATCACTCTATGTACTACCAGTACAACATTTTGACTCTTTTCTGTTGAAACACAACTACAGTATTTCTCCTTTGATAAGTCCAATATTCCAGACTTGGATTGAAATACTCATGTTCAACACATGCAAATTGCTGACTTAATATGCTATCTCAGGGAATCTGAACCTAATTCCTGGGAAGACACAATGAAGGATGAATTAGATCGATTCAAATATCCACGCATGCCTTGGCATGATGTCCACTGTGCTCTCTGGGGGCCTCCCTGCCGTGACATAGCTCGACATTTTGTACAGAGATGGAACTATGCAAAGGTTAAATCTTTTCACTGTCAGTTTCGAGTAATATAAACCATGAGATTTCTTTCTGCTTACTTTTCTTCGTGATCTGCCAGAGAAATAAGGCTCCAAATGAACAAGCAATTCCACTGCTTTTGCCTCAGCACCACATGGTTATCCCTCATTACATGGGAAAAAGCACAGAGACAGAGATTGAAAATGAGGATAACTACAGCAATAATAAACCAATCAAAAGAAATGACTCCTTTTCCTCATCGTATCAAGATGTCCCATTGCTTTTGCCTCAAGAGGCTACTGGGCTAGATGATGTAAAGATTGAACCTAAACTAAATGGATTTAACGCACAGCATGATCATCATGGTCAGCCAAGCAGGAGTACCAAGACTTCTTTCTGCTTCCGTAAATCCAAAGTTGAACCACTAATCCCAGATATGCCCATGAGGGGTTTCGTGGATGATCTGGACTCCCTGGATATCCAGCGTGAGTTCTCTTCCCATGTGAAGAAGTCTGGCCCAGAAGTTTCAGAGATGGAATGGTGGGAAGCACAGGAACGAGGTGATCAAGTTGTTTCTTCTGATGAAATTGGGCAGGTCGGTCCTCGTGTTTCATGTCGCTGTCAGGTGAGTTTCAATCTCAATAATAGTCTTAAGATCATTAATATGGTATCTCCTATCACATTTCAATTCTTCAATTCCTATTCATCTGTACTGTACGTAGATATGTAGTTATGCTACCCTTTTAGTTTAAGACTTCACATGCTATTTATTATTTACATATGAAGCGCATACTCTCTGCTTCTAGTTCTATATGTGTTAATACTGTTAAAGGATCGTTACATCAATTTCCTTAAATTTGTGCATCATCAAGAGAAGATTCTTCCAGCCATTGGTTCGGCATTGATCTGCAGAACGACTCCATATCATTTTCATAGTGAATTAGGGAAAATTTTAAAGTGGCCTGCTGAGTTACCAATAGTCTAGTATATCTAGCCTGTTTCCTCTATCTTATAGCCCAATGAACCTTCTTTCTCCACTATATCTCATGAAAACATCAATATCAAGTTCTGACTTTCCTACTGATATATTCTTACTTGTTTCAGAAAAATTGCTTGTGATGATTATTATGCTTGTTTCAATATTGAATTCTCCCTTATCCTATGGTTTGTGATTCTCAGATTATACGGAGTGTCAGCCAATGGTCAGCTGGCACAAGCCAGATTGAAGAAAGTATTCACAAAGCATACTGTTCACTTATTGACAGAGCAGAACATATTGTTTACATTGAGGTTTAACTAGCTTTAATCTCTAATTTCAATTTTCAGTTACTTAAATCAAGAGGTTTTGGGAGGAAGTAGCCTTTCAGTATCTCTATTCAATTTTCTCTGACATGCTTTTGATGAAATTTGTGTCCAGAATCAATTCTTCATCTCTGGTCTATCAGGTGATGAAACTATTCAAAATCGTGTGTTGGATGCATTATATAGGCGTATCGTGCGAGCTCACAATGAAAAGAAGTGTTTCAGGGTTATTGTTGTCATACCTCTTCTACCGGGGTTCCAGGTATTTATATTCTTGAAGAGCCTTTCTATTTTCTGTTACTTATTCTTCTTTGTATTTTTCACCTTTTTAATTTGTAATAGGGCGGTGTGGATGATTCTGGTGCTGCATCTGTGAGAGCCATTATGCACTGGCAATATCGGACAATATGTAGAGGACACAAGTCAATACTGCATAATCTCTATGAATTTCTTGGCCCTAAAACGCATGATTATATATCTTTTTTTGGTCTGAGAGCATATGGCAGACTTTTTGATGGTGGACCTATTGCCACTAGTCAGGTACATATGCAATTTTCTTTGTGATAATCAAGGCATGCATGTTCCTTGATCATAGAGTTCGTCAAGCATAGCAGTCTCTCATTAAGCTTCTCTAAATTCTGTTCTTGAGGTTTCTATTTTTAATTTTTTATAACTTTAAACCCCATTGATCCTTTATCCTTTTCGCGTTTACTGAATTTTAGAGTTGAATGACTGCTAACAATTTCTTACAATGCTTGTGTATTTTCAGGTATATGTTCATAGCAAGATAATGATTGTTGATGATCGCTATGCATTGATTGGATCTGCTAATATCAATGATAGAAGTTTGCTTGGATCTAGAGATTCTGAGGTATGATCTAAGTTGGTCACTGAAACTTTTTAAATGATGAAACCACATCCTTGATTCAGCAAACAATAAAAATGCATGTGCGTTTCACTTTAGGCTGTCTGTGGTTTCAAGCAAACATATGATTGATTCACTATCTGTAAATGAATGAATGATTTTCAGATTGGAGTACTAATCGAGGACAATGAATTTGTTGATTCATTGATGGGAGGCAAGTCTTGGAAAGCTGGGAAATTTGCATTGAGTCTTCGCCTTTCACTATGGTGTGAACACCTTGGTCTCCATGCAGGAGAGGTTTGTTTATTATTATTTTTTTCACAACTAAATTGCATTTGAAGAATAGATAGCTAAAACAATGCTGCTTTTGTTTTTATTCAGGTTAATAAAATAAGAGATCCAGTGATTGATTCAACCTATAAGGATATATGGATGGCAACTGCAAAGGTGAGAATTACGGCATTAGTATTTGGGCTGTTTCCCTTGAAACTATACGGAGTTATCGAATTCTGATGTTTGTTTCCCACATTTTGCTATAATTGGAACTAAGCACATGTCATGATCATGATTGCTACTGCATTTGCATAAACGTTTGTACGTTACCACCGGTCCACCATAATCCGTATTCAACCAGTTTGTTTTGAATTCTCCTATTGACAGACAAATACAATGATCTACCAAGATGTGTTTTCCTGCTTACCAAATGATTTGATAAATACAAGGTGCGTCTACTCACATCTCATCCACATAGTTCCCCTTTAGCTTGTCCGTTCCTCGCTCATTCATCCAACTTCAACGCAGGATTTCCCTCCGACAATGCATGGTCTCGTGGAAGGCCAAGGTTGGCCACACGACTACTGATTTAGGTATAGCCCCTAACAAGCTAGAAAGCGACGCCACAAATGCTGACCCCATGGAAAGATTGAAATCTCTTAGGGGACACCTCGTTTCATTTCCTCTGGAATTCATGTCCAAGGAAGATCTGAGGCCCGTTTTCAACGAAAGCGAATACTACGCTTCACCTCAGGTTTTTCATTGAGATCAACCCGAACTCCATCAACTGGGACGAGGGCCGTCGTCTACTCTTTCCCAATGGGTACAAATTGTCATTTGGTAACCACACACTTGCTCTTCTACACAAAGCCGGTTGTTGTATATTAACAGTTAAAGGAGATAATTTACAGCTGCAGCAGTAAATAAAGGTCTCATCCATGTATTTTGATAGCTACAATAATGATGGAAGTTTCTTGTTTAATTATTCATGGACATATAGATATATTTTTTCCACATTGCAGAACTCTTATTGTATTGTGTATATCTCAATTTTGTGATCCAGATAATTGATTTTTCTTTTAGTTGTTTAATTCCCTAGTGTTTTTGTTGGAGAGCTAACAAAGTAAAATAAGCCCGAAATCATCGGGCAGCCTTGGCCCCACAACTTTACCAACTATGGTTGTAAAATTTATTAGGTTGGATGCAGAATTTTGCTATGTTTTGACTAATAGCCTAACTTTTCTTTTGCCCTTTCAATTACTCCCTTCGTCAAAAATAAATAATTGTGGTTAAAATGTAAAAATTGTGTCATGTACCAAAATGAAAGTGAATACTTTTTTCGTATATATAGGCTTGTTTTCCTTTTTCAGATGTTTCATTTATATAGACTTATTTTCATAGTGGAGTAATATTTTTTTACTCATTTACTATTATATCTCTATTTTAATTTTGTAATTTACTCTAGTTTTAATACATTATTAAATAATAAATATGGATTTATTTGAAAGTTTATATATATATATATATATATATATATATATATATATTTTTAATATTTGTAAAAATCTCAATATGCCTATATACGTGGGGACGTAGTATTTTTATTAGTATTTCCCAAAATAAGTGGATATGTTTTGTTTAAGGTCGAATGTCGCCCTCATTTAGCTCGTTGAGGTTAGGCATCGGATTCTCAGTTTTTTTTAGTGATGATGACATTCTAAAACAACCGTCGCTATGTAATTAGAATTTTGAGCTCAATTAATAATAGGACAATATAAAACTATGTCCAAATAAATGGAAATATATGAAGGACCTTGCTATTTGGATCAATTTGATCCGGATCAAATGTGAAAATTTATTGCATTTTAACATGAAAAGACATTCTTATCCTTTATATATTTTTTATTATATAATTTTAATATATCAATTAAATGTATATATATTTATTGGGAACATTAAATTCATTGAATAATTTTGTATTTTCAATGAGAATTTTGACTAGTTTATAATGTGAATTAAATTGGCTCAAGATACATTAATATATTTAGTTGTAATTGCTTCATTTTCAATTGAAATATTATCTCATTTGGATTATTGCTTTACATATACAAGTTTTTTTTTTATTATTATTATTTTGCATAATGTAAGTATATATATGCAGTTTCTTTTTCTTCTTCTTCTTCTTTTTTCCATGAAACACGTTCTTTGATACAACTCAATGTATTTAAAATACATTGCATCCACCTCTTAAAAACATAAAAAGAGAATCTTAATTTATATTCATATATATTTATTAATTGAATAATAATTTATAGTTAAATTTCATTACAAAATCGCCATTGAGTGATATTTGTATTTAATTTTTTTTATAATTTATTGCTTCAAAAAAGTTACTATAATTTGTGTTAATTAAAATTTATAATTTTTCATTTCATTTTTAAAATATGTTACATATATTAAATAAAAATAAATACATGTAAATCAAAATTTGAACTTAATTTAATACATATAAACACCAAACCAAATTGTCAACGCTAGTCCAATTATTACAATTGAAGTATAGTTTCGTCACTAATATATATGAGTAACGACCTACATTTAGTCATCGCCAACATAATTTAAAAATATATTGTAAAATTTTAATAAATTTTTTTTTGGATTTCTTAATGCATTAAAAAAAATTAACTACAAATAAAATACCAAATTTTAATAAGGCCTGAAACGTACGACTAAAGTCTTCAAACAAAAATGTGAAGATCTTTTCTTAACTCTTGTAAAATTTTCGTCTAAAAAGCACCACTAATTTTTTTTTTTTTGTTCAATTAATTTTGTTAAAACTCATTTGTATAATTTTATAGTGATTGTATTAGTTGTATTATCATTTATATACAATTTTTTTAAAGAATATATATATATATATAGATATATATAAATATGTTTGTATGTATATATATATATATATTTATGTATGTGTAATATATATATATATATATATATATAATGATTGTTTGAGTTTTATAATGATTGCCTTAGTTTTTTGTTTTTTATTTATGTAATTTGTCGAAATAAATTATACTTTATTAAAATATAATTAATTTATAATTTTTAATAAAGGGTCAAAAAATTTGAAGTTGCACAGACCGTCCCTAAATATATAAATGATTTTTTTGATTTCACAACACAAGCACAAATTACTCGATCCATCGATTAAAGTTAGACAGAAACTATTTTATCAATTGAATTGCACTTTATTATCATATGTGTACGATTTTTTTACTTGAATATATACATATATATATATATATATATATTTTAAACTATTTTTTTTCGTAGACAAATTTATAAATTGTATGTAGATGGTCATCTTTAAAATATATTCACCAAAAAAATAATAAAATATTGCTAAAATATTCTATGATTGAGAATGAATAAATTATAATTGACACTTAATAAACTATAACTAAAATTAGTAAACTCAAATCCTTAATTATTCATAATTTGATTGGAGATTACAATGGGCCAAGTCTCACATAATTTTTCGTCATATTAAAAAAATTGTAGTAAATATTCAAATTTAATTTAGTATGTGATACACACACATACACACATATGTATGTATGTATGTATGTATGTATGTATGTATATTCGTAATTAATTATAATTTATATTATATTACATTTTACGACTTTTTATATTGTTGCTTGTGTTTCGAATTATTATGATTTCATGGAAATAATAAAATCAAGATGATGTCGAAAAGTACACAATACTTGATAAATACATAACTCATAATGATTTATGTAGAGAATTTTATTTTAGGAATAATGTCTGATATCATATTAATAATTTATAATTATTTTAATATACAAATTGAAATGCGTTTTATAGTAATTGGGGGTGTTTAAACAAAAAATATTACAAAAAATGTCAAATAAAACATAAAAATAAATTAAAAGACACAATATAATGTTAGTGAATTCATTTAAGGTCAGAAGTTTATTGAGACTAGTGTTTTACCCGTGCGATGCACGGGATTACATATGTTGTTAAAGTTTTATTGTAACATTCTCGAAGACATTTTTGTATAATCTCTAAAATAAATGAGTTTTAAAAATATTTTATTATACAATTGTTATACCAATTATATTACTACTAAAATATATTTAAGACTATCATTTTTAATTACATAAAAATCAATGTAAAAATAATAATACATGAAAAGACAATTGGAAACTTCTCATCTTATTATTATAAATTTTGGAAAATTTCTTTATATACAACATTTGTAGTAGACGAACATTCTACTTTGTCTTCATTACATATCAAGATTTCAGACTCCTTCAACTTGTCTTCCATCATTGCAAAGTACAGTTTTGACTACTTTGTGATAAACCACACCAGTTACATCTACATATATAAATGCATACCAATAATGTAGATATATCAAAATGTTGAGTTTATAAAAATATGAATTTTGAGATTATCAATTGAATATGCATGTATAAGGAAATAATGAAATAAACACATTACCAAATAGCATATTGTCATTGCAATGGAGGCCACTTCTTCAAAACTTTTAAAGTTAAATAGTTGGCGTGGAAAACCTTCTTCATAAATTTCAACTAATATAATAGACATTTGTCGTTGTTCTATACTTTTTGTTAGAATCATGCATCACCAAAAAAAATTTTATGGCATAAACACTGTCTTCTTTCAAGATATGTTTGAACTTGGGGATCAATGTGCGATCAAGTGTAGCATGGATGCGGTCACCCTATATTAAAAAAACAAATAAATTAGAAAAACATAATAATGTTGTAAAAATGCTTAAATACGTAATAGTTTAGTGAATAGAGAATTGTTACCTCACGATCATGAATAATACACCCATAGCTGATAACATTGTTGGTGCTTTGAGATGAGCGGTTGTATGCACGCACAAGTCTCATTTTAATTGCAGATCTGGCATTATTTGGTTGCAAGTTTTTTACTAAAGACCACATGGTCGGCATGCCTGTGATTAGAGAAATGATGAATATCAAAATGAGAAGGGAGTGTAAGTAAAATTTTAACACGAAAAGTTAGTTTATATAGGCCATGGGGACAGGGACGGATCCAGAATTTTTTTATTATGGGGGCACAAAATATAAGCATGCTATAAATATAAAATACGTTAAAAAAAATTATACTACATAATAATTAAAGTCTATTAAAATTAAAAATACGAGTTTCATTGCCTTAAATATTTGCATGATCAACAATCAATTTTTTTTTCTCAATATATATAATCACACTATCAATTATCCATTTATCTCTTATCTGACTGCGTAGACGATTCTTTATGAAATTCATTGCAGAAAATACCCTTTGAAACTAAGTATATATTTATTGGAGATTGAAGATTTAAAACTTTACTTCTTTGTTATATATTTTAATCAATTTTATATATATATATATATATATATATATAAAATATATTAAATTTAAGTAAAAACATTGTGGGGGCACGTGCCCCCGTGCCGGGGAACGTATATCCGTCTCTGCATGGGGATGCACATTTCATGGGAGATATATATGAAACTTATATATTTAATATATTATATTAAATGAGATGCTTTGACAATGGAGTTGATTTTGGTTTGATATAATAAAAAGTTGCTGCATTTTTGGAGATATATAAGGAATGTTGTCAAATTACACATTTCACTCTATCACCCTCTCTATATCTCTCTCTCTCCCACAAATTTGACGCCATGTATACCTTGAAATAAGGCTTCTTCATCGTCTGTTTAGCTGTGAAGTTCATACAAAAAATCCCATTGATCATGCATACCAATCCCTTTGTTTAGCGTGTAAATCAATAAGAATTAATATGAGATATTGCTAGAGTTCGTAAATAAGTTTTTATTCTCTTAAATTGAAAAACAATCTATAGTAAAAAATTGCGTGTAAATGAAAAATAATATTCACTTTTGCAAATGACTACAAGATCCCATGCAATTTATATTGTGAATTTTAAATATTGGATGTTTTTCACAAAAGATTTAATTGAAATTGATAAATTTTCACAAAACTATAAATTTATATTGGATATTTCAATATAAATTTATCTAAAAATATATAAATTCACAAGAAAGGGATATTTTTCAAAAAAATATAACTTCTAAGTATAAATTCATAAATTTACTATTGGTGATTTTAAATTTTAAATATTGGATATTTAAATTCACACGGGTAAATTCACAAATATATATATATATATATATATATTTAAAAATTTATATAAATTCACACTGAAAAATATTGGTGACTTTAAATTTTAAATATTGGATATTTATATAAATTTATCTAAAAAAATATAAATTCACAAAAATAAAGGATATTTTTCATAAAACTATAAATTGCATGATATAAAAGAGCACTGTATAGATTGTAGCAAGTGGGCCCCGCAACTTATATATATCATCCTATGAATTAGTGAACTTTCTAAATATAAATCAACTTTCCAAAAATAGATTGAGTAAAAGAGCGGGAAATTTTTTTTGCTAGATGGACCAGCTTTTATATATGTATAGATTAATCGAAAATGTATGATGAATTCATTTAAGTTCATAAATTTAAGGATACTAAACAAAAAATTTATTTTCATGAGTTTAATTAATGGCCTAGAAAAATGAAAAGGCATTGAATTTATATTCATAAATATATGAAATTTAGTATTTTTATAGTTCTAAATTTTTCTTAGGGACATTTAAGGTAAAATACATTTTAAATTAAAATATTATGACTATTTTATCCTCATTGATCCGGATCAATTTGATCCGAAAGGATTTATCCATATATGAATAGAAGCATTCGTGATTGTACAAAATATGTTGCACGTGCTTGAAATAATGTCTGCACTGCACATTGATTGAGACAGCAGTCTCAGCTGCTTTTGTTCACTTCCCCCCAAAATGATTCCACTAACACCAACAATTCCTCCGCATTTTCCACGTGCCTCTCTTCGTTCCCTCTCCCCCACTTTCCCCCGCCCCTTCGCCACCTCGCGCCGCCGCGTCTCAGCCATGCCGATCGGCGATTCTTCGACGCCTCTCCGCCAGAGTTCGTTGCCTCTCGAGCTCAAAGACGAGTCCGATTTCGATCAAATCGTCTCCTCCGACGAACTTGTTTCCATCTGCGGTTTCGGCTCTCTGCTCTCCGGTTCGTGCCCACGACCTGTTCGATGAAATTACTCGGAGGAAAATAGCTTGATTATTAGAATTTTCTTAATTTAGAGCTTTGTTGGTGAAGTAAAAAAAAAAAAAAAGGAAATTGGGGTTAATTGAATATATGAGGTTGCGAAAATCAATGTTCCTTTTTTCTTAATTCAATTTCTCATGGAATGGTGTGGATGATTCTGCAGAGAGAAGTGCGCGGAGCACATTTCCGGATTTGATCAATTTTCGAATTGCAAAATTGAATGGATTTCGGAGAGTTTTTGCACACGCAGCTCCTATTTTCTTTGAACGAGGCATAGCTAAACCCGAAACCAAGGTGCATTTTTTTTTTCTTCAGCTTTTTTTTTTGTCAAAGTTGAGTCATTTTTTTGGGTGCTGTTACTGTTAGTTGGTAGAATCAACCTAGTTGAGTTGTTGAAGGCTTGAAATATGATGCAAATCAATTCTTGAATTCTTCTCTGAAGTGTCTCTGTTAACATGTGATTACTTATATGAATGCTCACATCATGATTGAAGGAAAAAAATAAAAGGAACTGGATTAGTTGAGAGTTTGTGGCATTGATTCAAGCCTTTATCAACTGAAATTGGAAAAGGAAACTGAACTGGTCATGAGTTGATTCCGAGTTTCTAGTGTTTGATTAGTAGTTGTACTTACAAAATATCCTCTGTTTTTTCCACAAAACTAGCACAAGGACTTGGTTATGTCGTAGAAGGAACTATACAAGAGTTGGTTTGGTTTTAGTTCTGATGTTTTTCTCATAACAGGAGATTTCAAGCTTGAGTGTGGAGCCTTGCGAAAGTGAAACTCTTATCGTCACCACTTTTGAGATTCAGAGATCGGAGGTACATATGATCGTTTGCTATGTTATTCTAATTGGAGTCTGATCTTGAGAAACAGATTCTAACTGGGGAATCTGCTTGATGAAAATGCAGATACCTTCTTTTATTGAAAGAGAACATGAATTCCGGTTTTTAGCTGTGAGTTGTTTAATTACTCTAGTAAATATCTTTGATTTAGTCGCAGAAAATTCCTTGATTCGTTGTTAAAACTTAAATATATGTGTTTTTGTTTAGGTGACTCCTGAAACACTCAACGGGTTGTTTTACACAGCTCCAGCGGTGAGCAAGATTAGACTAATCCCTTTTCATTGTCATGACTGTGGCATAACTTTCTCACTAATGGTTGCATCTCGAACTTTCTTACTCTGTCTTGACGCAGGTATTATGTGCACGTTATAGTGACGAAGAGTACTTTCTGAACAGATGTAAAGGTGGTTTTTTTTACTTTGTATCGAGCACAGATACTTGTATCTTTTGCACCCAATGATGTGAATATGTGATAGTAAACTCAACCCTCGATTTTCATTTCATGCCATGATATTTAGTCGTCTAAAATATGAGGCAACACTTAAAGAGCACGATTTGATATTGAGACCATATAGAAGTTTGAAGATTAAGGATCATCTTGTTGATCAATTTGGCTTTCCCCCTTTTCTTTATGAATTCGATACAACTATATGTGTTACTAATTTTTCTAGACATTTGGTGGCAGGGAGCGAGGATATCTTGTTTCAACGGTATGGGAGGTATGGCATCACCAAGATTTGGATGGACGACATCTTACCTTGTCGTGCTTATCTGCGCCACTGGTGAGTTCAACAAGCACGTATAATTGATTTCTCGTATCCCAAATACAAGTTTTTCGCATCATTGTACGCCCATGGTGCTTCGAATGCCATTGCCACCACAAATGAGCTGACAAAAATCTTGAAAAACTCTGCAGTGTATTGGCAGCAAAGAACCTTAGCGATATGGCTTATGATAACTTCCTAGATCATACGTTTCTTGGTGATCGTAGCACAACTATTCGCGAATACTTATCAACCTCAGGATCGGGCATAATGGAAGAGGAGCCACCCGAAGATCTGAAACATCGCTATGGAGGTTGATACGAACCACTCCCGGATGTGTCTTCCAAACACTTGTTCGGCTCTTGCCACGATCAAGGTATTTTTCGACAGGTATAAATATAGTTTTTATCTGTCTGGCTGCTAAGAATGTCGGGATTCGGGTTATTTGCTTCCAGAAACTTCCTAGGAGAGTAGTTAAGAGCAAATAGGGGATCAATCAGAGATGATTCTTATCTTCTTGTATAGTTCTATTGTTATCAGTATTTCAAGATTTCAATGAAAATCACTTTGATCTTTATATTATGCTCTCTTGGAGAAGTGATTGTAATCTTAGTATAAAAGCATTGAGCAGTGCAACTAGATTTCAATGAAAAAATATATGATCTTTGTTCATGTTTCCTTTCTGGATTAGATTTGGAGGTTGTAAATTTAAATTTAATATGATTATGCTATTTTATTTATTTTTATATGACTTATTCTACTAGTAAAACAATGGTTACATAAATGTCACTAATGCTATAAAAGTGGAAGAGCAGCAGGTAAGACCTATATTTGAGGTTATATAGTTAAACTTGCACCTTTTTTTAAAAAAAATTAATGTTTATTTTTTATTTTTTTTAGAGGAATTTTAATGTTTATTGGTGGTGAACCACTCCAACTATATATGTGCAGGCATCACAAGCTGCTCTAAAATGCTTTCACAAAATACTTGAAGCTTTCACGTGCATGGTCGTTCCGCTTTAAATATTGTACTGTACAACTGTTGAAGCAGAAACGACCTAATTTTATGAAAATGGGAAATGAGTGAGGGGCTTTATTATTAGGGTTAATTGCCGCTAAATTCAAAAGCTTTTAAAAAATTCGCGATATTCTCACCAACTTCAAAATCGGCATATAAATACATGAATTGAAAATCCGTTCTTAATGTTCCCAAAATTATTAACTCCGGCGAGATGAGGTGGCAATCACTGATTATGTGTCAAATACATGGCAATTAGGTATTACATGTCATTTTTTTCATTTTTTTAATAATCTTATTTTATTAAAATATAATACTTTATTAATAAATTAATTTACAAAAAAATAAAAAAATCCTACCCCCATCCCCAAACACCCCCAAACCTACCCCCCCAACCCCCCGACCACCTACCCCCTCTCCCCTCTCTCATCCCTTCCCCTACCCCCCAACCACGCCACCACCGCGCCGCCGTCATTCGTCTGCCCAAGCAAACGCCACTGCGCAAGGAGGCCGTGAGGAGGGTTGCTGTCGTCGGGAGTTTTAGAGAGAGAGTGGAGGGAGGCAGGCATGGTCAGCGGTGGCGGCGGGAGAAGGAGGAGACCAGGAGGGTGAGGTGACGCTTGGAGGTGGTCGAAGAGGCCGGAATCTCTGTGGGAATTCGATTGTGATGAGCTTGATTTTGAAGCCGGAATCTTGGGCCTTCTTCACTGGGTCGGAAAAGACAGGGGTGGAGATGATGGTGGCTAGGGTGCGATTTCGAAAACTGCAATTTGGGGCCTAGGGCACGAGCGGCGGTGAGCGGCCCGGTTTTATGAGGAGCAACGGCGGCGAGGAGGCCGCGAGGAGGGAGGCCACGCCGCGTAGAGGGGAGGGGCGAGTCGCTCCCCCCTTCTTCTTGTTGCTCGAATCCTTGATTTTCCATTGTTGTTGCTCGAATCGTGAGCAACGGCGGCGGGGGTGTTCTGGTCTAGCTGGGAACCTTAGATCGAGAGAGGGGAGAGGGGAGAGAGTAGAAAGGAGAGGGAGACCAGAGACGAGGGAGGCTGCGATTTGGGGCCTAGATTCAGGGAGGGAGGCCGCGATTCAGGGCAGGGAGGGGCTTCGCCATCCGAGCTTGAAGCTCTCGCCGGCGACCTGGAAATCAGAGCCCCAATTTTGCTTTTTCTTTTTTCTTTTTTTTTAATTGTGGTTGGAAATAAAAACGACGTCGTATTGTTTTAAAAAAACGACGCCGTTTTCTTGCACCGCCGACTATGCCACGCTGTATTTACGGTAGTCCACGTCACCTTCAATTTGGGGGTTTTTTCTGAGTTTGGGAACATTAAGAACAGATTTTCAATTCATGTATTTATATGCCGATTTTGAAGTTGGTGAGAATATCGCGAATTTTTTAAAAGCTTTTGAATTTAGCGGCAATTAACCCTTATTATTATTATTATTATTATTATTGAAAATAAAAAACCTTCGATTTTCAAATTCGTTTCTCATCGAGTATTTAACAAAATGAATAATTAAGCACACGTGACTGAGTTTGAAACTTAACAGCAAAGACAAATTAATAGTCAATTTAAAATGTTATTGGGAATTTCATCTACATGGACTAACTAGGCGTAGAAGGATTAAGGAGAGTTATTTAATTGGATCAAATGAGCCAAAATGATTTCAAATCTCAAGAACCAGAGATTCTGCAAATGAAATTCAAATAATTCTGATCCATTTTCGAGAATTCAAAAAATAAAATAAATTAGTAGATAAAAATGAGACTATCAAAAATCGCCTAAAATCCAGCTCTTTATTCTTAACTGCTCCACTTTGACTCTTTAAATGTTACATTTATTGAATATTTAAAACAATTTATCATCCATTTATGCACCCATTTCCCCCACGTTACCTTCTCTCTTTTCTCTTCTTTTTTTTTTCCCTTCTCTCATTCTTTCTTTCTTCACTTCTCTTTTCTTCTTCTTCTTCTTTTTTTGTTATTTTGTTTTCTATCAATGGGGCTGGTAGCAGGAAATGAACAAGAAAAATCCCAGTTAGCAAAAACGATTTGTGAATTATCAGCATGTGCAAATCCTCATCATCCTCGTACAAACAAATCTCATTTTATCAATTGGTATCTTGTGCTTAATGTATGTCTTTTCTTTATCTGAGTTCTTGATATTGTTGTTTTCGCTACGTTGTGTAGCTTTAACGTGCCGTTTTTTCGTGTTTTCCGATGCTGCATTTTGGCTTCGTAGGTTGATGAAAATGCAGATACATGTATAGTAAGAAGGCAATATCATAAACTCGGTAATGTTTTCTTGAATGATGAAAAGATTTGGATTCTTCAACATGGATTATAATTTTGCTGATCGATGATAGTCAACAATTGTCGTGTCGTGTTGTGTCGTGTCGTTGTCGTGTAATCGTGTTTGTATGCAGCTCTGCAGCTGCATCCTGATAAAAACAGCAACTCCATGGCTGAAACTGCCTTCAAACTTGTAGCTGAGGTGAAAATTATGTTCATATTCAAATCTCTCTCTCTCTCTCTCTATCATGTGAAAAACTCCACTGCATGCATGGCACAGGCATACTTGTGCCTATCTGATAGCACAAGAAGGAGAGCATTTGAGACAGAGAGGAAGACCATTTCTTGCATCAAATGCAACCCAAATTCTAGCAAGAAAATTGATGCAAAACCAAGTCAAGAAGCATCGAGAAATAGTCGACTCCTGACCCGCATGAGAGAGCTTCGCGCCCGACTAGCAGAGGAATCCACCATCATCGACAAGTGTTTGATGGCCAATGCTGCATCGAGGAGAGAACCGGCCAACGCCCTTGGAACACGAAAAGAGTCCCCGATTTTCAACCCGTCCGACTACCAGCACAAGAGCTATCCCCATCACCGGACGGCAGCCGGCCAAAAGAGGCTTGAAGATTTGAGGGCAGCCCTCAAAATGGGAAACACAAGCTTTCACAATGGAGCAAATCAAGACTACCCAATATTTCAATGTAGAAAAGAAAGAGTTCCTTCAATGTCTAGATGTGCTAGTACCAGAGATTATTGAATAATAATACATTTCTTTCACAATTCACATAATTTCATACAGAGAGAGAGAGAGATGACATTTTTAAGAGTTTGAATAAAACATGACACAACTGTTTTGCTTCATAGTCAGATCAAGATCAGAGCTACAAAAATTTTCATCTTCTGCAGGCACAGTAAAACCGGAGAACTCGTTAAACGGAACAGAAGACGACCTAGAGACGAAACCTCAAAAGGAATGCATATTCCTCTATTCATCTATTGAACTACTCGTCTTTAGCTGACTCGTTGGGCTTCAGTAAACTTAGGTCACCACTCTTTATCAAGGGCCTCAGCTCCTTCTCTGCCAACTTCTTCACCGCTGAGTTTGAGGTTTCCAAGTAGGCATTGATCACCTTTGAACTGAGAATATTGCGACGATATCAGAAAAATCAATGGCTCGAGATCAGAAGAAAGATGTTTTGATCAATGTTTACTAACCTGTGA
Source organism: Salvia miltiorrhiza (assembly GCF_028751815.1). NCBI lineage: Eukaryota > Viridiplantae > Streptophyta > Magnoliopsida > Lamiales > Lamiaceae > Salvia > Salvia miltiorrhiza. Next base: position 56,135,799 of record NC_080390.1, read on the forward strand.
CCTTTGGCCCAGACTGCACAGTTTCCTTTCAAAGCTTTTTCCCATAGTGTGGTAGCGAATGAAGGGCAGTCGAGAACGAGTTTCCTGATGGTCCGGCTCGAATGGAACTGTTCCAAAATATGCTCTTCTGCTTCGACCTTAGGTTGAGAAGCAATAGATGCTATAGCTTCATACAGCTCGAGCAACTTTTCATCCAAAGTTGGATGGAGTATTCCATCGCTGCCTCCAGTAGCAACCTACGTGCATTTTCCGATACACGGTAAACTCACAAACTTTTCCTACCAAAATAACCAATATATAAGTTACAGTTTGTTGGAAACAAGATACCTACCTCATACATGACCTCTCTCCCATATTTCGATTTTAGTAGAACTTCCGCCATCTCAGAACATGTATCGATGAGTTTCTGCAAAAATGAAATTTGCAGAATGTAAAGTAGCCCCTAATAACATATGTCATATTTTCCCAAAATGCACCAACATCATGAAGGATGAACGAACCTCAGCAAGTCCACTGTCGACCAGCAACTCCTGCCTCCGCTTAAAAGAATCCTTCTTACCACCCTCATTCAGCTGTATATTTCCATCACCATCTTCTTCCTTGTCCGCTTCAACAGCTTCCTTATCATCTGTTTCGCCCTGAAATAATGAATAGAGCATGCATTGTTAACTATTCGACATTCCAAAGGCAGTTGAATGCTACAAGCCTAGAAGGGTACAGAAGAGAGGTAAAAGAAGAAGACTTGCATTAGCTTTTAGGGATGGAATAGATAGATTCAGTGAAGCCAAGTCATCCTTATTGAAGTATCGGGTACAATCCGGATGAAGAAGCTGCATAAAAGGGCGCCGTGTATTCTGCAAAGCGAAGTATTAAAAGTTTGATTAGTATCTGAACAATTTGCTGAGTTGTCAAGGTTTTAATGAAGATGTAGATCGGATGTGGCATCTTAACAACATTGGAAATGACTAAGAATCATATGCTAACACCATCAATATCTAAAAAGAATATCAGGATCAGACGCAATATCTGATCTAATATAAGTATAATATAATCATAGAGTTAATCAACCTGATCTAATATAAGCTCCTTCAGTTGTTTTTCAAGCTCACGAATGATTATCTGCAAGAATGGAAAGAAAAGAGTCAGAAGGTGGCTCCTCGAGTAAGGAGCAGCAGAACCAAAGATATTAAAACCAGACCTTCGACACAAGTTTCGTGTCATCAACAACTGAAAGTATGCAGACAAGTACCTGAAATAGAACACAGGATGTTAGAAAATTCTGTATAAGCATGATAATTACAACTTCTGCTGAAAATTACAAGACATAAGTTAAAAACATAAAGAACCATACCATACTCCCGAATTTGTCAATAGCTATTTTTCCAACATTGCCTTTCATCCCTTTGATAATTTTCTTCCGATCCTGAATGAATAATAAGAAGTCAAACAGAATTTTCAGACGAAGTTTTCAACAAGGCATTAAACATAGATAAGTCTGAAACAAAGACATTGTCTATAATAGAGAAATTTCCAGTACCTTTGCACTCCCATGTCTGATACAGAGCATACCAAGCCTGGATCCATCCTTAGTTGCAATAATCCGAACGAAAGATGGACCTGACAACTGTTGAATAACATCTGCGGCAGAAAACTTCACAAAATTTCAATCAGATAGATAAATAATAAAGGTCAGAAATCAAACAGTAGTCTTTAAATAATCATCAAAATCAAAAGTACCTTATCTGCAATGGCCAAGTATTCCAGTAATGCTCTGTGGACAATTGAATGGTCTAAGATCCCTTTCTCCAGAATAGGTTGAAGCACAGATGTCATGTGACGCGCAACTGACGACTTCTGTAACTGCAGCTTTGAAATGATATCTTCTAATCTGTGATGATTAACATAAAATAAAAATCTATGAAACAGCAAGGGGAAGAAATATTAAGAATTGTCAATATAGTAAAAACTCATCAGGCACAGCCGCACAGGGGTAAGACATCCAATCAATAGCTGAACGAAATACAATAAGTTGCCATTTGCCAACTACACACACACCAAGATATACTGTAGAACAAAGTGATGTAACACAATACATTGGACCCCTAGTACTAAGCATGCAATTGTATACCTTTTCCAACTAACACACTGGATTTATCATATCCCTTGAAACCATGCTTTGCAGTCAATTAAAAATGCAACTGACAACTTTTAATCTGATTTGAGAGCTCGAAGTGATTCCCCATTTTTTGTGCATTGTCATTTAAATAACTAGCAAGTTCATGGAAAGACATCAATAAATAAAACTTCAGCTGTAAGAAGAAGGTATTTTACATCTTGAGATTACAAAGGCACAAAAGAACAAAAATGGATGCATCACCTGTTCTCTTTCATCGTAACCAAATCCTTGAATAGCTGAAGTTCTGGCGAATATAGTTCCATAAGAAGAGTTTGCTTCTGACTTGCATTTCCAAGGCAATATGCATGTTCGATAACTGCAAAAAGATGCTGTATATTAACTGTTTAAGCAATTAAGGTGACACAAGATAAATAAGGCTTATGTACTAGACAAGAGTTGCACTTGCATTCTGGACAAATAGAACGCAATAACAATTTAAGTTCTTAAATGAGATCATATGAACTCAAACAAGCTTCTACTAAACACAGCATACAAACCATAGAGATTATTTGACTGTGACACGATTATTACAGGAAACATAGTAACCAGCTTATCCGTGCCATATATTGAAGTTCACAGGTGTGCCATACCTAGAGAGCCAACCATTTGCCGAAGAAGAGAAGCAACATGACCATGGAGAGACGATATAAATTCTGCCAATTGTTCCTTGGATGCTGCAGAAGAAATAGGTTAAGAAAAAACTACACTGAGAACAAGAATCACATGGCTGCAAGTCCATTAAGAAAAAGGCAAGTAAGACATACCTAGATCTAACAACTTAGTAACAAGACGAACTGCGTAAGTATTGCTTGCAAGAGAAATAAAATGTGGCCGAAGCTCCGTGAACACAGCATTTCTTTCATCTTGTGTACAATGTTTAACACAGGTCTGTAGTTGAAAAAGACAGATATAGATGCCCATAAAGTAGAGGAACTTCAAAATCTTTGAAATAGATAAGCAGGCGCAAATAGTAGGTGGAACTATGGGAGGAGGTGAGCAAGATAACCTGAAGAACACGCGATGCAATGTGAGACCTTGCGATTTCAGAAATCTTCCCTTGCATCTTCTTGACGGCTTCACTTACCAACCTAAGATGCACCCAAAAAATATAATCAACCCACAAAAAGATTGTGGAGACACTAAATCAAACAGAAGTCCTTTACTCTATTAAAAAAGATGGAAGGAGTAAAACTAACAACAAAATACACACCTTGACCTATCTTCTTTTGAAATATTACGGCGTCTCATCTTCTCCCAAAGCAAAGCAAGCTCCTAAGTAAAAAAATGGACCAGACAAGTCAGCCTAAGCAAAGGGACTTAAAAATCTCAAGTAAGTCCACAAAATCAGATAATTAAGTTTTATCAAAGCATCAATAGTAAAAGGTAGACACCAATAGCATGTAGTGTCCTCATGCAACTGATGATACACAAAAAGAGAACCATAAAATTACTTCTCTAGCAACCATAAATAGAGCCAATACAAAATCCAACATATACGCACGGTTTCAACTTTCAACATATGCCATTTTTCGTCATGAATGAGCAAGGATAAGCATTAGTTGATTAGAAATGGCATATTTCGTCAAGAATAAACTGTTAACATCTGACAAGTATCATAGCAAGAAAAATTCAAGCAAAAAAAGACATAAATACTTGTTCCAGTGTGTAATGCTTCTTCCTGATCTTTTTCCTTGCTTGAGCCAACTCCTGGAGAAACAGAGGAAATTGAATAAAAGGTTAAAAATATATGAATTAGCAAAAATCATCTAAATTCCTCCATTTAATATCTTATAAATTCAAAATAGCACTAACTAACGTTATAAAATACCTAATGCCAACACTACACTTCAAAAATTCACAATGAACAAAGTAAACCAAAGACGCGAAACTTAAAAAAGGTCGAACCTTTGAACGCAAACGAGCTAGTTTCTTGGAGTCCTCCACTTCACCTTTCTCACCATTAGGTTTCTGGTATTCCTTTTTCGGCAAATTTGATGGCTGCTTCCCGACTTTATTTTGAGCGTTGGTCGGGTTAAACTTGGACTTTTTCGGATTCGAAGATAATTTAGGTTTCTTGAAATTTGAAACCGGTCCCTCCGATTTTTGGTTAGGGTTAGTCTTCCTCTTCATCGAGCCGCTGCTCTTCTTCTGTTGTGGCTTCGCCGCCATTGATACTGTTTGAGCTCAACGTCTGCTGTCTGCGAATTCGAACAGCAAAAAGAATTTTTTTTCTGCATTTATAGATGGGCTTTTGGGCTCATTGGGAAATTGGGTTGTGTAAACAAGGCCCAACAAACTCAAAATTAAGGCCCAACAAACATTATTTAACTTCATTACTATCACTATTGTTTGTAAAGTTTATGTTATAATTAACTTAATAATAATAATAATAATAATAATAATAATAATAATCTCCAAAAAAATAGCAAAGGCAAATCCGAAAGGTGTTGAATTTGGAGACTTTTTTCTGTTTCCCGTTTGAATTTCCGAATAAAAATACGATCTTGCATCTTGATGAAGTTGGAAGCATTTCATTCTTTAGCTGAGATAAAAGAAAACATTATTAGTGTTTGGCATAATGCTCTTTAATTTGATTGCGTCATGTGTTTTTGTACATAGTATTTTCGAGTTGTTCCTTTGTTTTTAGAATGCCATAATTTCAACTGCAAATTTTGGAATGAGGATCTTCAAAGTTTGTACACATTCTTGTTTAATTAGCAAGGGTTGAATCAAGAGAATTTGCAACCAAACCATTCTTGGCATACCACGGTTGCATTTTTCCTTAAATGGATAGAGCCATAAAGAGCCCTCTTGATATTGTGCGGGTGCAAACATTTGCATGATACGAGAATAGAAGATGAAACATTTGTTAGCAGACGACATACTTGTGATGCCATGAAGAGCCATCTTGATGGAATGAAACAGTCGTAGCATAATGTTGCATTCCATCCGGACCCTTGATTTCTACCTATTTTTTATGCGAAACAAGCATAAATCTCCGGCCAATGGAGGAGGAGACGATGGGTGTAAAGATGCTTTCATTGTAGTATTTGATTAGGTATGGATAAGGTAAGGGGGTATGGGCTATATGGTCAACAATGGTAAAGTAGCTTTGTGAATCTTGGGGAATCAATCCTTTTGTCACAAGAAATAAATCATCACTAAATTATTTCATGTGGAGTAATTTTTTGTTGTTGTTTAATACTAGAGATTCTCCTCTTATTCTTTACAAATGCCATCTTTTTTCCTTTTCTTAATTAGTATAAACCATGTACGTTTGCTTTATGTTCTTCCATCTACTTGTGTATTTGAGAAGATCACAAGTTGATTAATCTCAAGAAAATAATGTAGTCTTTTCTTTTATATAAATTACACGAGTAAATAAAGAAAATAATATAGTTTTAAACATGCAAAAATGTGATGTTGTGATATCTTTTACATAGGAGCGCAAATTGTAATGAAATCAAGATGGAATTTGTTGGTCGGGCTTCGTCTTACTAACTAAGTTGCGCTTCATTGTCACGACATGTGATTGACTAAGTTTATTTTTTAATAAATTGATAAGCCCATTTGTCCCATCCATTTATTTGGAATATAGCAAACATTAAATGTGCTTGTAAGTTATGTTTTTGGTCAAAACTACTGTTGAAATTCAACTACTAAATTATTACAAAAATAATTTGAAATGATGTATAAAATGTGAGGTTCAAATCATTCATTTCCCAACTCGTCTCCCCTACTCAAAGAAATTAAAATGTTTCATAATCTTTATTGTTATTTTGAAAAAAAGAAGGAAAAATAAGCTTGGTGGTGAAAGCGACTTGGGCTCGAAGTGAGCGTGGGATGGTCCCACTAATAAATATGAAGGTGGGCCAGGCCCAAGTACTTCTCCCGCGTTGGCCCATTAGTTCCGTACCCTATTGGCTTTTGGTGACTTCAAATAACAATTACAAATGGACTGTGGGCCCTCTTTTGGGGTATACATTTCTATTTAACCCTAAATGGCCTATGAAGAGGTTACGGGCCTTGCACTATTAATATTATTATTACATGGAATTACGGAGGTTGGATTTTTATTTTTATTTTGTGATTGAAAAAATAATTTTAAAATATCGTGTGACGACGAATTCGAATATAAGACTTTTAATCTCAAAATTAATCACATTACTACTAGATCGATTAACGCATTAAAAAAAAAAGGTTAATTGCACATAAATTACTAAACTTTCGATCACATGAACTTCAAATTTTTTATCGAAATTACTGAGCTATTAATTTTTTTTTCTCGTTTTTCATATTTACCAATTTTCATCAAAGTAAGTTAAATAACATAATTATACTCGCTTGGCATAAATATGCTCACATGTCATAAATATAATCATGTGGCAAAATAGAACCAACATCATATTGTATAGTTGGATGGAAACGATGTCGTTTTAGGCCCAAAATTTGATCGAAAAATGGACAAGTATGCAACACGAGAAATAATTAATAGTTGAGTAATTTTAGTAAAGATTTCAAAATTTGTGCATAAAATGAAGATTCGTTGAAAGTTCAATAATTTATATGCAATTAACCCTTACAAAAAATATCATGTCTTGTGTGTACTAGCCGACAAATTGAGTGAGAATACAAATTCATAACTTTTAAGTGACAAAGGCGATTTTACCATTTAGATAATTAGATAATCTCGAAGAATATAAGTGGGGTATTCTCATAGTTGGTCCTCTATAGATGTTGATTGACATATTGAATTTAATTATTTAGGGGAGGGGAAATAATTTTCCATTAGAATTATGAGAGGTTTTATTTATACCTTACCATTTTGGTGATATTTAAAAAAACTAACCAGCCAAGCCCTAGTATTTTTTTCCTTCCAAAAACTTGAAATGTTTTGGATTTTAGAAATTCTTATAGTTCCAACATAAGCAAAATGCGATAAGATTAAATATTGAAACTTTGAAAGTAGTTTAATAGTCATAAGAATTGTGTGAGATCGTGATCATCCACTATAATCAAATTTATGTAAGAGAATATTTATATCGAATCCAAATTTACATATAAAAAATTTGTGTGCAGAATTGTGCCAAAAAAAAAGGGAAAAAAAAAAAAACTGTCGGCTATATATGATATGATCAAATGATATTAAAAATATATACATAAATTATATATATTTATAACTTTATAATAAAGCACATATAAAACTATATATATATATAAAAAAAAAAACTATTGCAACATAGTACTACGTGTACTTTGCATCAAATTTAAGGGCCAAGAAAGAGCTGGATGTATGTGGGTCTAAATTTTCGAACAAACTTTATTCTCTATCAGAAAAATTAAATATTAACATAGATGCTGCATGCCCTTTATTTATTTTTCCTAAACTAGTTAGGAATCTTGTCTTTATTTTTTACCTAGTATTTTCCTTTTCTGTTTGGTTTTTTCTTCTTTTTCTGCACAATTGAATATAGTCAGAGCACAGTGATAAATGACTGGCGGAAGAGAAAATATATTTATTATGAAGCACCTAAAAACGTGGGAATTTTCCACAGCTCTCACAGTAATTTTGTTGAAGCATTTATTTTGAAGCATTTTTATGAAGAGCTCAGTTTTGATAAGATAAAGTGATAAACATTAGATATTTGAATTTTTTGATTGAAAGAAAATATTACAAGACGATATTAGAAACTAGTTTTGGGTCTTTCTAAGACTCTCTTAATTATTTAGTATACGATTATCTTTCTAATATGCATATCTAAATATTGGCTGTTAAATTATCTTGAGTAGAAAAAAGACAAGAAAGAAAGCATATATGTGTATTTGAAAGATATCTTGAGATTTGATTGAAAAAGAACCTCATTAAACATTTATTAATTTCATCAAGAATATACCTAAATCCACCGCATACCTCTTGCATTCTTATATTCAATGCACATAACCATCTCCATCCATATCCTAATTCACGTATATATATTTTTAATAACTTGACGATATTCTAAAAGAGTTTGACTTTATTAATTATTTTCTTCTTTATAAATAACTTGATGATCAAAGTGGTAAAGTGGTTAATAATGTCTGATCAAAGTTCTCGGATTCAAATTCATATAAACTTATATATATTTATAGATTTTTTTTAGTAAATACTCTTAGCTTGTTTGGGATGTAACACTATGTTATATAAGCATCTCATCCTTGAAAAGCTTTCACAAATTATTTTTACTATGCCATTATGCTAACCCTTCTTTTCATTAAAGGTTGAAAACAAACATTTGATTAATACAGTAAAAAGTAAAGAAAGTAATTAAATGGTTAATTAGTTTATTTATAAAAGACACAAAATTTTGGGTACATCTGGGTGTACCGTACAACCGGATTGATCTGTACTTAGAATAGTATTATTTATATGGATTGGGTTAGGATATGGGTTCAAATAAGGGTAAAAGCTATTTTCTCGATCGGTAAGACAATTATATTTTGCCCAAGATTTTTGGTGTTTAGGGCATGACATGAAATTGGAATTTTTGGATATTGCTCATGATCACTTCTAAGGCTATAAATTGTTTAGTGTTTTTGAGACGTGCAGAGTTCAATTTCCCTATTAAATTCAACCATATTTAATTTAAATATCATTCTCATTGTAAGGACGAAAAACTTTATCTGAAAATGAAATTTAACATGAATTCGTAAAACAAGAAGAGTGAAATTAATATTTTTTTCAAAAATATTGATCTCATTTCCAACTTAATTCCACCAGTCTCAATCCATCCAAATATGAAAATTGCCAAACAATTAATTAGTGGTTTTGACCATCAATCACTTATTGCCTTATTGGGGGGGGGGGGGGGGCTGTTTCATTTAAACCTAACTATATTATTTCTCAAACTATATAGTTATAATTATGGCTTTCGTATTATAGTTGAAAACGGTTCTTCACAAAGAAAGGTTATAAAGATATGTAAAAAAAATACGAACACAAGTGAAAGTGACATCAGTAGTGGTTTGCTAAAAGAGGATATGGAAGCATAATAAAATGCCATATATGGTTTTTTATTTTCCCAAAAATTTATATATTAATTGTGAAACATTTTAAGATAATGCATGGTATATAATAAAACAATTCCACTACCCATATAAAGACAAAACACAAAGACAAAGATCGATTTTACTAAAAAAAGCTCTCAAGCTCCTAATGATGACGGACACTCTCACACTTGTCAATTTAGGGAGGAATTATATATGAAATTGCAAACCCTAATATTTTTGTGATATTTATCTTATAAAAATAATAATGATCATAAAAAAAAACATCATTGTTTATATAAACAAGTGTGATTCTATAAATGAAAAAGTATGCTACGTTATATATACACTGCAAATTCTTAGTACTAATTAATATAATTATTGTCAGATTTTTAGACGATGAAGAGAAATTTTATGGGGGTGGTTTTCCCTAAACCCGTCCAGAAATATTATAAATATTTATGAATAATAAATAGTAAAATCTATTTGTTCAATTCATCACAACGTTTACAAAATTGAAAAACATGCATGAAGTATTACTAACCAGAAAGAAAGCGAATTTAAATAAGTTATTTTCTAAAATATGATGATGGCGACGATCATATATTATATCCATAAATTATGAATTGTAGATGCCAGTAATTATCAGCAAGTATTAGTACAATTTAAGATGATTAAAGTGAAGTTCAGTGGGGGAGCAAATTAAAATTTAAATAAAAAAATAAAGAAAAAAGTGATCACTAGTTTGCCTGGAACGGCGCCGTAATATGCTACAAAGGTCGTGCATAGAAACCAGCTTTGAAGGAATTAATGTCATGTCATATTTACTTCACTTGTTTACTTTTTAGTGATTAAAACAAACAAAAATTTAATCAAGCTCGATGATACTTTTATTATTATTATAAATTCTTAAAATCGTATCATTTTAAAGGTGAAATTATTTGAGGTGAATTTGATTACAATTGTGAATTAGAAGCCAGATTCTAGTGTGAATTGTTGCTAATTTCCTTTAAAATGCAAGATGATTCAAGATGATTCAAGGTTGGAGTATTATATATTTAGACTTCGAATCCTTGAATGCAAGATGATTCAAGGTTGGAGTATTATATATGTAAGTTGTAATTTTTATTTTCCTTATTTTTTATACATTTGCAAAACTATAATTTTGTCGATCCATTTATCAAATTATGGCTCCGCTCATGTTTGCATGCCTACGGAGAACTAACTAATTAATTCTTGAGAATGTTTTTCTTCTCTTTTTCTTCGCAAATCATATTTCTTTACTCTGTGCTTACATAAAACAAAACCTTATTTCAACGTAGATTCAATTATCACAAATTTACAATCTTATAATCTTCTTCAAATTAGATTCATATGTATTATTTGCTGAAATGAAAACTTTATTAAAAAAAAACTCCTAAAAATACAAAAATACTGGTCAAAGGCCGAACCTCGTTAAAACCTCATATGTATTATATATCATTGAGCTTTGGGGGCGGGGGTCTTCGCTTTTCACTTAAATCTCATTTAAACTTGATTTCTTGGCATAAAAATCATTAGCCCAATAATAATATTAGTTGAATATTAGTAAAGATCCAAGAAAATTGGAATAAAAAAGTATAGTGGCCAACTTTACCCTCCCTACCACCAACCTAGAAAGTGGGAGAAAAGGGGTGGACAATAATAAGAGGTATTGCAATAAATGCACATGTCATGCAAATAAAATTGCAACATTTTTGCTAGCAAATCTCATGAATGCATTATACCATGTGCTTAACACCTCAATAGCCACTTGTTAACTCGGCAACTCTCATTTAAATAATTCAACCTACATTGTAATTAAATATTTCTCTACGTGGTTGTATTATTTTCCTACCAGTTGTTTCCTCTTTCTGAAAATCTGATTATTGGGGAATTTTATTATTAAGAATTTAATTAGTTTTATTTAATGGTATGCCATTGCTATAAACATGTACTAGTATGTACTACAAGATGCAAAAAGTGAACTGTAATCATGAGTTTATAGATAGTGATTTACGTATTTTGTATAATTTGTAATGACGAGTTTCATTTGTAATCATGAATTTATCCAATGCATATCCAATGACGAGTTTCATTTTATCAAAAAGAATATTTAATAGATATTACATAATATCTTAGAAGGTGTTTATGAATTATAAAAATAATGGATTAAGAGTCAATAGGGTTGATTTTTTTTACGAATAACTTTGTTTGTGATTGATAACACAATGGTCTTCTTTTTTCTTTCTAATTACAAAAATAAGCACACATCAAGTTATTTTCATTTGAAACTACTCCCTCCGTCCCATGAAGCGTGACCCATTTCTTTTCGGCACGAGAATTAAGAAATTGGTATTTTGTGTGTTAAGTGTGGTAGGTGAAAAGGTAAAAAGGTGAATAAAGGGTAATTTTTTTGCTATTTTTAGAAACAGGTCAAGCTTCGTGGGACAATCCAAAAAGGAAAATGGGTCATGCTTCGTGGGACGGAGGGAATATTATATATTGCATTTAAATAATCAATTCCTAATTTAATTGAGATTATTTCTTAATAAGTATCCTCGTTCTCAATTCTTTCTTAGTTTTGACTTTAATTAGTTGCTTAACTAATTAAACTTAATTAAGATTATGATGTCAAAATTTTTAAATAAGACAAGCCATTAAAGTATGCATTTATTAAGCGCGTATGAAATCTCATTTAAACTTTTATTTTTTGGGCAGGAAGAAAATAGTAGTCCGACACAAACTAATGTATGCAAAATTAACTAATTTTTGAAAAAGTAAAAAAGTAACATAGGTCATGATTTAACTTGGTAGTTAATTTGATTTAAGGCAAGAAAATCCATTGATTTATGATAAATAATTTGTATTTAAATCTCTAGCTTTATGGAGACTCAATTGTATTTAAATCTTTACTTTATTAAGTCAAGAAATCTTCTGCCAAGGAAATAAAATCCTCTGCCAAGGAAATAAAATCTCCAAAAATTTACCTTAAAGAGAAATAATTAATAAATTTTAGCTTCAACCATAAATTTTTACCAATTTTATAACGCAGAAAATAATTATTATTTTATCTAAATATATTTGGCTGGCGTGGGGTTAGTTAAGCTCACAGGTGAGCTGGATCCACACTCAACGAAGTGACCCACTATCAAATGAAAATACCAAGAAAAATAAAGATCAATTATACCATATAAAATATTAAATAAAAAAATAAATAAAAGGAGTAAATTCCCAAAATCAAGAAGGAAAAAAAAGAGGAACTTCAATTCCTCAATCTCACAACACACAAACACATATAAAAGCAGCAAATTTCCTTAAGCTCGTCCTCTTCTCTCACTACTTCCCTTTATAAATAAACAAAATCCAATCTTGAAGAGACCCCTTTTATTTCCTCTTTATTCTATTATATGGGTGCTTTGAATTTTCAGTGACTGCATATGAATTATGTTAAAATAGCTCGAAACATGTGATTTTCAGCATATATCTTATGCGGGTTGTGTGAATTTCCTGGAATTATTGAGTTGTTTTGTTGAATTTGGCCCTAAAAAAATGAATCTTGGAGTCAATTCCATGTCTTTAACTACTTCAAGTGCTTCTTGGAAGTCCGGCGACGCAGTTTCCGACCAATTTCCGGCGGGGTTGAGAGTTCTCGTCGTCGACGATGACCCCACTTGTCTTAGGATCTTGGAAAAGATGCTGAGGAATTGCCGCTATGAAGGTAAACTATGTCTGAAATCAAGCATGTTTTTAATTGATTTTTGCTGGTTATGTTTGATTCTTGTAGTTTAAGATGTTGCTTATAAAGCTCAAATACCTATGTGTTTTGATGAGTGTGGATGAATTACAGATCTTATAGCAGAACTAGTGTTTTTCCAGCAGTTTAGTGTGTGTGAGCTTTAGATTTGATTGTGTGATTGATTAGGGGTTTTTTTTGTTTTAGAGAGAGAAGAAGTAGATGTTTGGAATCAGAAATCTAGAGAGAGAGAGAGAGAGAGAGAGAGTTGATTTGTAGATCTTGTGAGGGAATCCAAATGTAGTGGAGCTTGCTGTTTCATTGCCTTAGCTAACAATTATTGTGGAATCTAGTTCTTTTAACTCAGCTTTCACTAGGCTAGTTGGTTGTTTAGGTCAGTGATCTCTTGCTTTTGGGGTTTCAGTTACCAAATGCAGTCGAGCTGAGGTCGCGTTGAAGTTACTTAGGGATAACAAGGATGGATTCGACGTTGTTATTAGCGATGTCCACATGCCGGATATGGATGGTTTTAAGCTTTTGGAGCACATTGGGTTGGAGATGGATCTGCCAGTCATTAGTAAGTAGTGGCTTCTAAATTCTTTGATCGTTTTCGTTCTTACCTATACGTCGTTGTTTTTCTAATTCTTGATCGTTTTGTGGTTGTTTAGTGATGTCGGCTGATGACAGCAAAAGTGTCGTGATGAAGGGTGTCACTCATGGTGCTTGTGACTATCTGATAAAGCCGGTTCGGATGGAGGCATTGAAGAACATATGGCAGCATGTGGTTCGTAAGAAGAAGTACGAGTGGAAGGAGAAGGATATGGAACAGTCGGGGAGCGTGGAAGATGGAGGAGAGCGGCAGCAAAAGCCTTCGGACGATGCTGATTACTCCTCTTCAGCTAACGAAGGGAATTGGAGAAGTTCGAGAAAGAGGAAAGAGGAGGAGGATGACGGTGATGACAAGGATGATTCGTCTACATTGAAGAAACCGCGTGTTGTTTGGTCTGTTGAGCTGCACCAGCAATTTGTGACCGCTGTTAATCAACTTGGGATCGACAGTACGTCTCTAGACCCTTTCCTTTTTGCATCTCTTGGCTGTGATGTTTCTGGTTTCGTTGTCCTTTGCTACTAGATTCGCGGAATTAGTTTAATTTAATCTTACGCATAAATGTTAAAACAAAACAATAAATAAAGAAGGCATCGAATGGTAGAGAGACATTAGTACAAAAGGAAAGAGATACCTATAGCTTATAACTTCTATGCTAAAGTTATGGCCAAACAAATCAAACTCGGATAATTTTAGTGCTCCAAGAGATGTTATTTGGTCGCATCGTGATAATTTACATATTAGTGAAGTAAGTGATAAATCTTAAGAGATCTCAATTACTATTATAAGTTTATAACTTGGTAGTTGCAGTTCAACAGTATGAAAATGTATTCTTGTTTTAATGGAGTTTATTTGAGAAAGTTTCTGAGATGATGATTTACGTACTTGTATTCGTTGTGCTCCAATTCTTTCCACGAAAACAGAGGCTGTGCCGAAGAAAATCTTGGAATTAATGAATGTCCCGGGCCTCACTAGAGAGAACGTTGCAAGCCACCTTCAGGTTGGTTGAAATCAGAACCTTGCTCGTTTTTTGCTTTCTAAGTAATCGTTTATTAGAGCCTCCTCGTAATTCCTCTGAAATTCGACAATTGAACGATGCAGAAATATCGTCTTTATCTTAGAAGGCTTAGTGGACAACCCCAGAATGGACTCGGGAACTCGTTTCTTGGACCCCAGGATGGAGGTTTTGGTTCGATGAGTTCGCTCAACGGCCTCGATCTTCAAGCTCTTGCTTCTTCGGGTCAAATCCCAGCTCAAAGCCTTGCAACGATCCAAGCTGCAGCGCTTAGTAGGGTGACCAACAAATCCGGTATATCTGTGCCCCTTGTCGATCAACGCAACAACATCTTCAGCTTCGATAATCCAAACATCAGGTTTCTAGATGGGCAGCAACACCATAACAATGGTAAGCAAGTGAATCTACTCCACGGAATCCCTACTAATATGGATTCGAAACAGCTTGCTGCTATGCACCAGTCTGCGCAGCCCTTTGGCAATATGCACATGAACGTCCACTCGCAGTCAGGCCAAAGCAATTCTTTGCTCACGCAGCTGGTTCAACCGCAGTCGAGGACACAAATGTTAAACGAAGTTGGCAGCAACCAGGTCTTGAATCTTCCATCATCCGTGGGGCAACCAGGTTTGTCTCAGGCGATCCCCGGATCTGTCTTCAGCCGGTATGGAATTGATAATGTTCGTGCTCCGACATACGCGTCTCTTTCCCAGCCCTCGTCCGTGGTAGAATTTTCAAGGAGTCAGGGCATAGAGTTGTCTGGGAACACGATTCCACTCAGTAGTAACTCGGGAATCCCAAGCTTCACCTCGAAAGGGATGCTCCAAGAAGAGGTGAACTCCGAAATGAAAGGCCCTAGAGGCTTTCTGCCCAACTTTGACGTGTTCAATGAGCTCAACCAGAACAGAACCGACGATTGGGGCCTGCAGAATGTCGGATCGAGCTTTGAATCTCCTCAGCATTCGAATGCTCAAGGCCGTCTGGATGTTGCACCGTCCGTTTTAGTTCAACCGGGGTTCGCCTCTGATCATAGGAGTGGACATATCCGGGCTACATCCGTTAATAAGGCAGCTTTCTCGGCTGCCTCCAGCCTTAGCAACAGCACGAGCCTCGGGCAGCAGCAGCAGCAGCTCACGTCATCACATGGCGATAACTCTCTAAGAATCAAGACGGAAAGACTACCCGACATGGGCTTTGGAAGCAGCCTCTTCCCCGATCAGTTCGGCCAGGAGGATCTCATGAGCGCGCTTCTCAAGCAGGTAAACTACGTATTCCACAAATCTTATGTGATAAAATTGATGAACTCTATAGTAGTAAGACGGTTTCTTACTTACAGCAGCAAGAAGGGCTGGTGCCGGTGGAAAACGAATTTGGCTTCGACGAATACCAGCTGGATAATCTCCCGGCTTAGCCTGCTCGTTCACTGCAGCTGATCGCTCGCGTTTTCAGATCTTTGTACATAGTGTCTGATGCTGACCATTTGTGATCAACGCCCGCGCCTTTCTTGCATAGAGACGTAATCTCGGGCTTCAATTCTTTTCAAATTCAGAACGCGGGAATCAACGGTCTGGATGAGTCGGGTGGATCGTCGAAAATCGGCATGGTATGCGAAGCGTACTTGCTAAATTTTGGTTGCTTTTAGGGTTAGGTGATTGTAGGGAATTGTTACAGCTGATTTTCCTGATTCATTGTGACAACACCTCAAACAGGTGGTGTGCGACGTCTTTGTCTGCGTTTCTGGGGGAAAAAATAGGATGATTTGTTATGGAGAAATGACTCACATAGCTAGATTTGTGGCATTATGGTAAATTCACACGGATCCGATTCGGAAATATGGTTTAGATCCACATGTTTGATTATGAATGTAAGTAACTTTGATGATTCTTTTTTTTGGAATATTTCTTAATCGATTTGGGTACTGTTACACAGCTTTGTCGTATTTTATTTGGAGAAATTTATTATTGTGAGTTGTGAATAATATGTTTATTTGCTCCAAAAATTATTCTATTTTATGGTGGAAATATATACATTATTTGTTACAACACTAAAATTCTATAGATTATGCTCATTTTCTCATTCACAATTTTGCATAGTCTTATACAAATCAATCCCTTCATATCATTTCCTATCAAACAAATCTTGATTGCTTGTCAAACGTTCGTAAATAGTAATCCAATGTATGAACATTATGTTCATCTTGCCTCGGCAAAGTGGGTCCCTCGCCGCGATCTGCCTGGATGGCGTTGGGAGATCTTGGCGGGGAAGCATACATTACCGACACTTCTAATATGTCTCGTCGCATATTCTCTTGTATTTGAATGTATCGCTCCGCTCTTAGAGCCGTGATGTATAAGCCGGAGGCAAAGAAAACCGCCGCAAGACCTAGAACTCCGGCCGCCGTGAAAAGCCCTTGCCGGATGGCCAGGCAGCTCGCCCGCGGCGCCTCCCAGTTCTTGAGGTGGCCCGACTCCACGCTCAACCCGATCAATAGTTGAATCTCACCAACAGCAAACGTTGTCCTATTGTTATAAGATATCCAAGAAATATTCAAATTTGAATAGATATACATAAAATGCGTCAGGGAAAAATGATAATTGCACCTAAATATACGAATTTTCATCTAATTCTAATTTTGCATGCGATTAAAACTTTTGCTTCCAAATACATGAACTTTCATTAATTGTTCATATTTTTTCACACGGTTGTCAATTGCCTCCAAGTTAATGCCGAGGTGGATGCATGAAATGTGCATTGCTTAGACGACGTAATTAGATGTCTACGCTACTTCAGCTAGTAGCGATATTATTAATTCGCTGAAAATTGACAACCCTGTGAAAAATTAGCACAATCGGAAGTTTGTGTATTTGGAGGTATAATTTTTAGTTTACGTGCAAAATCAGAATCGGGTGCAAGTTCGTTTATCTAGACACAATTACCTCTAACGAAAATTATGAAAACTTTGGCGCATTACCACGTGGCGATGAAGAAAAACCCGGCTTGCCACGTCAGCGTCTTGGCGAATTCGGAGTCAGGGTCCCAAGTGATCTCAACTAGGGAGTTTGATCTGCTGACCGCAACCAATAGGAAGACATGCTGCACCACCATCGCCGCCGCCAGCGCCGCGAAAGCCGCGGTGGCGGATAGGAGGGGCAGCCTCCCGCTGCCCGTGTAAGTGCATTGCGAATCTCTCCATTTCACCTGCACAAGCTCAAACGCGTAAGGAGCTAGCATTTACTTTTGAGGATTAGCCTTGACACTGGGCCGTGATCGATACCTCGGAACGGGCGGCCTCGGCTATGAGGCAGAGGATGAAGCAGAAGAGGCCGAGTAATATGGACAGCACCATGAGAAATGCGCCGGTTTTGCTGCCGAGATTGCTGGTTTTGGGCGTGGGAGAGAGATCCGCGTGCGTCACCGCCATTTTTGGGTTGAGGGAGATTGGCTAGAATGGGTTGATGAGGAACATTTTGATGATCATCCTTTTTCTTTGTTTTTGGGCATTTTGGAGAAAGTGGAGGGAGTTTTAGAATTACTTGGAACAAAGGTTGCTTAAAGCCCAAATATTCCAATATTCTTGAGTTTTTTTTTTTAGCGAAGCGATGATGCGCTCGATAATACTATTTGCTTTGGTCTGTAGGCGCGTCTTGATGTCGAGGATTTGACTCGTTTTATAGGTATGACATGATCGACGACTCTAATCTAATAAGAAAAATTGGCCAACAATAATAGGACGGAGAGTGTATGTTCATCGGAGGGTGTTCAAATGAGAATCTTTATTTAAATTGTGAAAGTCGGAATCATTTTCATTTATTTTATTTTAAAAATTTATGTTAAAATGTGTTTTGTCTTGATTAATGAATGTATCATCTGAGTTTGAATATCACAATGAACGAAAATTTTATTTTTTCAATGAAATGTATTAATTTTATAAGTTCAATGTAATATTCTATTCTCGTGATGACCAACCATTATACTTACCATTACTTGGAATATTATATTAGAGGAATGTTTTTAGAAGATAAATAACTTTTCAGCATCATTTTAAAGGTTAGCATCGAAGTTCCGATAGGGAATTGATTCATGCCGTTTTAATTGAAAGAAAAAGAATAAAATAGTTTAGCCTAGAAAATTCGAATTTCTTGTTATTAATTATGATTGTTTATTTTATTTTTTAGAGAAATATTTTTGCCTTTGACGGGATCCAGAAGCCATTCTAAGAGTGTCGATTAATTAACTTAAATTTTATTCGCATCTTTAGTCGGTTCTGCACAAAAGTGGCCTTTTTTTCTTAGACTTTCATTTTATTTTTTTTCACTACCATAAATCTAGAATATATATAGAGGCATCTTATGATAATAATAAAGAATTTCTGTAGCAACTAATAATCGAAAAAGGTTTCTTTGGTTATTTTTTTAACTACTAAAGAATAAAGAGAGATAACTGTCGGTTTGCCTCCATATAATGAGCGATTTGAATGCTGCCAAATGTCCACCATTCAAATAATTGTAATATTATTATCCATATTTTTAATTTGATATTTTTTTTATGATAAATTAATAAGTAAAGAAATTTTAAAAATTGCACTACGATGAATTTTAAAGACCACACTAAGGATAGACCAACACATACACAAATCTTGTTTATAAATTGTGTATAAGTCTACAAAATCAACAAATTAAATTAGAAAATTTTTATGATTATTTTTTATAAGTTTGAAAGAAATAAATGTTCATAGTTCTTTCGGTCCCTTAATTAACTACTAGAATTTGCTTTTATTAATCTAAAGTCTTTATTTTGATTGCACTACTGAGAAATTGAGTGGACTTTTTCAACAAATATGTAGCACGTTTGATTTTATAATAATACTTATCTTTTCATTGTTAATGGATTTCATTTTGTCATGTGGTAAATTTAATAAATAAAATTTACACCAAATTTCATCCAAGAAGCGAAAACCTCTCAAACACCCCTAAATAATTTGTTAAAAATAATAATTTATTTATAAACAAATAGATTAACAAATCTGAGGCGAAATTAATCCATGGGGAATAAGAAATGAGGAGAAAAGGGGGCTGAAGATTTAAAATAGTTCCATTTATTTTTTTCACTTGCTTTTTTCATGTATGGCATTAAATAGCAAGTGTAAAGCAATAATTTTTCCTATCCAAATACTTGAAAATAAATTTGAATTGCAACTCTATTACTTTTGTAGTCATTGATAGTTCAAGTTTAGTAGTTTAATTCAGATGACATACAAGAATTAGCACATATTTTTTTTTTAATTATAATGGTTAAATATATAAGATTTTCACTATTTGAATGTATAAAAAATTACAGCACACAGTAATTACATTTTTGGTTTCAACTTTATCTTTCTTTTTTTGGCTACTTTTTTTTTTCTTTTGAGGGGATCTTTTGGATACTCTAATAGTAACAATTTACTAATTTAGTAAATTGTTTTTCTTTTCTTTCACAAAATGAAGAGAATGAAAAACTAGCCAACGTGCTACATGAGCTTGATGTAACGTAATTTTTCTATATTCAACTCCATTGACAATGGACAATTGTCTTATTTGTTGTATAATAATATAATGATGTGATGTGATATGATCAAATAAAGCAAAGCATAAGATTTCCATATCTTGAAATTAAGTGTTTTTTTTTATACTACAATTTAATTATTCTCTCTTTGCGGTTCATGGTTTTACTTAAAAGAAAAACATTATTCTTTCTTTGCGTTGTGACAAATCAATGCACATTAGTGACTAAGGGAAATCCTTATCATATTCTAGTGTTTTAACTCTTAAGTGGTTGGAATTTGGAATCGTATGTTAGTTATAGTTTTAACTTCTTTAGCATTTCCACATGTTCACATCACAAGCATTAATGTTGTTCAATTAAATATATCATAGACTAATAAATTTGTCCTTGTTTCATGCGCAAAATTGGTGGAAACATCAAAATAGTTGTTGCAATAAATATAAAATGGTTTTGGATATGAATTTAATAAACTATTTGTGCTAATATTTCAAAAATACTTTTAAAATGAACTTGTTAAAAGAAGAGCTCTCAAAGTTATTGGACATGTCCGAGTCTACGATCTAGATAAATAGTTTGGTCTTGCTCCGGTACTTTTGACGTCTCAACTTGGGCCGCCTACAAGCTAAGCCGAATTAATATTGGTAATTTTATTTTAAAATTGCAACTTTTTTTTTTCAAAATTAAAAAATTGAATAATAAGTTATTGAAGTAAATAAAATAAGTACATGAGTAAATAAGAGTATAGTATAAAATCATGTGCTAATGTTTTAATAAAATTTAAAGTGCTATCCTAATATACAACTTAGTACTATATGCCAAAAGAAAAATACTATTTGCTGCACCAATTAAATTAAAAAATATATAATAACTAAAATAGTTTGAACGCTATTGACAAAAAAGGAAAGAAAATGAATAATTTGAATATTAATTCAACCAAGATCGTAACTATGCACCGAGAAACACGCAATAATATCCCAACCACAAAGTGGGCCCACAAAACTCTGATTTGGAATTTGAAATTTCTCCTCCCTAACTCAAAGAGACGTTACAAGATTTTAACCTTTTCTGTGGCAATATCATTATTTTCTGTTTCCAAAATACTACTATACGTATAATTTTAAAAAGTCAATATATATATATACACATACTACTATTCTATTTTGTCATTTAATTTCTATTCAAATCTAAATTCCACTGTCTCCTCATTAATTGCTCAAACCATTCCACCACTCAACACTCTCCAAAGACAGCTCTAACTCATTCCTCTCTCACTGACCAAGAACATCCGTTTTCTCTCTCTAAAAGCTCTCAACTTCAGTCTCTATCTGAAGCTCTGCACACGCATTTGATGCTTACGCTGTTATGCATTAAGGGGGAGCTCAAAAAGTCCTGATTTTTCGAAGTGGGCTGTGTGAGTTTACTTGATTTCACATTGCTTTTTCTGAATTTATGCTGAAAAGGTCTGATTTTTATTTATTTTTTATTTTTATCTGGGTGCTTGTGATCTTTAGCATAACACTTGGTTGAATTGTGTTTTGTGTTTTCTAATTGCATTGGAGCTCCATTTTTAGCTAATTAATAGCATCTGTTTTCTGTGTTTTTTGCTGAATTGGTGTGTGATCTGAAATGAATTTGAAATACTGCACCACTTTAGAATTTTTTGGCTGGTTCTTGCATTTTATTTGAGACCAAATTCAGTTGAAAAGCACAATTCTTTTTTACTTTTCATTTTGCTGATCAATGATTCAATGCTACTGTAGGTACTTGCCGATTTCTCTAAGAGCTAATGATTAGGTGTTAAGGTTGTAATTCAGCTTGGGATTTAGATATTAGGTCATTTCTATTAACAAATTATTCTCTTTAAAGGGTGTTCTTTTTGACTGGTATGATGATCATGTGGATCCAACTCTGTCTGGTGGAATTATCTTGCTTTTAGTAAAGATTTAGAAAATGCATAAATATAAACTTTGAGTTCAACACTCATGATTGCATAGCACCATTGCATTAGGCACAGAATTTTTCAAGGAAGAAGTTGGATCTTGCTAGATATACAATAGAGTTCGTAATTCGAAGAGGGCGTTGGTTCGTCAGCAAAACGAATTATTTTTCATCACTGATCATACAACATATAATGAGATAATTATGAACACTTGAAATTATAATTCTGAACAAAGATTACTTTGTTTTGTACATCAAAGAAGCAGCTTTTGGTAACTCTGTTTTAGGTTATTGCAATCCTCTTGTACATCTAAGGCATGTTTACAAACTACAGCTGTTTTGAATGTCGGTAGCATGATAATGGTTGTCCTATTCTGCAATCATCATTTGCTTACCATACTTTTATATTGCTTACTATGATTTGATATTTCAATGCATTTGTTACTGTCCATATATTGTAAAAATAATATATCGTGTATGATTAAACTAGAATCATGACATTCCAGAATGTGGTGATGTGAGTTTTGTTTGTTTGTTTCTCCAAGATTTATCTCTTGTTTAAACATGAATATTGCTCACTCTTGTTGTTGCTAACTTGGTTTGAAAACTATTTTTGATGTGATTTGACTTGCCAGTATGGGGATTGAGAAACAAGGCTCCAAAGGTGGGAATTATGTTGGTGGTTTCCTGCAGATGTTTGATTGGAATGCTAAATCTCGAAAGAAGTTGTTTCCGAGCAAGTCAGAAGTACCTGGTATGATAGATGTTTCAAGTTTCAAGTTTGCTAAAATCGACAGCTTCCTTTTCCTCTGTCGTGTTACGTATGTGTGGAATTCGTTCGTTCTTGACATGAAATGATCTAAATGCCGTGGTCTGATTGATGCAGAGGAATCCAAACAGAAGAAAACATGTGATGGAAATTTACCAACGACCCGTCTTGCCATGGTAAGGATGTTCACAAATGATGGATTGATTGTATGTTTTCGATTTAGGAATTTAAAGGTTTCTCTTTACCTGCATTTAGCTGGACTTGGACGAAGGCGCTGCTGGATCAAGTGTACGAGGAAGCAATGATCACAGCTGTGCTTCGTCAGTCGTTGATGAGGATTTTTGTGGGACGAAGGCGCCTGGAGTTGTTGCTAGGCTCATGGGGTTGGATTCCTTGCCAAAATCCAGCATGACTGAGCCTTACTCTACTCCACTTTTCAGTTCTTGCTCGCTTCGTGATGCTTATTACCAGACCCAAAACCACGAATACCGTCAGGATCAAGTGATGCACTCCAGCAGTTTGCAGGGATTATATAGCCGGAGTGAAACGGAGCTGAACTATCCGAGGGTGATACACAAGCCAATCGAGAAATTTCAAACTGAAATCTTGCCACCGAAGTCAGCTAAATCGATTCCAATCACCCACCATAAACTTCTATCTCCTATAAAGAGTGCTCATTCCATCCCACCTAGAGATGCTGCTCACATAATGGAAGCAGCAGCGAGGATTATTGAGTCGGGACCTTCTCAGGTGAGTACAAAGACGAAGCTGCCTCCAGTAGGATCCTCTTCAGTCCCTTTAAGAGTCCGGGATTTGAAAGAGAAGGCTGAATCAGCACAAAAGCCATCCAAGATTTTTGAAGGTTCTCGAAGAAAAGGCGAATCCAGTGCTGTCAAGAATCTTAGGGGAAACTCGTTGAACAAGAGCTGGAACAGATCAGTTGATGCAACCCCAATAAGGGTAATGCCTGATTCGGATGACTCGTCTAATGGTGTGAATACTAAAGGAAAGTCTATTTCACTCGCCCTACAAGCAAAGGCCAATGTTCAGAAGAGAGGGGGCTTAACAGTGAATGGCAGTAGGAACATCGTCAGCCAGAAAGACTCGTGTGAGCTCAGTCCCAATCATCCCTTCAAAAGCCAGTCGGCTACACAGAAGAGTACAGCAAAGAAACAATCTGTGCAAAACGGTTCAAGTGTGCTCCAACAGAACAATCAGAAGCAAAACTGCATTGTTGATCGAGGAAAGCTGTCTTCAAAAGGGAGCTCAAAAGGAGGAAAAACACTCGGTGGAGAATCTTCCTCCACTAGGCAACGGCATTCTAGCAAAGTCTCCAGCAACTCTAGAGTTAATGCGAGGAAGTTGAGCTCAGAGGTTAAAGATGACAAACGAGAAGCCTTGTCTTCTTGCAAAGAAAGAGTTACTAGCAAGAAACGGTCTGTAGATGGGAGTTACCACTCGGGGAAAAATCAAGCTGTTCAAGACTTGCAGATGGATAGAAGTGGGAAAGGCATTCAGTCTAGGGATAGTACTACAGATAGGCAGAGTAGTTGGGATCAAGATATTGGAGGGACTGGAACAGATGTCGTTTCTTTTACTTTCACGTCTCCAATGGCACGATTGGGATCTGATTCTGTGAGGCCCGGAGAGGTTGGGGAAACTTGTACTATATTGTCAGCAGGCTTTCAAAGTAAGAGTGTTTCGAGAATTTCTTTCCGTGGACATAATGTTAAGGGCGGTGATGCATTAAACACTCTTTTGGAGCAAAAACTAAAAGAATTGGCTGATAAGGTAGAATTCTCCCAACAAAAATCCGTAATGGATTCTAATGATATGGTGCCTAGTCTCGAGGCCTCAACGAGCTCAAGCATGCCAGAATCATGTAAAGCCAAAGATGGGATGCACACAGTTAATGCTGTAAGCCAATCTGACTCTAATTCATGTTTTAGATTCCAACTTTCACTGTACAATTTGTGTAGTGACTTATCAGAAAGCGAAGTTCGTCATAGTTCTCACATATGCTTCAAAAGCTAATCATATAAATCCCAATGTTATCTTAGGTGGGGCTAGAAGAAACCAGCACAAGCGATGGCAACATATCTCGAGCCAGAAAGTTACTTGACCGCCGGCATCCTAGTCCAGTTTCAGTTCTTGAAAAATCTTCTTTTACAGACAGTTGCACTTCGTCGGAGACTGTAGACAGTAATAGCAGTGGAGGTAAGAGTTTAAGGCTACTATTGTTCTTCTGCATCATTACAGCGATAACCTCAGTTTTGATTTCCAATTGCAGGCAGCAAGCAGTTGTCATCAATCCAAACTATGGAAGTGCTTGATTCTTATTCCTTGAAGACGTATCTTGCAGTCGAACCAGATGCTGAGTTAGCAGACTCGGCTTCATCAACTTCGATTGGAACTGTGCCAAAGAGGCGTGTAACTGTTTTCACCTCAGCTGACAACGCGAATCCTAGAAGGTGGGAATTCGAGTATGTGAAGGAGATGCTATCCAATATAGAGCTGATGTTCAATGACTATGCCGTAGGCAGAACTCAAGGCATTGTGAGCCCTCATCTTTTTGATAAGCTCTCGAGCAACGGTGGAGACATTCTTATGATAGACCAAAGACTCCTGTTTGACTGTGTTAGTGAATGCTTAGACGTGAGGTGCAGACACTATGCTGGCGGGGGATGCAGATCGTTGGCTAAGGGTCTATCGTTGGTTAGACGACAGGAGATACTCGCTCAAGAAGTATACAGAGAGATCTCGGGTTGGAATGCAAACATTGGAGACTCCATGATTGATGAACTTGTAGATAAGGACATGAGCAATCAACATGGCAGATGGCTCGACTTTGATGTCGAAGCATTTGAACTCGGGGCACAGATTCAGACCCGCATTCTTAATTCTTTGATAGATGAAGTGGTAACTGATATATTGATACTTTAACAACCCCCTAAACTGAAATCACACCTTCAACATGATTGTAAGTTATTCTTCTGTGATCCCTTTTGTTTTTAAATTTTAATTGATTAATCTTCTTTCCAATTTCAATATCTGCCTCATTGCAATCTTGCTTCTTTATTCAACATGCACATTGTGAAGAGATCATGAATGAAAAGACAGAGACTGAGTTCAAGAAACTGCTTAACACAGACTTGATGAAATTTCATGACCAAATCAAGATGTTGTCCTCTTCGTTCCACAGGCCTTGCTCCCCCCCTGCTACGTTGCGATCCCACTGCAGCACGTCGTCATTGAAATAGGAAACGATGGGCGACAAACACTCATACAGGCTTGCAAGGTCTAAATTTGAGTTCCAACCACCATCGCCACAACAATCCCTTTCCTCACTGGCAGCCGTGTAGGCCATGAACCCGTCTCCATCGCCGCGACATTGGTTCGTCTTCTCGTTTCCTGGGAAGTTGTTGAGGTGCATTAATATGTCAGCGTCAATCTCAGTCGATGGTCCTAACATCTCCTCCACTTCCTGTGCATCATTAGGTGAGAGCATTAATGCATCAGGCGATCCCTTTGTGCTCAAGGTGTCACAGCTGGAGAACGAATCACTCTTTCCCTCGTCGTTTCTTTCTTCAGCTGGCACTTGTGCGCTGGCCACGTGGTGCTGGGCCGGGGGGGCTGCGTTCTTGCCGCGCCTGTGGTCTCGACACCTGCTCTTGGGGGCTATCTTGATCATGTCTGCTTGAGTGAGAGTGGCTTCACCTATGAACCTGTATCTGTATATCGTCCTGCTCAAATGAGAGTTCCAGTAGTTCTTGATCTCGTTGTCGGTTCGACCCGGTAGATGGCTCGCAATCAAGGACCACCTACAAACATCCACATCTTCTACTTCACAATAAACATCAACATTGAATTTTCTAACTTAGTGGGGCATGAAACAAGACAGGTGAGGGGTAGGGGGGGCTCCAGCCCCCACCAAACATTTAGTACCCAAGAAATGACAGGAATCTCTCTTCTATTTATTTATTTTGCTTAATTAGACATTCAAGGACAGACCACTGGAAACAGCAAAAAAAAAAAAAAAAAAACTGAATTTCTGAAACATATCACGTGAATCTGTCAAAATGCCAAAAATCACATTTATATAATATTGAATGAATTCTACATATATTGCACATGCAGCACATGACTTTATTGAGAGCTACCTGCATTTTCCAGCAGTTTTATTTAAGGAAATTTGTATCATGAATTTTGTCAATTGTCAGTAGGGGCTCACATGAAATTGGGTTTCATTTTTGGTAGTTGGTGTTTTATTGTAGTTTGGGGAAAAAATATTGTGGTTGATTAATCGTATTGTTTTTTGTTTTTTTTTTTTTGGTATTTTATGGTCGGATTTATTTTGGAATTATGGTTGGTAGAGATGAATATTTGGGTACTCGGCTGCATTGTCAATAATAGATTGAAAGAAAAAATGTTAGTACATCTTAGGAAAATAGATTAAAGGGGTGTTTAGCTGATTTTACAAGTTCTAATTAATTATTTGATAAAATAATTTATAGGCTGTAAAATAAGTTTTTAATAGCTTATAAGCATCCTAAAAAATAAGTCCTCAATCCCAATTTATTATTTCATAATTTTGTAATCATCAACGATCATTTTTACAAGAATAACCTATTAATTGTTTATTATTCCATCATATACCCTTTCATTTTAATCTCTTTTCGATTTTCTCTCTCTAATATGTAATTCTATTTATAGCTTATGAGCTCAATTATCCGAACACTTTGACAATTTATACATCTCTAAAATAAGCTAGCTCAATTTTAAATGTATAGTTATAGTATATAATAGAAAATAGAGGTTTGTGAAGAAAAAGAAAAACTACCCGTTGGGATTTTCATAATAATGAAGTTATGAACTGTATAATTTTTGTTTGTGGCAAAAAATAGGTCATTAACTATAATATAGTACGCATTTATTAATGTGAATGTGCTCTTTGTTGGTTATCATAAGTGCACCTGTTAAATAATTAATTTTATTTATTATATTATCACTGTGTTAGTAACTATTTTAGGGGACATGAAATCAAAGCACTCGACACAAATATTTTTTTGGTTGTGATTATAACAATATATTCTACATGAACACAAATACATAAGTAGCGTAGAGGCACCTGTCGCATAGTGATATGCATATTTGTGTGAAAAATGTATATGCGTATTTGTATTTAACTATATTTATAAGTATGACAATGATCGTGCGAAAAAAAATCGACAATTTTTTTAAAAAAATATTATTATTAGTATTTTTTAATTTCTAAAAGTTTTAGTTCTATTTTATTTTTATATGTATTTTGTTTTGGAAGACTTTAAAAGACATTTGACATGTATCGCGTGCTTAGTGCGCCACGTAGTGACACTCTCTCTGTATATACATGCGTGGGTTTGTGTTCCTCTTCAATTATTGTTTATTTCGATTTTTAGTTTTTGGTGTAGCTAGCCCGACCTCTTACTCTCACTATATACATAAAATTTGTCATATAGGAAAGTGAAGGTCCTAGTTCCATTATTTAGTAAAATCTTGTCATATAGTTGTATCATTGTGGGATAAAGTATCTTTTTAAATTACAGGGATAACTAATTAATATAGCCTATCTATTCTACTTTAAATTATTGCCTACCTAATTAATTCAATTCAACCTATCTATTCCACTTTAGCCGATTGTCCTAACTAATTAATTCAGCCCTATCCAGGCCTTAATTATTACATTTAATTCATCATATATCCCTTAATTTTCAACTAGACATTTATTATGTGTTGAAGTTGGAGTTCCGGTTAAATTAAGACTTGAAATTTCAGCGTGGGAAATTTTATTGGAACACACAAGAGTTTTTAGAAACATTTGGTAATATTTTTAAATTATTGAAAACTCCAAAAGGATGGGACAATTTTTTTTTTTTATAGCATCAAGTCATGTCAAAGGACCACTTCAATAAATTAAATTAATTCAATTATTTGCCTTGTGGTCATTTCGTTATACTCCTATATACCATAAAGCTTCAATTTTTTCAAAATTTTTGCACACGTTACATCGAGTATATTCTACCTATTTCTATCTATTTATTAATTTATCGTTCTATATACTTCTTTTGTCCCACGAATCTTGATGCATATTTATTTTTAGGCTGTCACACGAATCTTGATGCATATTCATTTTTAAATATAGTAATTAATAATTAGCTAAAAAATAAGGGTTCTTAATTATACTTAATTATCACGTTTCTACTTTATTACATACATACTTAAAACACTAATCTACAACTCTTTAATTCTCGTGCTGAAAATAAATGTATCAATATTCGTGTGACGGAGGGAGTACAATCGACTCCTACGTACTAATATTAAAATAAACACGATCCAGAACAGTAATACCATATACATAATTAATTAAAATCAGCCATATTGTGTCAATAAAAATAAGCACGTACATTTAATTAATTATTATTAAAAAAATTAATGTGGTTAAAAAGAAAGACTCGAATATGTTTACCTATTCCCCAAAGTCTTGTGCAGCTTCACAATGGTCTCCTCTTCTTGTTCAGTAAAGTTCCCTCTCTTCACATCAGCTCTCAAGTAGTTAATCCACCTCAGTCTGCAGCTCTTCCCGCATCTCAACAAACCTTAATCATCAAACAAAATAAGATTAATATATAAATATATATTAATCTATGACACTAATTATGTATCTACATTATTAAATCCAATAATATTCCAATGACAATATCTAGACATTATCATGGAGTGAGCAACTAGGAGTGTCAATGGAACATAGCCCCGGCTCGTTCGGCTCGCAAATATGTTCAGATTCATTTTCTCGCGAACCTTCAATCGAACCAGTGCACAAACCATCAAACAATAAAATTATATATGCAGAGAAACATATATAATCAAGAGCGCATTTTGAATAATTTCGGGCATCAGACAAGCCGAGTTCGAACTCGGTAAGTGAGTGACGAATCGAGATCAATCAACAAGACATACAGAAGCACGATCGAGCCGAATCTATATATACACCCGAATATTTAAACGAGCAGAGCTCGAACCGTCTCGCCTCGACTCGACTCGTTTACCGCCCTAAAAACAAATCAAACCTCTAGAGAGAGAAAGAGCTAGAGAGAGACCCGCATTCTTTGGTAGTGATCTCCAAGAGCCCTCGCCATTGGCCTTGATGTAGCTAACCAATTTACCATCTTCTTCAGCGGTCCATTTGCCTCTATTCAAACCGGTTTTTTCACAACAAGGACTTCTCCCCATTTTCTCTCTCGAAATGAGGAGAGATTTGACTGGCTCGTTCTCGTCCACGTCCACGTCCTCGTCCTCGACCTCCACCTGTATTTTATAGAAGTGAACTTCGCACTACCATGCATATATATTGTGTTCATATATATTTAAACACACACATACAACTCGTGATGTCAAGATTAATTATGGAGTTGCTACACGAAAAGAGGTAAAGAAAACAAACATAAAGAGAGTTGTTGCTTCTTGCCACTACGAGTTTGAATTTATAGTGATTTCTTACTTGACCATTTATTACATTTTAGATGTTCATATATAGATGTCATATTCAATAATATAAGACGCACTCCATCGTACGGACGGGTCTGACCCAATCTGGATTTGGATCCCACTCGACTCGACCCGCATGGGTCATGGGTTAGGGTCTGAGTTTGAACCGAATTATCGATGCATGTCGCGTGTATGAATAATGACATGTAATTCTTTTCAAATAATAATTCCCCTCCTTCAAATTTCACACTCTATTCATTCACAAAAAATATGAGTCAACTCTTTTTTATTACTATCATTTTGAGACGTGACAAAAATTAATTCATTTTTATTTTTGAAAATTTTCTATTATATGACGGACTCTTAGTATTATTAATACTATTTTTTAAGTGAAATCTTTTTTCTATTTATAATACATTCAATTATTTTTATTAAAATATGTGTCGTCATTTTTTAGAATTATTTTTGTGGACATATGAAGTATAATTATTTTATAACATCGTAATTATACATAATATTGTCATTACATGCAATGTGAAAAGTGTTACAAATGAATCGTGACGATTTGAAATAATATGCAATTTGAAAAAAGTGTTCGATAATCAGATTAAAATTTAACCTTTATATATATAAAAAAGATTAAAAATTAACCGCGCATGTGTTACACGAGCTGGTATTCGGACAAAACATAGTATTCCCCAATCATAATTCTTTTTAGGTCATACTCTCCAACATAACAAAATAGTAAAAACGCGCATAATTAATACATATTTAATTTAGGAGTATACTACAAAAAGAATATCTTAAAGTCAGTTGAATAAATTAAGGAATGTACAACAAAAAAAAATACTATATTTAAGGAATGTACAACCGTTGCATATTTAACTCAAAATGGAGTATAATTTTTCATGCGGATTATGGTTGATTTAGGATTGCCAAAAACAAAATATATTCTATAGTTTGTAAAAAAACATTTCCTAGCTCCTTTGTCAGCAAATCAATAGACAAGGACAGTCTAACAATTATGTGCAATATTTTTTAAATGAAACCCGTGTTACTTTAAATACTCCATTAGTACTGCTATAAAATATACTCCCTTCGTCTCGCATATATCAGTTTTTTTTTTCAAATATTTCATTTATATAGGCTTAATTTTATAAAAAGTAGTAGTAATATTTTTTTTTACTTATTTACTATTATATTTATATTTAATTCTTTAATTTACTTTAACTTTAATCCATCATTAAACAATAAATATGAGCATATTAGGAAGTTTATTTATGTATTTTTATTTATAATGATTTTTCTTATTACTTGTGTAAATTTCAATCAATCTATATATATACATGACAAAGACAATATAACTTTGGTCGAATTATCATAATGAAGTTATAAGTAATTAATGTAATTATCCTAGTTGCAAAAAAAAAAAAAAGATATTCAAGTTTTTTTTTTAATAACAAAAAAAGATAATTTTTGAGAGAAATGAAAAGTGCCTTTTGCAACATTTAGTGAATGCCCTTTTTTTTATTATTGTGGACCTTGAAAATAAATAATTGTCCTTCGCCTTTAATGTTTCCATACCTCATTGTCACATCGCACCCCTTCTTGTCTCGAATACGTACAAAATTAGATATTTATTGACGCTTATTTCGCTATTAAAAAATTTTTTATCTCTTCCAATTTGTGTCCCCTTATTTTGAATTGTCAAAAGGAAACTGCTATCACATTTTTCTAAGCGCATGCATAATTAATTGGAAAAGAAAAAAAAAAAGAAAAAAAATCTAAACCCTTTGTAAAATCAAAGACACGAGCCTCATTAAAATCTCTTCTAAGAAAATTCAGTGACAAAAACTTCGTATAATATCTTAATATTTGTTTTAAAAAATAGGTTTTATGTTAACTTACGTACTAACTGACTCAAATGAATCCAAGTGTCGTATAAAATATAAATATTTTTTCTATCATTAAATCTTGTAGATTTTCAATGAATAAATTCAAAATTCATTGTTCGAATCCCATATACGATGAAAACTAAATAATCGAAAAATACACAAAGTAAAACTGCTCGTCTCAAGTTTTCTCCGCTCACAATACATTATCAACTAATATTCTTAAAACTATGCCCGGAAAACACACGGATATATTATTATTATTATTATTATTATTATTATTATTATTACTCATTAGGTGTAGTATTAATAGAGTTTAATTGCCGCCTATATATGCCACCCACCAAGCTATTGTGAGAAATTAAGTTGTCATTTTCGACAGCTCTAACTACTTAGGAAATTCACTCATAAATAGAAATTGTAACCACTTGGGAAAAATCCATTTTTTCATTTATTCACAAAATTGGGGTAAACAAAGCAACAAAGAGGGGCTATCTAGAAAAGAAGCCTAGCTAGCTAGCTATCAATATCAAGACGGGGACCTGCCAGAATTAAAGAGTCGAAATTTAAAAAACGGGTTAATAGCCAGAAAATACACGAACTATCACGAGATTTGCATATTGCACATCATCTTTAAAATTAGCTCCAGAATACATCACCTTTTAATTTGATTGTAAATTGCACACGGTGAAGATTCCGGCAACTCTTAAGTTTGACCGGCGATGACATGGACAACCACGTGGTTTTTTTTTTACACGCTGGCAAGCCATGTGGGCAAAACGACGTCGTTTTGATATTTTGAAGAATTTTCAAAAAAAAAATATCCTGAAATCCGGCGAGCATTCTACTGCCTTCTTCCTGCTCTAGGCGGTCCACCGCGCCGCCGTCACCATTTCCAGAATCCGGCAAGCCATCACCGGCCTCCACTTCCGATTCAAAGGCTGAGCTTTAGCCTTTCCTTTCAATCGAAACACCAAGGCGTCACCTCATCGCGCCGGTGCTAGGCAGTGCACTTCCAAGGACGGGGCCGTCCTCACCACCCGGTTCGCGCCGCCTCCACCAACGCCCCTCTCCGATGCCGACCTCACCAACCAGTTCGTGCCGCCTCCACCAACTGCCCCTCTCCGACGCCGACCTCACCACCCAATTCGCGCCGCCTCGACCAACCAAACCAACCGGATTTGCAAGTAAAAATCTAGCGCACTAGTCGTCGGAGCAGATCTGGGGGTTTCCCCCTTTTAACCACCGTTTTCCCTCACCTCCATCATAACCACCACCACAAAAATCTCCACCACCATCGTTTTGCCAAAGAAAATCAAAGACCAAAACTTACCAAATCGATTGGGTCCGCGGTGATAGTAGCAATCCAACGCCTTGCCTAACAAGCACACAGATCTAGGTTTTTTTTTTGGGTTTGCAGATTTCCAAATAATTAGGTTTTTTTGGGGGGGAGACGTTGATGTTGTGTGGAACGAAGGTGGCGGTGGTTTGTCTAGAAAAGGTGGCGGTGGTGCTCGGCATCAACGCCGGAGAGGAAGAACGGGGCGACACCGTCGAAGATGTCTTCAATGGCGTACATCCAAAATGATTTTGGACTCCAATTCTTCTCTATTGGAGATCCTCTACGCAGTCGTGTGTGTGTGTGTGTCTGTCGTGCTTGTATTAGCGATGGAGGTAGAGAGGATTATGGGGAAAGAGAGCAACATCGCCGGAAATTAAGGAAACGACGACGGCGTCAAAGTAGAGAGAGAGGTGATGTGTGTCGTGGGTGAGAGAGAAAGAGAGAGAGAGATTTGCATATTTTCCATTTTTTTTTTAATTTATACTCACTCAAAACGACGTCGTTTTGAATACCGGTGAGTTCACGTCTGAAAATTCCGAGCGCCACGTCAACACCGATCAAGGTGATGGTCAACGCATGTGCAATTTACAACCAAATTAAAAGGTGATGTATTCTGAAACTAATTTTCAAGGTGATGTGTAATATGCAAATCTCGTGATAGTTCGTGTATTTTCTGGCTATTAACCCTTAAAAAACCAATAATTATTTATTTATAGTGCATGGGAGCATACAACAACTCATCTTCTTTAATTGTACAACAAAAACTAACATGCAAATTAATTTTGATGCTTTTGCTATTTTGTATGCATGGGGGACCTTATATAAGAGGAGCCAACGCATGCAATGGGATATTTGTTTTCTTTAAAATTCTTAATCTACAAAACGAACTAATTAAACAATAAGAAAGTTTGATAAAACCTCCATACACACAAGATCCTTCATCTTTCATGAATATTATTTCCCATAAACAAAATATTCATCATGTTGGTCCGTAATTAGGTCGGCATGGCTTTGACAGGTGTATTAATGTATTAAAAAGATAACTTTCAATTTATAATCAATTTTAAAATTGACTGACAATTTTACATGATTGTAATATAAAATCAAAGGTTTATTTGTAAATTGCTTATGAAATTCGGCTAAGTATAAAATGTTTGACATGCACATCAAATTAAAACTCACGATAAAAGCTTTAATATGTAAATGTTGGATTTAAAATGAAAAGTTATTTTTATTTAAAAATTAAAATTAACTTAACGAAATTCTCTCTCATCTAAGTAACTGCACTTCATAGTATACATATAAAGTTTCTGTACTTTTGTGGCATACAGTTGTTTCGAATCTAAGAGCATAAAAATGCAGATATATACTTTATATATTAAGAAAATGTCTTAATTCGAAGCCTACTTTATAGTAGTAAATTAGAGTGTAAAACGCCTTCCAATCCTACTCTATTTTGAGGTTAAAATTCAGAGCTCGAAATTCTGTTGTAACTATTTCAAGAGCTGGAAACTAGACTTAAAAGTTCACAATTATAGAAATCTAGTTAATTTAAATCATCTTCTTTTATGTGATTTATATATTACTAAATTTTAATTTGATTTATTGAATTCAATGTTTTTATTGATGATTTTCCTAGCTCCCTCTTGCGTTGAGAAGTGAGTGCATAAGAAGTACAAGGACTTGAAAATAATTAAGTGAAAGTTGAGGGATCTGATGAGAAGTATGTTAGGTGTAAGTAAGTCTCGTTCCCAGCTGCCTTCACGTGAAGAAAAAGAGGGAATTAATGCATGCATGGCTTGACTGCTTCTTGCTAGTCGGTTTTGTAAAGCATATTGAAATTAATCTGCTAATTCTTGATTAATAGAACATCTCGTTTACCAGCCTCACCAATTATTAATGCATGGCTAATTAAGTGCTTCTTGCTGCTCGTTTTTGTAAACCATATTGTAAGCTAATCCTTGATTAATAAGAACCTGCTCCTGGACATAAATTCCTCGTGAATCGAACCACGTAAAATTAAATTTTTTGAGTTCATCTTTATATTCATGCAAATTAGGCTCTACTCAATCATCTTCAGTGGGTGCTATATATGATTCATAATATTTACATATATGATTCCAATGAGATCCCATATGACGAGATCTAAGATTGATTTAGTGTATTATATGGCTGATATTTACTTCGAATGAGAAATTTTTTACCTAGATTCGAATCCTAGAGAGAGCTAGTTTTTTTAATATCGTTATTCAACATTATATATTATTACCTTATTGACTTATTTAGCAATATATATAACCTAACCCTATACACACACACACCCTGTAGCTAAATGGACCTTAGGTAGACAACACGCACCC
Organism: Salvia miltiorrhiza; assembly: GCF_028751815.1. Lineage (NCBI taxonomy): Eukaryota > Viridiplantae > Streptophyta > Magnoliopsida > Lamiales > Lamiaceae > Salvia > Salvia miltiorrhiza. The sequence goes on from NC_080390.1 coordinate 56,171,737, forward strand.
ACTCTACATAGATAGATAATTAGTATAATCCTTAAAGCCACATTTCATTAGATCGTAAAACAAATTAATTACGACGTATCGATTGACACAATTTCTTAATTAATTATAAGAAAGTAATTACGAAAAATAAGAAAAAGACACGATAATTATTTACCTTGTTCAAGTACAAGATTCATAGATTCCAACCCTATAACAATATATGTATGAGAATATATATGATCATTATGTTAGAATAAGACATGCCATCCCAGCATCATCAGCACTGCAGCATGGAAAGAGCTGTGCGCACACATTAATTTGCTTGAAATGTCCTCATCAACTCTTACATGCTCAAGAACATTGAAATCGCCTGCCCCCAAAATAAATTACATTTACTACACCAATTTAATTACTTAATTAAAGAGAGAGAGAGAGAGAGACCTCGTTTGGGGCCATAACTGCAGGCGGCGTTGATGGTTTCTCGCACATCGCCAACAGTAGCCTTGTTGTAGAATCGGAAATGGTGCAGGATTTCGTCGATGCATTCCAGTACGAGGTTGGTCTCCTTCCGACAAGGCCCCTCGCAGTATTGGTCGGCGCAGTCGCGCGGCACGTGCAGCTCCCCGTGCCGCGTCAGCCTGTATTCCTCGGCGCAGCCGCTGTAGATCTATATACCGGACACGTGTCACCACGTGTGGGGTGATTAGGGTTTTTGCTTCGGCCGATATATATATATAGGTAAGGGATCAGGTGAAAACTCTATCTTTCGGTGAAAACTAAATCCTATGAACAAACACATAAAATACGTGAACAAGAGATAATCAAGTTGTGAACAATTGTAATACATAAAAAACATGAACAAGAGATGGTCGAATCCTGTTCACGATTTGACTATCTCTTGTTCACGTATGTATGTGTTTGTTCATAGGATTTAGTTTTCACCGAAAGATAGAGTTTTCACTTTATCCCTTACCTATAGATATAGATATTACTATTAAGTTTAATAAATTAAAGAATATTTAATGCTTTCATCAATTAGATTATGAGGTTAATTAATTAATTAAGACTTACGTTTCTGTCGTTGAAGCATTCTAGGGCTTCCATGAAGACTTGATCGGGGTGATCATGGCCTTCGTCTTCTCCCTCTCCTTCCTCGGCTCCCGCTTCCGGCACGAAGTCGTCCGCTATCACTTCCGCCGCGCCTAGACGATCCCCGTCGTACGCTCTCCCTGTCGGAAAAATTATGATAATTAATTTGCACTGAAAAAATATAAATAAAAATTAAACAAGGGTTTTGATTTGAATTGAATCTCTTTTTTATGTATATACCGTATTTGGAAGTGGAAGCGAAGATGCAAATAGTAGTAGAAACGAGGAGAATCAAATTCCTAGTGAGTGCCATTGCTAGTGTTAGAACTAATAATTAGCAAGATTTCAAACATTATGTATAGATATGTATATATATATTTTTAAAATAAAAGTTTATCATATTAATAATTTGATTCTCCGTTTGTCAAAACTAACATTCCAAAAAGTGAAGAAGCTTCTTGAGTTCGAAAAATTGATACATTTTTGAAATGACAATATATGCATTGTGTCTTGCATTGGAAGAGTCGAGAATATGTTGCAAAATTTTATCTTTGGGCATGAAAAAGGGGTTGTTGAAATACAAAATTAGTTGGGCTACTGCGAGACCAATTTTTTTACAAACTGTCGGTGTGAGAGATGAAAATCAAACCTACCATATATAAAAGCCTTCATTACAAGTTAGTTCTTGACTTGAGAGTTTTGCATTGTATGAATTATTAGAGCATCCACAATGCTTGCACCCATAGTGGGTGCAATAGAAGGGGTCCCACTTCTATTGCACTCACTCCAACAATGGTATTGCACTCACTTAGGTGCAATAGATTTTATTTTATTTTTGAATTAGTTTTATTCTAGTTTTCATTTTAATTAATTTACAATAATTGATAAATTAAAATTTCATTGAATTAAAATTCAAATCCTACATTGATTGAAATAAAGTTGCAATACAAGAAATTACAATCCTAAATTACTTAAATTTAAACAAACATAAAATAAAAAATCCTAAAAATCTACGGGATGTTGTTTCGTTGCTTGATCTCCGCCACCTTGCACATGTGAAACGCCAATTCGTCGGGATTCATTTGAGAGGTGTCCCGGCTCATCAACATGCTATCAGCGAGGTCACGTTGAACTTGGGAGAACGTTTCCATTGCAGTCACCATATTCGCCATGTACTTGAGAGCTTTTTGGTTATCCTCCGACGTCTCTTCGGCCTTTTTCTTGCCTTTTCGTTTGTCTCTCTTGGCCGCCTTTTGCCCTTGGGGCCGAATGGAGATACTCGCGTCGCTAGAAGTCGTTGTGGGAAGACCGTTGGAGCCCTTTGATCGTTTGTCCGAATGGACATCGGAGTGAACATCCTCGCCGAGACTTGCAAATTTCTTGGACTCGCGCAAGATCTTCCATGCATGCGGATACTGGAACGGAACACGGTACTCGGCTAGCCACATTGCCTCTGCTTGCCCCAGGATTTGATTCGCCGGGGGATGGATTTTGAGGGTGTTCACGCCAATAGTTGCTCCAATCGCCTTCCATTGCTATTTGTTAAAATAATGTAGAAGATGAAGAAGAAAATGAGGAGAATGGATGAATGTTTGAGGATGAAGAAGAAAATGAGGTATTTGTAGATGTATATATAGAGGTGCTATAGAATTAAAAAAAAAAAAAAGCCAACGGGAAAAAACGGCTACTGCCGAGATTTTAAATTTTGTTTTTTAATTTTCCTTTTTTTTTGGTTTGAAAAGGGGCGTGTGTAAACACGCCCCCTCCTTCGCTCCCGTCTCCGCCGAGTGCGATGCATCGCCCCCCCCCCCCCCCCCTCACACCCGGGTGCAGCAACGGCGCTGGGTGTGATAGGCCGGGTTCGATCCGGCCATCGCACCCAGCGATGCTGATGCTCTTAGTAGACACAATTTATATGTATATGTCCTATCTAGTTATTAATAATAAATATTATTATTACAATTATTAATTGATTTATTGGTTTCATTTGATTTGTCGTCAATCGATGTCATAGCTTTATTATTATTATTATTATTATTATTATTATTATTATTATTATTATTATTATTATTATTACATATGTTAAAATTTGATATATACTTAACCGGACTAGTATCTATATATATATATATATATGCTGAAAGCATTCATTTCCACACATCTACTATTTTTAATAATTACAAACTAGTCCAACATATTTTACTATTTACTAGAGTTTGTCCAACAATTATCTAATTAATTACAGATCAGCCCCATAATTGGGTAATTACAACTAATATTTATCATTTCCTCCATAAATAATTGGCACTTCAAGATGTACAAGCAGGCCTTCTGGGAGGAAGTTGCTGATGAGGGGTTCTCTGCATATATACATGAATCACAATTGATTAACTTGATTTAGAAAAACAGTAGTAATTAATAAATTAATTTTATTTTTCGCGAGCTTTTATGAAATAATCGTGTTGAATAAATCAAGGAATAACTATTCGATAGTTAGTAGATGACGACATATTTTAGGGGGGGTAAAAATCACTGTGATATGTATCCTTAAATCATATTCAAATATTTCCATCAGTATATATTTTATATCTAGCTATCTATTCAAAAAGTAGAATACGAATTTATTAAAATCAATTTACCTGTAATTTAGGCTGCAAAGTTTCTATTGCTACTGTTGATTGTTGATTGATAGCTAAACCTTGCTGCTGGTAATTCAAGAGAAAAATATTCAAGCAATTATTACATTCATACAAACTGAAGCTCAATTGTAAGAATAATTTTAAGCTTTGACAGCCCACTTTTGGCAACTAGTTTGTTGATAAATACATCATCTTCTTTAAAATAATACATTGGGGAAAAAAAATAAAAAAATAAAACACGTACCTTGGACAGGGCCCAATCTGCAGAATCAAAAAAGGATCTACCATGGTCCTGCAATTGTAAGCTAATTTATGATTTTTTTAATAGTAAGAAATGCAAAAAATAAATATAAAAAAAAAAATTGTTCTAGCTCTAAGTTTAAATATTAAAATTCTTGCCTTTGAGATCAGAGGTTTCTTTTTGGGCGCAAGGCCACCATATTTTGGCTCAATAGAAACATCCTACAATATAAAATTTAAAATAATTGAGTACCATAATTAACAAATTTAAGTGCACATATTCGGGAATAATTTCTTAGCAATTGATGGACCACAAATAGAGTCCTATCAAAACCTTAAAAACACCTATATCACAAATAGAATCCCTATCACAAAACCTTAAAAAACACCTATACCACAAAATATCTCACACCTCACCTTACCTATACAATAAAGTAAGCCAACTACTTTGTCTATAATAATGTAAAAAAACATCCCCAACTCAAACAGTGGCGGATCCAGGATTTTAAAACTGGGGGTGCAAAAAATAATCTTATAAACATTGACGGAGGTAGGATTTTTTTAAGGGGGTTGAACTTTTACGGGGGTTCGGGGGCGGTAGCCCCCGAGAAATTTTTTTTAGGCCTTCAATACATTTTAGACATTTTTTTTTACTAAAATACAAATATAATTAGTAATAACTCTGCATTCCAAATACAAAATGTGTACGTTCAATTTTTTTATTTAATTAAGAATTGAGGTAAAGGATTGATTATACTATGTTAATTTGTTAATTTGGCGGAGCTAGGATTTTTTTGGGGGTATTGGGATTAGAGAAAGGGAGTTAAAATATGTTAATTTGGTGTTTGGTGTTTGATGTCTGTAGGCGTGTAACTTGTAAGTTGCTTAGGAAACACTCCAACCTTTGTATCTAAATATATTATACTATGTATATATACTAAAAAAAAAAATTTTTTTTTGGGGGTACAGCTGTACCCCCTTGCACCCATCTGCGTCCGCCCCTGAACTCAAATAAAAAAATTTCTAATTTTCGGATTGAAAAGATTTAGGAAAAATCGTGGAGAATGAGAAAAAAATATTGTAATAGTACCTCATGAGCTTGAGAGGCATCCATCTAGAGAGAGAGAGAGAGAATGCTTGATCTTTGGAAAATGGTGTGATGATGAACAAAATACTCCATATATACTGGTAAAGAAAATATTTACTAAGGAGAGAATCCAAAGCAACAGTCAAAATAAAATAAAGTAGGGAATATATTAATCTGAGAAGATAATAAAGAATCTCTATTTCCCTTGACAAGGGAGGAAACTAATCTCGCAAGCAAAGGTGATAATACAAACAAACACACACACACACACACACGAATATTATGTGTTTTGGAAGGTAGTAAAAATTTGATAACTTTTATATATGTTGGAAGTTGGCATCAATAGTTGTAAAAAAAGAAGATCGTTTATTTAACATCTTTAAATGATAGACCATAAATTTGGAGCGAATATAAACAGAAAATAGTGTTAAAATTAGAATGTGATTAGCATTCTAATGTTACGGCATTAATGGTCAAACTGCATATCGTTTTCAAATTAAAGTTCCCAATCAGCTAAAAAATATGCTACTAATTAATTTTATTATATGTCACCAATTTCACCTACCGTTGCAATGGAACATAGATTACTTAAGGCCATCAAGAGTATCTGTTTTCTGTGTTTTTTGCTGAATTGGTGTGTGATATCTGAAATGAATTTGAGATACTGCACCACTTTAGAATTTTTTCTTGCATTCTATTTGAGACCAAATCCAGTTAATATTAATCATAAAAAAGAAAATATAAATTATAATATAATCCACCAAATCTTGGGACTATTATTAAATCCAATAATATCCCACTGACAATTAATATATCTACACGAATGTAAAGCCTGACGTTCTCATGCATGGGGTGAGCAAATAGAACATGTTCAGATCCGTTTGTTCGTCAACCTTCAGTTGAACCAGTATACGACCCATCAAATCATAAAAAATATATTTGTAGAGAAACTTTATATTTTTTTCCTCGACGTCTTCGCACATTCTTCAGGGCCAGCAGAGCTGAGCTGCCAAGACGAGAGCCGGGTTAAACTGCCAAGATAACTCCTGATTGATAAAGTCAGCCATGTCAAGTCCGAGCTGCACCAAATATTCAAAATAACAATGATAATAATAATAATAAAAATAAAGATATATTCGATCCGTGTCTTCGGTATAATGATAATTATAATGCCACGATCCAGCTCTGCTCTTTCGTTGAAATTTGACTCTTCACTCTTATTCATATCTTTTATTCATTAGACTTGATCCAAACAAGAGACACACATACACTATACGTATAGATCATACATCTCCATTCATCGCCATACACTCATTAAACTCATTAGACTTGATGATCGATGTATATGTTGCATCATCATTCATCGCCATACACACATACACTATACGTATAGATCATACATAAAAACAAGAGACACAACTGGGCATACTATTTTCATAACCTGCTCTTGTTCACAGGTCCCATCTCCTTGGCCTTGGCCCTCAGCACATGTTTCTGTATCTTCCCCGTTGCAGTCTTCGGCAGCGGCCCGAACACCACCGATTTCGGGACCCAGTACGCCGGCATCTTCGACCGGCTGAACCTCATTATGTCCTCCGCCAGCCTCCGCTGGTCGGAAGCGTCCGCGCCCGGCTTCAGCGTCACGAACGCGCACGGCGACTCCCCCCACCGCTCGTCCGGCCGGGCCACAACCGAGACTTCGAGAATCGCCTCGTGCTGGTAGAGGACGTTCTCCACCTCCACGGAGCTGATGTTTTCGCCTCCGGATATGATAATATCCTTCGATCTATCCTTGATCTCGATGTAGTTATCGGGATGCTTCACGGCGAGATCACCGGAATGATACCAGCCGTTGGCGAAAGCCTCTTCGTTCGCCTTCGGATTCCTAAGATATCCCTTCATCACGACGTTGCCCCGGAACACGATCTCTCCGACCGTCGTCCCATCAGCGGGGACGGGCTTCATGGTTTGAGTGTCGACTACGTCTAAGCCTTCGAGGCACACGTATCGGACCCCTTGCCTCGCGTTCATACGGGCCTGAGCCTCGGGGGGTAGGGAGTCCCACTCGGGCTTCCACACACATAAGGTGGAGGGGCCGTAGGTCTCCGAGAGGCCGTAGGTGTGTGTAACTCTGAAGCCCCTCTGCTGCATTGCGGAGAGAACAGAAGGGGGCGGAGCTGCACCGGCTGTCATCACCTTGACAACACGAGGCAGGGGAAGAACGGAATCTTCCTTCGAGGCGTTTACTATGGTGTTGAGAACAACGGGAGCAGCACAAAAATGAGTAACACCGAGGTTAGCTATAGCAGTGTAGACTGCCTTTGCAGTGACCTGTCGGAGGCAAACGCTTGTGGCGCAAATGGAGGCGAGAGTCCACGGGAAACACCAACCATTGCAATGGAACATAGGCAAAGTCCATAAGTAGACAGCTTCCTCACCGATGCCCCAAATAACAGCATTACCTAAGGCCATGAGATACGCCCCTCGATGATGCAACACGACTCCCTTAGGGCTAGACGTCGTGCCAGAGGTGTAACCAAGAGCGATGGTGTGCCACTCATCCTCAGGCGGTTTCCAACCAAAATCGGGGTCGCCAGTCCCTAGAAAAGCTTCGTATTCAATTGCTCCTCTCTGCAGTGCATATTCGAGGGATCCTTTGTCACAGTTTGCATCAGCTATGACGATCAAAGTTGGGGGCTTGAATTTGTCCTTGCTTTTATCAGCCACAATTTTCAAAGCTTCCTCTGCCAAAGAATAGAACTCTTGATCCACCATTATTACATTGGAGTGCGAATGTCCCAAGAGAAACGCAATAGTCTGTGCGTTCAGACGGATATTTACAGGATTCAGCACTGCTCCGGACATGGGAACTCCAAAATGAGCTTCAAACATGGCCGGAATATTTGGAGCAATTACTGCAACCTGTCATCACAAAACATATAGAGAAAGCCACCATATTATCTGAAAATGTCACAAACACTCGACCTTCTATGATGAATTTGCATTATATATCCAACTTTAACTCTTCGAGACACGTTAATTCGACACCCTAATCCGTGGATAAAAGTTGAAACTGGAATTTAAGGCAGAAATCCCAAAAGGAAATCTATAGGATCAGTAGTATGCTATGCACTTATTCATGCTTGAGTTTTTATTAACAGCTAAAAAAGAGCCACAGAAAACAGCTATTCAAATTCAAATCTCAACATATTCCATCCTAGAAATAGAAAACAGTTACATACAAATCGTATCATACCGAGTAGGCAAACAAAATAACAACTAAATTACTTCAACAGAAATAGCATATGATATATGTGTGTGAGAGTCTGAGAGAGAGCACCTATGTTCTGAAACAAAGAATTCTGAATAATTTTTTTCAAAAAAATTGACTTTTACAAATAAATTCTTCAAATTCATCACTAGCTAGAAAGTACCTAAAAAAATCAAAACCTACTCATCATGAGAATTAATTAATTCTACATTTTCAATAGACCGACAATTAATTCATGAAATTAAGTAGTAATTGCTGATGATATATAGGTATAAAATTAATTATACTGACCGTACTACCGAAGGTGACGCGGCGGCTGGCGAGGGCGGACGCGAGGCGGCGGCACCGCCGGTAAGTTTCGTCCCACGTGAAGCTGATGGAGCCGTGGATCAATGATTTACGGGTTGGATGAACGAGCGCCGCCCGCTCCAGGAATCCGAGCGGCGTGAGCGCCGTGTAGTTAGCTGGATTCCTCGGAAGATCATCGATGTCTCTCTCTGGAACATCCATGAAGACGCCACTGTGTGTGCTGCGGAGGTGTGTTAGTGCGTGTATACGAATATGTATATATATGTAATGTAATACAGAGGCTTCCACACATGTCATCGCAATTCGCATAGATATTAAGGATTATATACTTTTCTTTTTCTGTATTAAAAAATAAAAATGAAATTTCTATATTAGGATTAGGAATATTTTTTACTATTAAAAGTTATGGGCCATAAAAGAGCCCACCGATCCAAAATAAGTCAATGCGGCCCAAATTTCTCAGCTCATTAAAATTAGGGTTTCAGAAGTCAGCTTTATCGAGACGAGCTACCCGTTTCCCATTCTCATTTCGACTCTCCCTCCTCCGCATCTCCGCCGCCCTCCTCTAGGTAAACCACCGCTGCTCTCCAGATAAAGTTATATATACGCATATTAAGTTTTTTCTTTTATGAATCTGTTTTGTTAATTATAGTAGTATTATTTTTTTAGCTGAGAAAGGTCAACAATGGCGAAATCGAAGAATCACACAGCGCACAACCAGTCGCACAAGGCTCACCGTAATGGAATCAAGAAGCCGAAGCGACAGCGTAACAGCTCCACCAAAGGGGTAAGGAGTCGTCGCCCTATTTTGATCGGAGATTTATTTGATTTTGTTTAATTTTTGCTGTGGTGTAATTGATGCAGATGGACCCCAAGTTCTTGAGGAACCAGAGGTACGCCAGGAAGCACATGAAGCAGAGCGGCGATGCTGAAAGCGAAGAGTAGATTTTTATTTCGTATTTGGGCAAAAAAAAATTATGTTTTTGTTATTCTATACAGTGTTTTGAGACTCTCCAATGATGTTCGCTTTGATTTTGAGCTGAATTCAGTACTGTTATTGTTATGTTATCCATCTTATTTTGAGATTATTTTAGTAGTATGCTTTTATTGCTACTCTTGTTCATCTCGTTGCTCATGATTGATTATTTTTTAAAATAATGATGAATATGTGATTCTATAAATTCAAGTTTAATTCATCCAATCAAAGTATGCTTTGCATACTTGTAATCTAAAATTGCTTTCATGGTGTAAATTTAGCGGTGATTGATGTTTGCAATTTTATATGTGATGCTCTGAGTGCGCTAAATTTGCTAAAATTTAGATGTTTTTCCCATCATTTGTGGTTTCTTGTTGCTGTGTAATCTTGTTTTTAATTTCAGAATGAAACCGTTTAATTTGGCGGAAAATTAGTTGTTTGTGTTGGAAATAGCTAGACTTTGGCCTTGTTTCCTACATTTTATATCATTATCATTTCCATCAGATTTAGACGTTTAGGTGTGTATTAGTGAAGCCTAGGAAATTTAAAATCTCTCAGCCTAACCCCATAACACATTAGAAATTGTGTGTTCTTGATGCCAACCGTCTTCTAATTTTCTGTTTTGCTTTCTGAGCAAACTTGTGAACGTCTTCTTCTTTGGTTATATATCTTCTTAGTTTTTCTATTTGAGGGTACGAAAATTTTGAGAAAGATCTCCTCACCTCATCTTCTTCTTCTCGTTCATTTTTGCTCTTGAGCTTTTGTTCCATTTGATTCCGAATCATTCAAAGTTTAAGTGCGAACTTGAGGTGGTAGCTGTGTGGGAGAGAATCGGCGTATAGGACTTGCAGAAAGAAGAGTATTGTCTCAGAGGCCAGCTTTTTGGGAAGCCCGTTCCCACCGCGCTCACGGCCCGGCTGGCCTGCCAGCGGTAGTGGGAATTCTCCCGTTCCCTGGTCAAAGACTTGGTTGGATGCGGGATCTACTCCACGAGGAGCGGTACGGACATTTTTTTCGCTACTTCCTCCGTCCGCCAAAAGTATTCCACAATTACTATATTTGGCGTTTGCAAAAAATATTCCACTTTCCTTTTTAAGCCATGGTCCCACCATCCACCTTTATATTTTATCCTTACAAACACACACATCTCATAAAATGGTGGGACCCTTTCTCCACTACATCAACATCATCACACATTTTATTAAACTTCGTGCCCAGCCAAAGTGGAATACTTTTGGCGGACGGAGGGAGTATTTTTTTTCGAGAAACACCTAAAGTTCCAACTAAAAAGGTAAAATGATTTTTCATTATCTCGATTGAAGTAATGAGCCTCCCAATGCACTGGTCTGGTGTGTAAGCAGAGCCTTCTGATCTTAGCAATTAGACTTGACGACCGACCAGGATGGCTCCTCATTTCGACTTCATTAATTAATAACTCTTAAGGGCGTGAGTGAATGTGCTTTCATTTCAGATGATCGGCCGAATTTTGCTTTCAAGGCAGTGGCCTTCATACCACTGCACTTCAAAATCTGGGCTTCAACTTTGATCAAACAGTTGGCTTCCAACACTTTGGTATTATTACATTCTAATTATCTCCAACTATTTATAATTTCTCTAATTGTCAACTTTGATAAACTAAATACATAAAGTTGAAAATGGAGTCTAGTGTGACTTATTGGTTGTGGCTTGTAAAAAATTTCGTATATGATACTGGTTGAAATTTGGAAGTACAACTCTAGCTGTAACATACAACTTAAATAAATCATTTGATAGATATGATTATAAAATACATGATCTCATAATTTTACTCCTAAATAGCATAATTTGAAAAGACGCCACGTTAGCATCCTACGATGAGAAAGACCGCCACGGAGTTCGCACCACAACTGACGCGTTTACAATTAAGAGACACGTGTCCTTCTCCCACCTAATTTAACCGCCTCCTTTACAAATTTCCAAACCGATCACTCTCTCTCTCTCTATCTAAGAAGCTGAGTTCTCAATTTTTTTTGCTTTGTTTAGTTTGAGAAAAGAAGTGGAAAAGGATGTCGGGAAGCAATTTGGAGACTAGATCATTGATCGATGAGCTGCGAAGCTTCGACAGCGGCGGTTTCTTCGATCTCGGCCACCCTCTGCTTAACCGCATGGCTGAAAGCTTCGTAAGAGCTGCTGGGGTATTTTTCCCTTTCCTTTTCTCACTCTTTTCTCAGATTTGATGAGAAAATGAGTATGCGAATTTAATATAATTGTGTGAAGAGGTTGTGGAATTTAAGAATCTGTAGGTGTATTGTTGGGATTAGTGACTTGAAATGCGGTGGTTTTGGGGTTAATTAGTGCTCCGATGGTTGGCAGATCGGAGCGATTCAAGCAGTAGCGCGGGAAGCTTATTTTACAGCAGTGGAAAGTGGGTTCGATTTTGTTGTTTTTTTTTATGTTGCATTTGGAAACATTTTGTGTTATTTGTGTTTTGGAAAATCAGGTGCCGGTGGAGACGTTAGGGGGAGCATCCCTCCGGCCGAGACCGGTGCCTCGAAGAAGCATCATCGGTTCCCGGATTTTAGAGGTATGGATTCGAGTTTTTTGACGTTTCTTGAATGTATATACATCGATGTCGTTGTTGGATATTTTATGACATAAGTGTGTCTTGTTCTCTGCAGCTGAAAACAACCACAACTCTGTGGAAGCATTGGTAAGCTCAAATGTTTTTCTATTATAACTAGTTGATTGCCATATGTTTCTATTAATCATGTGGCATGATGGTATGTTCATATATATCAAGATTTTGGGTACGTTTACTTAGATGGATAAAAAAAAAAAAAATAGGATAAAAGAGTGGGATTAGAGAAATCCAGAAATCCTGCTCGTGCGATCAATCATGCAAAGTAAATTGTCCATACATATATAATCGATAATCGAAGATCACGGGGTAATACATGCACTAGCTAGATACCTAGATATCAAGAAGTAGATGAACTTTAAAGTAATTTGATGTGGTTGAATTTGAATTTTTAGGTTGTGAGCACCGGAAAAGAATCGGTGCAATGGGGTAAGCTATTTGCATTTCATATGTATATATACATACATAATAGCCATTTCAACCAATTCATTTTTGCTCGTGTACGCAGGCTTAGCGGCGGGGGCGTATTCGGGTCTTACTTACGGGTTGAAGGAGGCTCGAGGAGTTCATGATTGGGTAATTTTTCTCTATCGAGTGTCGCCGTAGCAATGGAGTTTTGTGTGTATTAATTTATGGTTAGAGTTGTGGTTGCAGAAAAATAGTGCCCTTGCCGGAGCAATTACCGGGGCGGCGTTGGCCATGACGTGCGAGGATCACTCGCACGAGCAGGTGGTGCAGTACGCGATCACCGGAGCTGCCATATCCGCCGCAGCTAATCTTCTTACCGGCATTTTCTAGTTTGGCATGCTCTTGCGTTGCTAGAGTTTTTAGTTGTTTAATTTCATGTGTATTTGGATTTGGATGATCAATTACTTCGAGTTGAAGTGGACTATATCCGCATGCATTATGCCATTCATCTCTTTTTTTTTATCGGGCAAAGTCATGTTAGATGTTAGTAATTAGTTCCACATCCACTTCAAGAACCACCTTATCTATCCATTCACCCAAATCCAACTTATATCTCCGATCTCCAATTCGCTCCCAAGAGGGATCGAACCCGGGTCACTTCACTTAAGTGAGGATCCGGTGGCCAGTGGGCTAAGCCCCCTGGTTATTAACACTAAATCCTAATTTGCACCCTTAAATCTGTATTAATATACCCCTTTATTTTCGCAAATGCGAACGAAATTATTCAAATATTTTGGGTTACTTCTCCGCAATAATACTGAAATTTTTGTCGCATAGTCGAGGAGTGACTATTGATCGATTATTTAAAATCATGTTGTTGAAGATATATGTTCACTTTAATTTTATTAGAGATTCGTAATAGGGGAGAGTTAAAAGATTTGTATCTCTCGTACTCCCAACTTTATCTTATGTAATTGTCACACTTCTAACAATATTTGAGTTCTTTCATTATACAACTTGCCATAATTATGTAAAAGCTCGTTTGAGCTTAATATGTGTATACTTTCATATGTAATAAAACTAATTCGTAAAATTAATTACTAATCTAAAATTTGAAAGGATGAAATTAGAGAAACTTTAATAGTGAGGATACAAATACTCAATGTGTATTATTATTAATCATGAAAAGTAAGCATCACTTAAATAAATTACGATAATTGTACGGAGTCATGCAGGGAAAATAAATTGAAGATCATTATACAAAAACATTAGAGTTAATTATTTTCAGCAGAAACACCTAATAAAAGTGGAAAAGTTTTGTGATCGCATAGAAAAGGATTACATACTTTTCATTTTCTGTAAAAAATAAAAAATGAAAATTCTATACTGTTTTTTTACTATTAAAAGTTATGGGCCATAAAAGAGCCCACCGATCCAAAATAAGTCGATGAGGCCCATATGTCTCAGGTAATTGAAATTAGGGTTTGAGAAGTCAGCTTATTGAGACGAGCTACCCATTCCACATTCTCATTTCGACTCTCCCTCCTCCGCATCTCCGCCGCCCTCCTCTAGGTAAACCGCCGCTGCTCTCCAGATAAAGTTATATATACGCATATTAAGTTTTTTCTTTTATGAATCTGTTTTTCTTAATTATAGTAGTATTAATTTTTTAGCTGAGAAAAGTGAACAATGGCGAAATCGAAGAATCACACCGCGCACAACCAGTCGCACAAGGCTCACCGGAATGGAATCAAGAAGCCGAAGCGACAGCGTAACAGCTCCACCAAAGGGGTAAGGAGTTGGCGCCCTATTTTGATCGGAGATTTATTTGATTTTGTTTAATTGATGTTGTGGTGTTACTGATGCAGATGGATCCGAAGTTCTTGAGAAACCAGAGGTACGCCAGGAAGCACATGAAGCAGAGCGGCGATGCTGAAAGCCAGGAATAGATTTTCGTTTACTTAATTCGGCAAAAAAAAATTATGTTTTTGTTATTCTATTCAGTGTTTTGAGATTCTTCAATGGCGTCTGTTTTAAATTTGAGCTGAATTTCAGTATTGCTATGGTATCCATCTTATTTTGAGATTATTTTAGTAGTATGCTTTTATTGTTACTCTTGTTCATCTCGTTGCTCATGATTGATTATTGTTTAAAATAATGATGATTATATGATTCGATAAATTCATGTTTAATTCACCAAAGTATGCATTTTTGAATTAATAATCTAAAATTGCTTGCATGTTGGAAATTTACCGGTGATTGATGTTTTTGATAATGTGGCGATACTCTGTTACAAAATGGGTGTTGATTTGGTGGAAGTGAGGTGAATGGATGGAGGCTTAGAGGTGAATTATTTATTTGTGATATAGCAATTGAGGGTAAAAGAAGATGAAGTCTTGAAAGAAGATGAAGTCTTGAATGATACCAAAGACCTAAAAATAGGCATGATATCATCCCTACTACTTTTACTCCCTCTCTTACTCTCTCTCGGTCTCACTCCATGCATCACTCATAGCTCTCTCTATCTCTCTCATGCTCTCTATCTCATGGTGGGTGGGGTGGTAGCCACCCCCATTTCATGGGTAGTACCCCCTCTCACACACTCTCTATCTCTCTCATTCTCTCACATTCTCTCTCTCTCCCATCTCACCTCTCTCTCGGCGCTATATATGAAGGGCTCGGGTGTGGCTGGCTGAGCCGCACCCTCATCGCCGAAACACCCTCGCCAACCCCGCCGAGCCAACTACCTCCATCGCCGACAACCCCCCGTCTCTCGCCTCTCCTCTCATCTCTCCGGCGCCGCTGCCTCTGGACGAAGCCGTCTCAGCCTTGCCTCTCCTCTCTCGCGACGCCGCCACGGAGCATCTCGCCTCGCGCCTCTCTTCAGCCGGCGGAGCCGCGCAGCAGGAGGCTGCCGCCGTTGCCTCCGTCTCTCTCCTACGCGAACTCACCAGATATCCCTGCCCTACCCTAGGTCGAAGTGGAGCAGCAAGAGCCGGGGCGGGGCTAGGATAACGTAGGCCCTGTGCAAATTTTAAAAATTGGGCCCTTTATTTATAGTTAAGAAAAAATTATATTATGAAAAATATTTGATTAAAAAATACATTTTTTTGTCAAATTACTTTGTAAATATATATATATATATATATATATATATATATATATAGGAATGGGATCATATAGATCCCAATGCTTATAATAGATCCCTAGATCCAAATCTTGACCACACATTTATGACATGTGGCGCATCAAGATGGTGACACGTGGCAAGGAGCTTCCAAGCATTCCAAGGCAAAATCTGGAGGGGTAAAATTGGAATGTAATTTTCGGATTTAATAATTAAAAAATATATATATTTTTTTAGATTTTTCTCAAAATAGATATATTTTAGATGCATATAGTTTCACACAAAGATGCATAAAGTTTTCACATGAAATGCATAACTTTGAACAGAAAAATGCATTTAATTTTTCCAATTTTGGTATTTTCACCACCCCACCCCATACCACCCCCCAATCCAGCCCACACCACCCCCAACCCTCCCCATTACCACCCCCCAAAAATAGGCATGTTTCACATGCATATAAAATCAAACAAAAATGCATAAAGTTTTCACATAAAAATGCATTAAATTATACAAAAAATGCATTTCATTTTAATAAATCCGGTAGTTTCGCCACCCCACCCCTGCCCCACCCCCACCCCACCCACCCCCACCCCCACCCCCAATTTTTTTTTTTCAAAAACTGATTTTCTGATTGCTGGCCCACCCCCACCCCCCCACCCCCCCCCCCAAATTTTTTTTTTATTTTTTTAAAAACTGATTTTCCAAAAAAAAAATTTGGGGGGGGTGGGTGGGTGGGGGGGTCAGAAAATCAGTTTTTGAGAAAATAAAAAAAAAAAAATTGGTGGTGGGTGGGGGGTGGGGGTGGGTCAGTGGTCAGAAAATCAGTTTTTTTAAAAAAAAAAAATTTTGGGGGCGGGGGGGTGGGGGCTGGGTGGGGGGTAGGGGTGGGTGGGGGTGGGGTTCTGGGGTGGGGTGGGGTTCAGGGGTGTGGGGGTGGGGTGAAATCTTATGCATTTTTATATGAAACTTTATGCATTTTTATATGAAAGTTCATGCATTCTCGTATGAAACTTTATGCATCTAAAATATATCTATTTTGAGAAAATCTAATTTTTTTTTTTTAATTTCAAAAATTTCATTCCAATTTTACCCCTCTCCAGATTTTGCCTTGAAATGCCTTGCCACGTGTCACCATCTTGATGCGCCACATGTCATAAATGTGTGGTCTAGATTTGGATCTACGGATCTATTATAAGCATAGGGATCCACCGGAACCCAACCCTATATATATATATATATAGGGTGGGGTTAATATAGAAACTCCCCTTAAGATGAGAACTAGGAACCTAATCTAAACCATTCATTTAGAAAAAATAGATGGTTGAGATTAAATTAGAGATACACAATTAAATTAATGTTTTAAATGTAATTAAAATTGAAAGGGTAAAAATGTAATACAATATAATTAAAAATTACTCACGTCCTCATTCCCCATTTCAATTTCACAAATTCACTTTTATCTAGGGTTTAAAATGGAGAGGAGCCTCCTATGCACCTACCCGCCGATCTATTGAAAAACAGGTAATTCTCCAGTCGAATCTACCGTCGTTCTTTGCAAGTCGAAGGAGGTTGCCGGAATATTGGACGCCGATCTGTGCAAGGTGACGAAGATTCCGGCGGCAACGATATTATTGCTCGTCGGTCTGTAGCAGGAGGCGGCAGAGACGAAGTTGTTGAAGGCGGCTGCGGAGGCTGTCCGATTTGTACAACGAGGCGACGACACAGATTTTTGCTTAATTCGATTTTTCTTAAGGCGATTCAAAACAGGTAATTCAATTGCATAGATCTTGGATGTTATTGCAAAGTTGTTGGTTTTTTGTTAATTTTTTAAACATTGAATGATGATGGGTGTTGTTGCATAGATGTGAGAAGTTGTTGCAAAAATATAAAATTGCTTGCGGTTCTTGTTAAATTTTTTTAGATTGCATAGATAATAGTTGGCGTTGTATAGATGGTGGATGTTGATGCGTAGATGTCAGATTTCATACTTTTTTTTTGTATTGTATGTATGGTGATTGTTGTTGCATAGATGTTGGATGTTGATGCATATTTGTCAAATTTCCTACGTTTTTTTGTTAATTTTTTTAGCTTGCATAGGTGATTGTTGTTGTTGCATAGATGTTGAATTTTGATGCATAAATATCAATTTGCATTTGATTTTTTTTTTTTGAAATTGCATAGATGGTGGTTGTTGTTGCATAGATGTTGGATATTGCTGCATACATGTCAAATTGACTATGTGCTTTGTATTTGTTAATTATTTGAAGGTCAATTTTTTTTGGGTTCTATATGTTTTTTTTTTGTTTGTTTTTTTTCTATATTGATGTGATTTATATATCTGGATTTACCAATAAATAACTCATATTTTCAAACGGTGCTATGCATAGATGCACACATAGTTAAATTCATAATTATGGTTACCTAATTGTTTTAGTGCATATAGATGTTTTTTTAATTGCATCCGTAATAGTAATATGTTGCAATGTTGGAAATTTAAATGCATATTTATGATTACCTAATTTTTTTAGCATAAAAGTTGAGTATTTTTTTTATTTTTGGACAGTTAAATATGCCTCGTGTGAAGAAAGCATCTGCTATAATGATTAATAAAGAGCATCCAACTGGTACATTTTGATTTTTCCTACATTCTTATTTAGAAATATGTTAAATAATTTTATTATTTTTGCAAGATGACAATGGTGAACGACTAGAGGAATTCTACAATATTTTAGCTGATAAAGTTGCTGAAAGTATTCTAAAAAATCGTCTGAAAGGTAAAATATTAACAATTTTAAATATTATCATTGAGCTTGTTTTATTTTTTTTTTAACAAAATATGCATTCAAATTGGGTTACAAAACAGATGTTAGTAGCTCAAGACGTAAAGAAAATGATGGTCCAAGTAATGAGCAAATTGAAACTGATGATGCCCAAGGTATAATACAAGTTTGAAATATTTTTAATGTATTTTTATTTTATTTGTGCATTTGATTTTAAATGTATCGTGTGTTGCAGTTAATGCGTCTACAATTATTGATGAGTGTATGCAAGCTATTAGGTCGAAAAACAAAGGAAAGGAAAAGGCAAACACTTCTTTTGAAGACACACTTCGTAAGATCTTAAACACACAACAAATAATTTTATTAGTAAATAATATTAAAATGATTATACTTACTTGTTCAAACTTTTTAATATGCAGTTAATGAGCCAAGAGTCATAAATGCGAGAAATGGGGTTGTTCGTAAGATCAATGAAGCGTAGTGCATTTATGATGATGACTTTATTGAAAAAGACTTAAAATGTTGGGGCAGAAGATACTGTTCACAAGGAAGCTAAGAATCATCCTATGCTTCGATCACGTGGCAACCCATCACATTTGCAGAAGTTGATATCATCGCTCAACGACACCCAAAAGGCGACGGTGTCTGAATATTTCACTTTTCCAGCAGTTCTTCACACTTAACAATTGTAATTGCATAGTTGTTGGAATGTGATGCACAATTGTTTATGTGGTTGCATAGTTGTTTTAGTGTGTTGCATAGTTAATCCCAATTCCTCTAAATTTATTTTTGTTGTATATATTGTTTTTTTATTTTGCTATGAAGTAAAGTTAATTTTACTTGCATAGTTGATTGATTGTGTTGCATAGATTGTTCTGAAATTAATATAGTTATTGTGTTGAGTTGCAAATTCGGATCTAAAATTGCATAATTTATATAGCGTGTTGCACATGTCGACATATATATGCGTTAATTTAGTTTGTCACAATGCACCTGAATTTGTATGTGTTGTGTAAATTGCCGTTTGATATTGCTGGGAAATTGAGTAAAAATTTTAAGTGCATAGTAGGCTGATTGTGTTGCATAGTTGCTTGATTGCATATTTGCCTTATTATGTTGCACATTTAGCTTCATTACACAGTTGCATAGTTGCTAGATTGCATAGTTGCATTTGTATGTTGCAGAGTTAGTTATCTATTATTGAGTCAATAATTAAAAAAACAAGAAGAAGAAAAATCGGCACTAACAACTTAATCCACTATTTTAGAGCATTTAATTAAATAAGAATAATATAAAAGACTTAAATATCCTTCTAGTAATAAAAAACATAAAAAAACGGAAAAAGGGAACTAAACAAATCAAAAAAGACGGCTATTTAAATAAAATCAATCATAACCACTAGATCTAAAATTTAAAAGGCTAAGATTAGGTTCCTAGTTCTCATTTTAATAGAGGTTTTTATTAGAACCTCTCCCTATATATATATATATATATATATATATATATATATATATATATATATATATATAATTATGTCATTCATTTAAAAATATTTAAAATAATATAAGAATTTAGAGAGGAAATATCGCACCAATAATCTTTATATGAATATGATGAATATCTATGTTCACAATTAACACATACAACCTAAATACAAAATTAGAATTTCATCAATTAAAACGAGTTTAAAATTATTTAAGGCCATTATCTTAGGGCTATTTGCAAAAATAGGCCACTATTTTTCGGACTTGCAAAAATAGACCAATTATTTTAGTTTTTGGCATTTTTAGGCTACATTTGAGCTCAATTAAGCATTTATAGGCCATTTTCTGGGGTTAAAATGTGGCCCAAAATAGCCTGATTGAGTAAACATGTGGCCTAAAAATACCAAAAACTAAAATAATTGGCCTATTTTTGCAAGTCCGAAAAATAGTGGCCTATTTTTGCAAATAGCCTTAAGATAATGGCCTTAAATAAATTTAAACTCCAATTAAAACTATTAATAATAATTAATAAAAATAAAAAACTGATTGGTATAAAATACAATTAAAAGTTTTAAAGAAGTTATCTTTTTTTATTCTCTAATCCCTAGAATTGAAAAACCACTAAAAAGAAAAGCAAAGATAAAGAAAAGAACACAGTATTGATTAGAAAAGAGATTGTATTGATTAAAAGAGTGTGTATTTCTTAGAAGAGCCCAAATAAAAAGCATATCCATCACAAAAATTTCGCTTGTAAAAAATGGTCGGCCATTGTATTGATTAAAAGAGTGTGTATTTCTTAGAAGAGCCCAAATAAAAAGCATATCCATCACAAAAATTTCGCTTGTAAAAAATGGTCGGCCATCAAAAAAATTCGTCAAAATTTTGCTTTCAAAAGGAATCGATCACAGGTGGTTAAAGTTTGATAGATGGCCCTTCACCATTGCACTAATGTACACAATTCATTAGTTTTATAGGTTTTATTTCTGATACAGAACCGATCACCTACCCACCGTGGGCAAGCATAACGTGCCCACCATTAATGTGACAATTTTAATTAGCAAAGATAACTAATAAATCTTATTCTAATTAAAATTATCTTACTATAATTACAATTGCCACATCATGGTGGGCACGTTATGCATGCCCACGGTGAGTAGGTGATCGGTTCTGATTTCTGATATACATAATATATATGGATCTATAAATTTCGGGGCCCCTATTTTTTTGGGGCCCTGTGTGGTCGACCACCCCGCGCACCCCCCAAAACCGCCCCTGAGCAGGAGCACCAGCAACATGACGTATCATATATATGTTTTGTTTTCATTGAAAAACACGTACCATCCTCGTTTCTCACCCTCTCACTTAATCCTAAACTAGTAATGTACATATATCAAAGTTGTGCGGAGGTGGTGGTGCAGGGGTGGGCGGCGCCAGTGGTGGAGGTGGCGATCTAGGGCTATCAAGGAGGTGTTTTTGGAAGTGAAAGGAGGGTTTAAGAGAAGAGTAGAGGAGGGTGGCGATTCGAAATGATGAAGAAACGAATTGAATTACAGCAAGATCAAGAAACCTGTCGGCATCAAAATTTCGAGAAGAAACCCTAAATTGATCAAGAAACGAATTACAGACGAACGAACTCAACATTTAACTATCATATGTGTCCTCAACATTTAACATTAAACCCAAAATTTGAGAATTACAGACACGAACGAACTCAACATTTAACTATCATATGTGTCCTCAACATTTAACACTCAACATTAAACCCTAAATTCGAGAACTACATACGAGATCAAGAACTATCATATGAGAGAATTATAGAATCGGCCACTCACACATCTTTCCAGATTTTCCAAATCCCGTGCAGGGCCGGTCCTGAGAAAAATGAGGCCCTGGGCGAAATTATAAAAATGGGCCCTCAATATATTGAAAAATAAAATTTTTCATTACTTATAAAAAATGACTTCATCTAGCATTTTTAGTTGCATGTTACCAAAAATCTCTTAATCTCTTTTTCTATACATAACTAGTATTACTCCCGTGCGATGCACGGTAAAAAAAATTATATTTTTTAGAATATTATATTTAAAAAATAAAATTCTATAAGTTACTTATATTATTATATAAAATAGTTCTAATAAAGATAATATCATTAAAATGAAGATAAAACCATCTTATAATTGGAGGATATAAAATGAATGATCAAGATCTTGACAAAACCTTTTTAACTAACGATTATTATTATCTATTTAAAAAATTTCCACCCAAATATCTAGATATTTTTCTTTCAAATTTTCTATTAGTTTTGAATGGATTTTTGGAACTTTTAATTACTTTTTACTTATTTGCATTTCATAATATATATATATTTTTTGTGGTGTTAATTGACTGTAAATTCACAAATAATTTTGCTATTGTTTTCAACTATATAAAGTTACAATATAAATACATAAACTTTAGCTCATTCTGAAATTTGCCCTAAATTTTAATTTCGTTCATACATGACAAAATTAAAGATGATATAATATATACACATTATATTAAAATAACTTACACAAAAGTTCTACTGAAATATACACAGTACTATATATATATATATATATATATATATATATATATATATATATATATTCTTTAATGAATATATAATTTAATTTTAAAATTTGTATTTTGATAAAATTAACAAATACAACCTAGCAAAGATGAAATCTAAAATTTGTCATGATCAAGAATCATAACATTTTAAATTTTGTTTATTTTATTTTGTTTTTTTATATTTTTACTATATAGTATTATTTTTATATTTAAATTTTTTATTATAACAATTTAATGCAGTTACTAAGATTAAACTTATATTTTTTTATTTTAGAACTCTTTAGCTTATTATAAATTTTTAGATAAATAGTTATATATATAACTTAAAAATAGAATTTCTAATATGATTTACATTTATTAATTTTTTAGTAAGTTTTTGCATGAATATTATTATTATTATTATTATTATTAAGTTGATGGGAGAAGCTATTGTTGGTAGAGGGAGAAAACCCCCTTGTCATGGTACGGGATGTCCTGTTCTGGACAAGGGAGAAAATCCCTTGCTCGTGGTCCAGTGGTCCACCATGGCAAGGGAAAACTTGTTCCGAATCCTCCACCCTGGCAGGGAATATCCTTGGTGGGGCAGGAATTTCAGCCCCTCTTTTTCCACCGTGGCAGGGGAGGAAAATTTCCGAAGCTATTGGATTCACTCGATCCCAATTTTTAAGTTTTTTTTTAATATATATATATATATGTGTGTGTGTGTGTGTATATATAAATATAAAATATACTACTCCGTATAAGAAAAAATATAGCAATATATTGTTTATAGTATCCAATAAAATATTTTATAATTTAAATAAACTATTCGTTTTAAATTCATTTTTAATGATTTTTATACCATATTAAAGGTTTTGTTACGAATTTAAACAGAAGATGCATACTGCATATTTCTTAATAAATCAAATTTGATGATATTGAATTAATTGATTCTTTATTTTTATTTTTATACCAAATTAAAGATTATGTCATGAACTTTAATTTAACAATCAATATTGATTATATCTTTTTTATGCATCGAGTTAGACAATTTTTAAAAAGAATCAAATAGGAAAAGAGAGAAGATGCACTACAAGAAAAATACTAATAGACGACAGGCGAAGCGTGTCATCTATTTAAAAATTGTATGTCGTAAATGTGGGTGTAGTCTATTAGGGGGCGCTAATAGACGACAACGGACGCATGCAACAAATGCATGCGCGTCGTCTATTATCTAATAGACGACGAGCATGCGTCTGTTGTCTATTCGTTGAATTTTTTTCAATTTTAATTTTAATTTTGTAATTATATTTAATTTTTCTGTTTTTTCAAATAAATATTTTATTAATTTTGAAAATTCATAATAAATAATTTAAAATATATATATTCACTTTAATTTTATTAAAGATTCGTAATATGAGATAGTTGAAAGATTTGTATCTCTCGCACTCTAACTTTATCTTATGTAATTATCACACTTAAACAATGTATTTGAGTTATTGAATTATACAAATTGCCATCATTATGTAAAAGCTCGTTTGAGCTTATTATGTGTGTACTTTCATATGTAATATAAATAATTCGTAAATCAACTTGTTACATTGTTCGTTAATAAATTATTATACAAAAATAATAAATTAAAACATGTAAATTACTCTACGGAGATTCAACCTATGAATTGCGAATCCAAAATTTACTGGAGATGGGACGTAACAAATTAAATACTATGGTCAATGGGTGGTAATGGTTTAATTAAACTAATTTAGAGGGCCAGAATATAAAGAAAAACAACTTTATGGGTCTGAATTAGAAATACTAAAAAGTAGCGGGTGTTTATAATATATTACCGAAGTGTAGGTCGCGGAGTGCAATATACAAAGACATCCGATCCTTGGCCGACTCGGTTTAACATTTGCTTTATTTAAAATTCAGAAACGAGTTGTCGAAAAAAGGTTTCAAAATCGCTACCTTTCTTCAAGAGTAAAAGGTATGAAACTTGCCCTAGATTTCCAAAATCTCTTCTTGTTTGTTTTACTGGCTGTTAGTTTCTTGTATCATCTCCGTTGGGATCTGATTGATATATTTATTTTTGTCGTATTTTCCCGACATCAAATTACCTTGCTGTTGTTATTGCGTTGTTGATTTTCTCAGAATTGGGGAATTTCTCTTGAGAGATTAATGCTTTGACAACTGATTTGGGGTTTCGATTTTGTGAGTTGGAGGTTTTGTTTATCTTGTTCAACTTCATTTTGAAATCGTGTATTCAGTTTTGCACCCTAGCTCGTGAAATTGGATGATGATGTTGAAATGTTGGAATGCGATTGAAATTCCCTTTTTTTTTTCCCCCTTTTTGCCTTATTCTGGTGCTGGGGTTTAAGGTTTCCTGTTTTGACAGCTTTGGCCATGTCGAGCAATAAAGATGATGGGGCTGCGGAGAGAATCAAGGCAGCTGCTCTATCAGCTGCGAAGGGGCTGAGCCGGGCCCAGGCGGAACGCGCCGCAGCTGCGGCTGCACGGAATGTTAATGCGTATGGGCAGAAGGAAGAGGGCCCTAGCAGATGGCAAGAGAGGAAAGAAGCCAAGAGGCAGATGTATTTGATGAGCACTGAGAAGCAAGTGAGATTGGGTGAAAGGAAGGATCTCAAGAGCTCGACATCGTCAGTTGCTTCTTCTTCGCAATGCCAGAAGTGCTACCAGATGGGGCACTGGACCTACGAGTGCAAGAACGAGAGGGTCTACATCTCAAGGCCCTCGCGCACGCAGCAGCTGAAGAACCCGAAGCTCAGGATGAAGGTCTCCATCTCGTACGACTTGGACAATCCTGATCTCGCGGTGGAGGAGGAGGAGGAGAAGGCCGAGAAACGGGTCAAGAAGAGCAAGAGGAAGCATAAGTCGGATGCCAAGTCTGATAATGATAGTGAGGCTTCGGTGTTTGAATCTGACAGCGGCGCCTCCTCGGTCACGGGGTCGGATGATTCTTCCGGGGATAGCGAGTCGAGTTACAGCAGCTCGACTGATTCTGAGGAGGAGAGGAGGAGGAAGAGGAGGAGCAAGAAGAAGAAGCAGAGGAAGAGGAGGCATCGGAGTTACTCCTCGTCGTCTGAATCCTCAGAGTCGGATTCTGGTTCCGACTCTGATTCGGAGGAGAGGAGTCGTCGGAAGAAGGGTAAGAGCAGGAGGCATGGGAGAAGGCACTAATGGATCTTGATGTGATAAACCCTTTAGTTTTATGTGTTTCACTTGCAAAATTTGTGTTAATGGTTTGCTGAGATTCTCCTCTTGTATTAGGAACTATGCTTCTTTGCATTGAGCTGTGTTTGAGCTAATCTTTCTCTCTCTCTCTCTCTCTCATGATCTGGATGTTTTTGTGGACGTCAAGATTAATAATGGTTATGTTACAGTTAATCGATTGGTATTGAATTGTAATTGCTGGTGTTCATATATTATGAAGATGATTGAAAAGGAAAATCAATGCTTGATGTATAAATGATTATATCATGAGCTACCTAATTCCAGTAACTCTTGCATCGGTCTATCTAATTCCAGTAAATCCCAGCTAATTCATTGTTTATTAAGATGGAAATTTTGGAATATTTTAGGACTTTGATAAGCTTTGATCATTTGGATTTTTTTTAAAAAAAATTAGAAGGATGAAATTAGAGAAATTTTAATGGTGAGGATACAAATACTCAATGTGTGTTATCATCAATTACGATGATTGTACAAAGTCATATAGGGAAAATAAATTGAAGATCATTATACAAAAACATTAGAATTGTATATTTTCAGCAGAAATACCTAATAAATGTGGAAAAGTTTAGTGGATTGGGCTGGATGCTAAATGGCCCAATAAATCGGCCCAGAGATCCCTTTTTCGTTTCTTTTTTTTTCTTTTTTTTGTAAAACTTGCTGAAACTACTCCCAGCTTCCAGCTTCGAACTCAAGCACAGACGCAAACGAGAAAATTTCAAAAATTTCCCAACTTTCACCATGAGTACCATGAAATTTTGCCGCGAATGGTTGGCATTTTCGATTTCTTTGTTAATTGTAGTTGCATTTTTTTTTTTCATTTTGTGTGTGGGGAAAGAATTTCAAGTGATATTTGCTTATGATATCTTGCGATTAATCCGGTGTGTTTTCTTGTTGTTTTCTGCAGCAACAATATACTGTACCCGAAGGAAGACAAAGAGCAGAAGATTCTGCTTTACGCTTGCCGCAATTGTGATCACCAGGTGTGATTTCTTCGGCATTTTCCGAGTTTTTGGTGCTAATATGGGTTTTTTTTTTTTCTGTGCTTCAGGAAGTTTCAATTTTTTAAGGGTGGATGATTAGGGTTTTAATATAGTGTGGTTCATTTTTTCTTTTTGGGGTAATGAATTTTTGGTAATTGTTGACGACATATGGAATATTTTGGCTAAATAAGGACCTGAGTTTGTGTTGATGAAGGTGGGTTTGCTTCTTCATATTGACTCCTTTTATCTCTAACTGTGTGGAGTGAATTTGTGTGTGCAATTCTTCTGTAAAGAAAAATTGTTGTGGAACTTATGCCTGATTTATATGGACCTTGAGAGTTGAGAAGGACAAGCCATTAACTGACTTAAATGCACAATGTTAGATACTTCAATTGATGACTTGTTCCTTTGGGTACAATAAGGGAAACATGTATGCCTTCTTCATGGGATAGTTATGTTTCTCGTTGCATTCGGGGGGTGGGAAATTCTGTAGAGCAAGCACTAAATTTAGAGTAACATAGGGTGTGTTTTGCAGTGTCCACTTCAAAGTTTTGGTTTCTGTTGTATTTGCTAGTAGATTGAAGATGTTGTATTTGCTACGCTTGAATGCCATCTCTCTGTATTTGGATGAATTCTTTACTTGAGTTTAAGGATGTTTGTTGTTACTGTTTCATCTGGTCCTTTTCTTTTGCTAATTTTATGTAATCATTGGAGTGTTGCTTATATCAACGTTTCGGCATGTTACTGAATATTGATGCTTTCCCGATGATGAACTCGTGGTTTTGGGTCAACGTGTAGGAAGTTGCTGACAACAACTGCGTTTATAGAAATGAGATACACCATTCTGTTGGAGAGCGCACCCAAGTTCTGCAAGACGTGGCTGCAGATCCAACACTCCCACGAACAAAATCAGTTCGTTGTGCAAATTGTGGTCACGGAGAAGCTGTTTTCTTCCAGGTATCTTTTGTAGTTTGAGAGGAGAGGTTCAAGCAAATTATCAACCATTGGTTTGTAATATTTGCTTCATTTCTTTTTACTTTTTCACTTTTGTCAATTTGGAAACAATTGAAAGAAAGAATGGTGATTCCGTATCTCTCATACATGAGGTTGTTCCTGGTTGAAAATCAACTAAGCTCTATCTAAACTTGCATCAAAATTTCATTTTATTTACTCTAGTGTTCATTAAAGGTCATAGCATACATTCTCAACACTTTTAGCCTGCTTGTGAATTTCATATGTGTTTCGATTCTATGTTAATATTCCACTTTTATCGTGCAGGCAACTGCTAGAGGAGAAGAAGGGATGACATTGTTCTTTGTTTGCTGCAACCCCAACTGTGGCAATCGCTGGAGAGATTAGATTGCATATTCTGCTACTGAATGCAACTTGTAGACTGGAAAAGGCTGATTTTTTACTAAATATCTTCATCTGTATCGACTCGTTAAATCTGGTTTTGGATAACTGCATTTCCAGTAGAAAGTCTGATTTTTTACTCAATATCTTCATCTGTATCGTCTCGTTAAATCTGGTTTTCGATAACTGCATTTCCAGTAGGTTCACAGGCTCCGGTGGTTGTTATATTCCCATATTTGCTTGAACGTTTTCTTGGAGAATATTACTAATTTTGGCATATTATTGCGCAAGTGATCTTCACTTAGAGGAGTAACATTTTTCAATTTGAGAAGAAACAAGAAAGTGTCATATATTCCTCACTTCCCTCTTTTTAACTGTAGATAAATCTTTGAGTAAAAGAAATCATTTTTATTGACACTTTAAGTCCCACGTTACCTCTCAAATTCTCCTTGTTTGATCTGTATGTCTTTGTAATAAGACATTTGATGCCCACATCCAACAAAGCAACAAATGAAGTTTGATATCAAGAACCTAAACAGGCAGAAAATAAAAGCCACATAATTTCACTTTTTTATAAAGCAGGACAAAGTCTCCAGTCATAAGCCACTACACCCCAAAAAATGGAGTCAATTCCTCTCAACCACCTCTTCTTCTTCTTCCTCAGCATCACCGCCGTCCTCCGCCACTCCACCGCCGTGTCACCCTTCCCCAAGGAAGCTCTCCCCAACAGATCAGGCTACTTGACAGTCAACTCCACCACCGGTTCGGCCATCTTCTACACATTCTATGAAGCTCAAAACTCCTACAACAACACCTCAAGCTCCCAAACTCCAATACTGATTTGGCTTCAAGGCGGGCCGGGCTGCTCATCGATGCTAGCCAACTTCTACGAGTTCGGGCCGTGGCTAGTGAAGCAAGATCTCTCACTCGGGCCTAATCCAGGTTCTTGGAACAGAATCTTTGGATTGCTGTTTCTTGATAATCCTATAGGCTCTGGCTTCAGCATTGCTGCTTCAACTCAAGAAATCCCTCGGAACCAATACGATGTGGCTGAGCATCTCTTTGTAGCAATCAAGAAGTTCATTGGTTTGGATGCAACCTTCAAAAGTAGGCCAGTTTACATAACTGGTGAGAGTTATGCTGGAAAATATGTGCCTGCAATTGGGTACTACATTTTGAAGAAGAATCCCAGTTTGAAGTTTGAAAGTAGAGTGAATTTGGCTGGTGTTGCTATTGGAAATAGTTTGACTGATCCTGAGCTGCAAGTGGCAACTCATGCTGTGAATGCATACAATTTGGGATTGATAAATGACAAGCAGAAGGCCCTTTTGGAGGAGATTCAGTTGGAGGCTGTTGGTCATGTGAGACGAGGGCGTTGGGGGGAAGCAACGGATGCAAGAACCCGCGTGCTGAACACGCTGGAAAACATGACTGGATTGGCCACACTGTATGACTTCACAAGGCTGATTCCTTACCAGGATGATCTGGTGGCTGAGTTCTTGAACAATGTGGAGGCGAAGAGGGCTCTTGGGGCGAACGAGTCTATGGTGTTCGAGCTGTGCAGTGATGTCGTGGGGGACGTGTTGAAGGATGATGTGATGAAGAGTGTGAGGTACATGGCGGAGTTCTTGGTGAAGAACACCAGAGTGTTGCTGTACCAAGGGCAGTGTGATTTGAGAGACGGCGTGGTGTCTAACTTGGCGTGGATGAAGGAGATGGATTGGGACGCGATTGGTGAGTTCTTGGACGCGGAGAGGAAGGTGTGGAGGGTGGATGGGAAGCTTGCTGGCTATGTGCAGAGATGGAAGAGCCTTACCCATGCTGTGGTGATGAATGCTGGACATCTTGTGCCTACTGATCAGCCTATTAATTCTCAAGTTATGATAGAAGATTGGGTTTTGGAGAAGGGGCTGTTTGCTGCTCAAGAAAGTGTGCCACAAGACAAATAATTTTAGGACTTTGGTTTGTAACATGTAATAACAAGTGAGAAGCCAATGTTGATGAAATCAAACAATTTGTCATTCATTGCAAGATTGCTTTTTTACATGTACAAGATTAAACAAGTCTTGTGCAAATTAAGGTATAAGCTTCACATAGTGCAAGTGCTCATGTTCCAAAATTCATCTTCAAGCTCAAGCACCCTTATGAAGAGAGCCTCGGCTTTGGCTACCACTTCGTCAGACGCCTTCTCCAACTGGCGATTGGCTATGCTTTGGAGGGCGCGACAGTACTGGCCAAAGCCGTCGTTGCCCCATCTCTGGCAGGTCTCTTTGAGCTCATCTGGAGTGTTGCAGCCATCTTCCAAGCAGTGTGCAAAGCTCTCTTGATAAACAGCCTCAATCGCCCAGAATGCTGTCACGGCCTGCGTGTAATCCACGCCTGCGCTCATCAAGCTCTCCAGGAAACTGCAACAAGAATACACTCTCAGCAACAGCACAAGAATCAATATATATATATGCATACAACAATGTAGCCATTCATCATAGACACAGCACCTGCAGTAGGCGAGGTTAGCGTGTTGAGGCACGATGGTGTCGAGGGCAACGCCCCACTTCGAAGCTTCCCTTTTGAACCATGAAACCTCATCATTCAAAGTAGCTATGCCACTCAAGATTATGTCTACATCTGTGTTATCATCACTTTCCTTCCAAGCTTTCAGCAATATGCTAGCAATAAAAGGCACAAATGCTCTCACAAACACATAATCCTGACCCTGCATTCAATTTTAGCCTCAATATATGATATGAATAAATCAAGACCCTTTCTCAAATCTGACATAATATCAAGATTTCAGTATTCAGCAAACAAACACACACAAGTAATGCTTTTTATTCAAATCGGAGAAAACAAGAAAAGCAGGTATCAGACAACCGATCAAAACAGAACCCACAAAGCTCAAGAAACTGATTTTGAGTAACTGATTTTGAGAGAATTATGAGGTTGAAAATAAGTAAAAAAAGAAAGAATATGTGAAATGGGTATTACCAGCCAGCGCTTGAAGGAGGAGAGATGAAGGGAGCCGTCGCGGATTGAGAGGATGAAAGGGTGCCGAGTTGCTCGCTGGTAGATCTGACGGTGCTTCCTCAGCCACGTCTCCGTTATCGCCGATCTCTCCATTTTCTTCTCTCGTGCTTAGCTTTAGTGAGAGGAAAGAAAGACACAAATTTATGTGACTTTATCTGTTTAGTAACACATTCCCTTTTTAGTAAAAAATAAAAAGAAAAAGACTTTAATGACATATTCTTGAGATAAACTGATCTAAAAAGGGAATTCTTGTCCAATTTTCATGTACAAAATTCTTGAAACACTGTTTCTATTGCTGTAAAAGATACTATCAATACTAGAAAGAAGCAGCTAGCAATGCATACACACAACTTTTGACATTTACTTTTTAGTTTCTTCTTGCTTTTAAGTTGTTTCTTGTTTCTGCAAGCAGTGGCGGATTCAGGGGGGGCTAGGGGGGGCTGAAGCCCCCTCCCAATTTTTGAGTTTTTTTTTTTTTTTTTTTTTTTTTAATATAGAAATTTATTTCACTTAATATATCAATATATATGTATATGTGTATATAAATAAGAAATAGAAGAAAAAATATAATACATTATTTCTAGTATATCCAACTATCCATATTAATTCTTTGAAATTGTACATTGATTTGTTACATTTATGTTATTTTTATCCTATTTTTTTTTCTTAATTAATTTTTAATGTTGAATTTGAGTCCATTCTAAAGTTAAAAGTAAAATTACTAATTATTAATAATGAAAGTTAGTTTATTTGTTTAGAAAATGAAATATATTTTTTTAAAAGAATGCATAAAAGTATTGTTTTGTATACTTTCAATCTACTTGATGTTGAATTAATTGAATTGCAATTATATTAAGTGATTGTTAAAAAAATGCATGAAAATAAAGTGTACGGAATGTTCAAAAAAATTTGCTTCGGGGGCTCCCGCCCCCGAACCCCCGTGTAAATGTCTACATACGTCGTAGATCAATAAATTCAACCCCCCCTAACCTCAAATCCTGGATCCGCCCCTGTCTGCAAGTGCTAACAACTAGAGCAGCTGCAGCTGCATCACAATTAGGCGAAATCGTGGTCGATTTCGCCTAATGGTGGATCTTCCAAGCTGAAATGGACTGCAATGGAGTCCCTCTCCACCCCACAATCATGCATTTTCCATCCATTTGCAGAGTGCAATTGCTCCAATCAGCATTCCTGTTGATCATAAATCTTGCTTGATCCAAGCACAAGCTGCTCAGCTCTGTCTCAACTATGTCGAATTCTGCAAACATCTCCCTCCAAAATCCAATCTTTGCATGCCTATGACTAGTCCCTTCTTCCTCCTCTTCTGCTGTGATGATGCTTTGGATCATGCTCCTGAAGAACACCTCCTCCACCACGTTCCTGCAGCGCGCCTCGCCTCTCAGGCAAGTGTCGAGGCAGTCGAATGTCGCGATAGTGAAGGGGAGGGCCCCGCACAAGCGCTCCACAAGGCTCGAGCTATTAGTATCCGCTTCAATCTCATTCACCACCATCACACACGGATTGAGCTTCTTGACAAATTTCAAGAATGTTGTCAGCTTGCTTGGAGTTGCTAGCTTAGACCAGAGGTGCAGCCCCGAGTAGACCATCACGGCCTCGTCGGGCCCACCCCCCTCGACCAGCTGCTGCTCAACACCATCCTTATCAAGCTCTGCCACAACTGATTTGAACACAAAGGGCAGTTTCATGGAGTGAGCAAAAGATGACAGCCTCCTGCCTGTCTCCTCAAGCCTGTCCCCGGATGACCCTAGGGCCGTTATCTTGAGGCGCCCGTGACCTCGACTGGCAAGGCCTTGGATCATGACAGACCAGTGCAAGCCACTCTTGATGCCAAAATCAATCAAATGAATGGTTTTAGCAGAGCCAATGCTGTCTAAGATGGCTTGAATTGCTGTGAATTGAGCTATTTGAGATGATGGGAGTTTATCCTCACAAGCTAGGATCACAGATTGGTAGGTGAGGAGACACTCCTCAAGATCAAATGCCTTCCTCTCAAGATCAATCTTGCCTGTCTCGCTGTCGAGCCTCTCACGCAGCGCCTCAGCAAAGAACTTCACAGCCCTCCCACCAGCAGCATTCTTATCAGAGATGAGAATGCACTTGTCCAACAACATCTCTGCACATTCAAATTTGTGTTGGGAGAGCTTCTCCCCGGCCTCAAGAACGAGCTCCACGTCTCTTAGATTCTCGGAATCTTGAGGGGTTTTGTGGAGGAGCCTCAGCTTGGCTAGCCTAACAATGGCTTCAGCAGATGGCAGGTGTTGGTGTTGGGCATGGGGCGTGGCCACGGGGGCCGGTGTGATGGTGTTGCCGCGCTTGAAACGCTTCACTTGACTTTGGTACTTATGCAGGATTGTGAATGGAGATGAGGTTTCTTGCTTTGCTTCACAACAATTGCATGGAGTTTTCTCATTTTCTCCTCCACATTTGGCTGCCATCTATTGATCTCTTGTTTTTTGCCTCACTTCTTCTCAATTCTCATACAAAATTCTTGCATCTCCACACACATATATTTACCATTGTGGTGCATCTGTTTGAACACAGCAAACATCGAAAGCATGAAGAAAAAACTAAATCTTTTTTGGAGTTAAAACATGAGACAAATTGATCATTTCATGGTGGCCCTGGCTCAAGGTAACAAGAACTTTACTCAGAGAAACAACTTTCACCAACAGCAATGGTACCAATCAGGATATGCCACGTGCCAGCTCCGGACAGCCTATGGCCAGCTTCCTAATTTCATTGTGCACTTATAGATTGTATAGTGGCCAGCTTCCTAATTTCATTGTGCACTTATAGATTGTATAGTCCATTCACATGTGACAAATTCTAAACAATTAGTATAATCTTTGAAAAACATTTTTTATAGTATTTCTTTTTATATTCATGAAATAGATACAATAACCACAAAAACAATACATTTGAGGTTTGATTTCTAATTGAAAGCTGCATTTTTAATATAGACTAGTTTTACTCCCGTGCGATGCACGGTAATACTTATTTAATTAAAATAGCAAAACAAAATTATATTTTAAAATATTATAGTATGTGAATATAGTAGCATGAAAATGAAGATGAAACCATCTTATAGTTGGTGATAAAAAAAAATTATATTTTAAAATATTATATTTAAAATGAAGATAGTAGCCTTAAAATAAAAATGAAATCATCTTATAATTGGAGGTGTATCAAATGAATGACCAAGAACTTGACAAAACCTTTTCATCAAATGATTATTATTATGTATTTAAAATTTCCACCAAAATATCTAGATATTTTTCTTTCAAATTTTCTGTTGGTCTTGATAGGGTTTTTGGAACTTTTAATTACTTTTTACTGATTTCCATTTTACAACATATTTTTTTGAGGCGTTAATTGATTGTAAATCCAAAAATTATTAGGGAATTTTGATATATTTTTTTAGCTATATGAAGTTGTAGTATAAATACATAAACATTAGCTCATTTCAGAATTTGCCCTGAATTTTAATTTCGTCCAAATCAAAACATACATGAAAAAATTTAAGATGATATAATATACACACATTATATTAAAGGGCTAATATGCAAAAACACCCCTAACGTTACCACCCCAACTACACTTAAGCCCCTAACATAACGTTGATAGCAACTAACACCCCAAAGTTCATTAAGTACTACAATTAAACCCATAAACAAAATTTCTTTCACAAAATTAAGAAATTCATTTTTTAAAAATTTATATAATATATAAAAGGGGAGTTTTCTCCCTCCATTTTTTCTCTTTCTTCTCCCATCAATTTTTTCATATATAAATAAATATTTTCATACACAGACAAAAATAAAAGAATTGTAAAATTTTAACAAAGAGAAAGAAAATAGAATATTTTAAAATTTTAGGAACTTGTTTTAAATTTATTTTTAATAATTTTTATACCATATTAAATATTTTGTTACAAACTTAAACATAAGATACTTATTAAATATTTCTTCATAAATTAAATTTGATATTATTTAAAAAAGTATTAAAATTGTAAAAGAAAAAAGAGATGAAAAATAATAAAAAAATTGATTGGAGAAGAGAGAGGAAAAATGGTGGGAAAAAATAGAGGGACAAAACTCCTCTTTTATATACTCCATAGATTGTAAAACCATATGAGATACAGACTCAGGAATCACAATAGCAAGGGTATCAAAAGCGTTTTTAGTAGAAAAAACAAAAGCGTGTGAGTAGAAACTGTTAAATGCTTGAGCAATCAAGCAGCCTATGAAATCCTAACACGTAAGCACATCCACGACAGATGACGTGTCGCCCGCCTCTCTCTCTCTTCATAACCTATCCATCAGAGTGGAATTGAATCAAAAGTTGAATCTTTTTTTATAAATCTGTAGAATTTCGTGTCGGCGAGGGGATTTTGCTGCCGTGAAAGTGAATCGAGGTGGGGGAAAATGGCGGAAGATAAGTACAATCGGAAGAATCCGGCGGTGAAGAGGATTCTGCAGGAGGTCAAAGAGATGCAATCCAATCCTTCCGATGACTTTATGAGCCTGCCTCTCGAGGTTTTACTTCAACTTTTGGCTATTCGATTGCCGATTTGTGAAATTCTGTTGTTATTTGTGTTTGGATTGTTTGTTTACGTCATATAGATCGGCTGGATTCGACATGATTTTGATTTCATATTTTTTCCGGTTGGTTTGTTTGCTGTTGCTGATTATTTTCTGGATTTTAAATTGAGACTTCAATTTTGCACAGAGTTGACTGCTGGTAAAAGATGATTTTTTTTCCCCTTCATTTATTGGCTTAGGAGTTGGTATGTTGAGATTTCTATTAAGCTGTTGATTTTTTCAATCATGTCTTCATTTATTGGCTTCTTTTTTTTTTTGCATTTTGTTTGTACTAGAAATTTTGAATCTTCCACTGCAGAGCTCATTCATTTTGTAAAAGTTTTAGATTGCATAGCTGATTCTATAAATATATAAAACATTAAACAATACCCTTTCATGATTGAGGAATCATGTGTTCTCAACTACTCCTGTTAGGTTGACTTCATCTTTGCCATATCCTCTGCTGATAATCTATTTGATGTGTGCTTGCAGGAGAATATATTTGAATGGCAGTTTGCGATCAGGGGTCCGAGAGATTCGGAGTTTGAGGGAGGAATATACCATGGAAGAATTCAGCTGCCGGCTGAATATCCTTTCAAGCCACCTTCATTCATGCTGCTCACGGTATTCCACTCATCATCTTAAGCTGATCACCATCGCTTGTGTATTTGTGTTTGGTGATCTCTGATCTGCTTATAATTTACCTTACAGCCGAATGGTCGGTTTGAAACCCAAACCAAGATATGTTTGAGCATTTCAAATCATCATCCTGAACACTGGCAGCCATCTTGGAGTGGTAATTCTCATCTCAGATCTTGTCATTTGATTGAGATGTTATGTAATGAGGTTCACAAAATCGAGTTTTGCTTCGTTGGAGTCCAATTATATGGGATTGTGACAGTCTGTGTGGGATGAATTTCGCAGTTCGAACTGCTTTGGTGGCAATGATTGCATTCATGCCTACTAGCCCGAATGGTGCATTAGGATCATTAGACTACACTAAAGAGGAGAGGCGAGCTCTTGCAATCAAATCTCGCGATGCAGCTCCCAGATTTGGGTCTGCTGAGCGCCAAAAGTTGATTGATGAGGTTTGTTACATTGTACGACTTGCTCTTTCTTGATTGTTTTATATCATTTGTGATCATAAACTGATGAGGTACTCGCTTAGATTCACGAATACATGCTTAGCAAAGCGTTGCCCGTGCCTGAAGACACCGTAGTCCAGACTGGAAATGAAGAGAGTGCGGAGGTTGAGCAGACTCCTAACCAAGATGTTGAGGCTGCCGCTGAAGCCGAACCTCAAGCAGCTGAAGATGATGAGATAGTCGAAGAACCTAATAGAACAGCAACTCCTCCAATTGCTGCTGAGGCATCGAACCCGGTTCCTGCAAACGAGCAGCAGCTGTTGCAGAAGCCGGAAACAAGGGCTCCGAGGCAGGCCGATGATCGCCTGCTGACGTGGGCGGCGCTGGGGCTTACCTTAGCTATAGTTGTGCTTTTGTTGAAGAAGTTCATGAAGGCTGATGGGCATGGTGCTGTGTTTGTGAACCACTCGTAAATATCTATCTATACCTCTTATAAATGAGCATTGTTTTATAAAATTTGAATCGTCTATAAGCTTCTTGTTTCATACTATTAAGTTTGAGGACATATTGTATATTAACAAAATATTAGTAATATATTAAATGTTAAAGTTATATTGCTATTATTTTCGGGAAATAGTGTAATATAATATAGTACTATGTTTGTATAAATATAATAATTCATTAAAAATTAAGTTATCTTTATATTAATTTATCCCAATTTAGTGCATACTTTGTGTGATAGTGGCAAGTTGAAGCAAGCCATGGAGATTTCCAATTCAATATCATTTTCAATTTCTTGGTGAGATGTTCAAACCAATAATCTTTTATCAATGATAGGAAAAAAAGTTCAGATTCATTTTTAACTCTTCAATAGAGAAGAAGAAGAAGATTTATTGGATAGTAAATTGTTAGAGAGAGAAACTGTCAGAGAAAGAAATATTAATGGAGAAGTGTGAATTA
Source organism: Salvia miltiorrhiza (assembly GCF_028751815.1). Taxonomy (NCBI): domain Eukaryota; kingdom Viridiplantae; phylum Streptophyta; class Magnoliopsida; order Lamiales; family Lamiaceae; genus Salvia; species Salvia miltiorrhiza. Next base: position 56,209,569 of record NC_080390.1, read on the forward strand.
CCATGCTCTTATTATAAATATTTAGCCTTGACTTATCCTTATAACATGATCTCGTCAAGTAAATGAACACGATTCTCTAATCATTTCTTAATCTTGGGGCCAAGTAAAGAGTAGTTTTGCCACAATTAATTCAGTTTACTTATGCGATTTCAACATAATTAACGATGTCGTTGATTAAGCTATCTTTGAACAACTTTAATTTTGGATTAAAATTAATTTATGCACACCTTTAATGTCTTGTTTCAACCCTTCAAATTACTCCTTGCTTTATTCTTAATTATTTTATTTTTTTGAGGAGAAAACCCTTTATTCTTAATTATTTGCTTCTTCTTCTTTTCTTTTTTTTTTTCAATATGAAACACTTGTAACATTTACCGATAAGTAACATTAAACCGCTCATTTCACATTTAATACCCACTATATACATACGTGTAGTGTACATACAATATTCCAAAAATGTCTGTTCAAAGTTTGAATTAGATAACTCAATCAATGTTCAAAATCAATACCATTTCGCCGTTTCATTTGGTCTCACATTACTCCACATTCTTATTTAATTAACTCAATCAATGTCCAAAAAAATACAGTAATATACTTTATTCGTCTTATAAGAATAATCCTCCGAAGAAGTGATATGAGTTCTAATAATTGTAACTGAGTGTAGTATGAAGAGAGAAATAGACTGGCCTTAGCAGTCGTATTAAAGAGGATGGACTATATGTGATAGTATAGGTAAATAAATTGATATACTGAGAGTAATATGTATTAATTATGCATATATTAGGCAAATTAAAATCAAGAATATAAGGAAAAAAATGTAGAAAATAAAAGAAAAGTACACATCTATTCTGAAATTATCGATTTTGTATTTTTATTTAGTCACAAAATGAAGACAGAAGACTGAAATATATATTTGGGTTTCTACAAAGTCGATATCTTGTGCCTTTATTTGTGAAAATTAAATGTTCTAACTTCTAGTCTGAAAAAAATAGATATGTAATATCAAATCTGCAACGAACTAGTAGTTGTCAGATTTAATCACCTATAATTAGTTAAGTTTACGATGCTTTCTCATCAAGAGCAGCTTTGACATCAACACCGTCACCAAATTATTTTGGTGGTGACGGGCCTGTGAGCTCGGCCGCCCACGCAGCTGCTCTATGCATAGCTGAGGAGGCGGCCGGCCCCATCGCAGCTACTTTATCCTTAGCTGCGGAGGCGGCCGGCGCCAGTGCATCTCCAACAGATTGAATAGACGCGCCTGCTTTATGCATAGCCGCGGAGGCGGCCGGGACCCATTGCAGCTGCTTTATCCATAACTGCGGAGGCGGTCGGCGCCATGTCATCTCCGAGCTCCGACACGTACTTAGCTGCTTCACTCACAGCATCGTTTGCCGACGGCCCGTTGAATTCCGCCGACAAGTCATTCATAGCGACGGACCCTTCAGGGGAGTCGGATCCGTCGCCTTCAAAGAAGTCTTCTGATGGGAATGGCCACGGCGACGCAGCCGGTCCTCCAGGTCGGGGATACACTGGGGGCGAGGAGAGGTGACGAAGAGGGTTGTGGTCTTGCTCGGCCGACGGAAAAGGCGAGGCAGAGAGTGAGTACAAAGAGGGTTACGCTGCTGTGGGATTCCATGATTGGATGAGGAAGATGTGTAATTGTTTGTAATTTGGAGAAGAAACTAGGTTTCTTCAAGTTTATATAAGGAGGCTATTTTGATTGATTACTTATTTTCAGACAAGCAGTTGTGAGTGAAAACAGGATAACCCTTCCTTATTTAGAGTAGTCTTAAGTTTGGTTGACTCTTATGGACTAGATTATTTCATCCACAAAAAAACGAGCACCATTCATCATCAGTGCTCGTTTTTCTGATTGTGGACCAGAGGATCTCATCCGAGAAACAAGCAATGCTTGGATTTCTGTTCCTTGAAATAAGATCATCTACAAATGACAAATCACAACTCACAACAATAACAACAATAGATACAATAATTGAAATTAACAAGACAAGCTTCAACAAAAATACACACATAAAAGATTCAATGACTGAAACATGACAAGCCTCCTAACAAGCACACACATAAAAGGATCGAATACAAACAACGGGACGACCTGTTGAGCTCAAGACGCGATCTAGGAGAGTCTAGTCGTGGCTCTTCACTACAGTTACCGGACAAGGAGCGCTGTTCACTACAAAGTTGCTCACGCTGCCCATGATAACCCTGCAAAATCAACAAAATGCACAAACAAAACTTCAAGATTCAGTGTACAAAGCCCAAAATGCTCAAAATAATAAAGAACAAACTTCTCTTGATCAATCTGAGGTGATAAAGCAATGTTTCAGCACTAACATAGCTAAAGACAGACTACATATGAGTTTTTAGAAGAAAAACTTCAAGAGTTGGACCTTTTGATCTTGCCAAGGCCTCGATTCCCAATAACAATGCAGTCGAGTGGGATGCTATCAACTGCCTCAACGAGCTTCTCACGAGCATCTCCCCAGTAGATTTTCAAGACCACGACAATCTGATTGGCAAGCATAAGATGATTGAAACATCAACATATGTGAATGGAAAACTACTAGACTAGAAGATCAATTACCCCATGCTGCCTCGCAGCAGTGGAGACGATGTCCAATGTCTCTGGATCGGGGCTAACACCGTATTTCTTCATGAGATGGGGTTCCGAGAACTCGCTCAATGGAATCAAAGCTAGCAAAATAACAACAGAACCAAACTACATAAAAATGTAAACTTGGACAAGAAGCCAATAGATGAGAATGATAATCATATATGTGTTCTTGCAAGATCAAGACACTGTTCAAGAATGGTTTTTTTTTTTTTTAATAAACTGAAGCAAGCAAAACTCAAGATAAATTAAACAGATGCAATCATACAAATCCAATCCCATAAAATTACCAACTCAGAAAGCAGCAAACTTTATGTTCAATGGCGTTGCAAGCTTGAAGAAGGAAAAATCATGAGTTATTACAACAAGATCAAGGAACAGATTAAGAATAGTGCTAATTAATCCGGAAACAAACAAAATTAGGATAGCAGAAATAGAATTAAGCAAATCCCATCAAACCGATTACAAAGTTTAAGCAGCTTAATTGATCATTGAATTAGCGCAACACTCGATTAATCATCTGTTACTGTTACTAACCCCCAATATCCCAAAATTGCTAATTTTTATGACACAAAATAAATAAACACAACATCGGCAACTAGAAATGAAAAGACAGAATTCAGCAAAAGCTCATAGCCCAGAAATCAATCACAGAAACAAAGGAGAGAGAGAGAGCATACGAGAACCAGTGGCCTCCCATAGCTGCATCTCGCCTTCCTCATAGTTGCCTTCGGGGCGCACAGAGACGAGAATCAGGTGATCGCCGCTCCGGGCAACGTTATCAACAGCCCACTTCAAAGCTTTCCTGCTGCACGGTGAGAAGTCCACGGCCACCCCAACTCTTCTGCAATCTGCCATCTCTCTCTCTCTCTCTCTCTCTCTCTCTAAACGTGTAATCGACAGGAAATGGATGGTAGTGTGCGTTTGTTCAAGTCGAGACAAAACAAGTGAGTATTGTAACACTACTATCAAATTCTAATCATGCTCATCGTCTTTACATTCTGACCGTTGGATTATTTTAGATTAAATAGTTTTTTAAAATATTAATTTTGACTTTATAAGAGAAAACACCTAAATACTACTATGAATTGAATTGGTGCTTGTGTGTGTCTGTAAAGCACCCATATTCAACCTTTTTTTTTTTTCATGTGATTCTGCTCTGTATCATTAATTAAAATATGTTATTAATAAGATTAAGATTAAGTTATTAGATTTATATACTTTTCTCAAATTAGTGGCAGCCATGAGCTAGCATTTCGGCATAAGTGAGTTATCAAAAATTGAGATGGCTTCACGTTCAATATAGTAACAATGTCGCCAACTAATTTTTCTACATAAATACATGTGCTTTTTTGGTCTCACACTAGTATTTCATAAATTTTTCATTTAATTGTTCTAATTATTTTCGATTTTTTTTTTGTCTCTTGAAAAATGGGGAATGAGTCCAATTTTATCAAGATAGGTCCCATTGGAAGCCAAAATGGAAATTCATCACAACAAAATTGTCCAAATATATTTATTTCCCACGATAATGAAATTAATTTAATTCGGTTCAATTTCAGTATGCTCAAATTTGTGTTGTAAGTTTATTCATTCATCAACTAAAATTGGGTAATTTCAACATGTTTTCCTAGACATGAACATTTTCACACATGCACTATCAAAAGATGATTTAATTTTGTAGAATCAAGAATATTGCTCCATCTCATCTCATTCATCTCCCTTGTGTTTCCAATACATCTGCAAACGCAGCATCATTCACACTGTGTTGCTCCTCTTCCTCACCACCACTCTGCAGCTTAAGACAGTGTTCAAGATTCCTCAACACCTCACCCATGGAGGGGCGATCGATGCTGTCTTCAGACAAGCACTTCACCGCCGTTTCCGTGTAGCGTTTCAGACACTCCGCATTGATCTCGCCCCTAATGCTGGGATCAATCATCTCCTCCATCGCCCCTTTTCTGTAACTCGCCACCGCCCAATCCGCCAGGCAGAGCTGCTCCCTCGGGCGGCCGGCGTCGATGGCCGGCCGCGCGCACAGCACCTCGAACAGCACCACCCCGAACGAGTACACGTCGGATTTGTCCGTGAGCTGCTGCCGCCGGTAGTACTCCGGGTCCAGGTACCCGAAGCTGCCCTTCACGGCGGTGCTGACGTGGGCTTGGTCGAGGGCGTGCCTCGCCTTCGACAGCCCGAAGTCGGAGACCTTCGCCACCCACTTGTCGTCGAGGAGAATGTTGGTGGTCTTGACGTCTCTGTGGATGATGGGGTGCTTTGCGCCGGTGTGCAGATAGTGAATCCCCCTCGCCGCCCCGATGCAGATTCCCAGCCGCTGCTTCCACGACAGATGATCAGACCAGCCCTTGTTGCCGTTGAGGTTGATGTTGTACAGATGCTCGCGCAGAGTCCCGTTCGCCATGTAATCGTACACGAGCACCATCTCGTTGTTTTCCTCGCAGGCTCCGATCAACGAAACCAAATGCCGGTGTCTGAGCTTGGACAGGAGCTCGATCTCGTTCAAGAATTCATGCAAGCCTTGCTGCGATGAGGGGTTTGCTCTCTTGACGGCGACCTCGGTGGCGTTGCCGTCGATGCAGCCGCGGTAGACCTTCCCGAATCCTCCCACGCCCACCACGCACGCCTCGCTGAAGCCGTGGGTGGCGGCTCTGATCTCGCCGATGGAGAAATGGCGGCACAGGCCTTCCCCGAGGCGGCTCGAGATCTGGCTGCTGCTGCTGCTGCCGCCGTAGATTGGCAGCCACGGCGCGCCGCCTTTGCTGCTCTGCTTGAAACAGGCGGCGATGAGGCCGACGAGAACAGCCACGGAAGCTAAAAGTGAGGCTAATATTACAATTAGGCGACTTTTTTTTCTTGATCTTGATGGGAATTTTGTTGCTGTTGCATCTTGTGACATGTCTTTTTTGAGAGATGGGATGGGATTGGGGCCCGCTAAGTTCCCCTTGGTGTCGTTGAGTTTAAATACTTCGATTCCATTAAGGATTGAATCATAGTATTGAGGTTTGGATTCCACGTTTGGATGCAGAGCCAGCCATAGCTGGTTATGACCTGCGTGTAAGCGTGTATTAGCTAAAACTACGTATTTTATTAATTTATTTATTTCAAAATGGATATATATATATACCATTTTGGCGGACTTCATAATCCTTGTAGACGGGCACTCCTTTTCCTCCGGCCCACGCCGCGACATCGGCGTCGGTTTCCACCGTTTGATTGTTGATGAAGATGAGGAACACCATCTGATTCACCTTGCCAAAAAAAAAGTCGCAGAAATGCAGCCTCACGAGATAGCTGAAGTTGGCATCCACATCAAGAATCCAAGTGAGGTTGTAGTTGAGATTGAGCGTGGAGTTGGGGCCCATCGACCTCGCCGTGAGGTAGACATCCGGCGGGGCCGCGAGCCTCGACTCTCGAGAAGGATACGCGACGCCGGCGCCGGCGCGCGTGGTGACCCCGAAGCCGGCGCCGTATATGTGCGGGGAATCGTCGTGCCATGTCCGGGTCAGACCGGAGTCTTCGTCCGCCGCGATGAACCGGCCGCCGACGTTGAGCCGGAACATGGTTTGCATCGCGCGGGAGTAATACTCGGGCGGGAAGATCTCCGGGATCGGGATGATCTCGATGCCGTTGATGAAGGCGAAGGCGTTTGGACGGTCGTGATCGGGATCGGGCGTGAAGGTGAGATGGAGGAGCGGTGAGTTTAGGGTTGTGAGAGAATATTCTCTTATGATGTAGGCTTGTGTGAGGGCTTGGGCGGTGATGGCGGCGCTGAAGTTGTGGAGGAGGGTGAGGCCGGCGGCGGAGACGGAGAAGAGGGCGGCGGCGGGGTCGAGGGCGGCGGCGTAGGAGGTGGGGTAGAAGTGGAGGCGGAGCCAGTGGCGGGAGGTGGGGGAGATGGGGAGTGTGTAGGTGGATTGGGATTTGAAGATTCTTGATTGCATGTAAGGGACTGTGGAGGGGAGTGAGGGATCTTGGGATTTTGCAGTGGATGAGAGAGAGTGGTTGTTGGTAGTGAGGAATCTTGAATCTGGGATCCATTTTCTGCCGGAGGAATCTGTGGATTCAAGATTTGCACCACAGTCTAAGAGAAGTGGATGATCATCGAGTGTGATTATGGTGCAGGGGAATGTGAGGATGGCCCACAAGAATATTTGGATTTTGCACTTCATTTATGAGATTAAGCAAAGAAGAAGAAGATTTGAGGGATATTTTTCAGACATGTTCATGTGTTTGGGAATTGAGGGGGAAAAAAGCAAATTAGGGTTGAGTTGTGAGAAGGAGAGTGTTGGTTAGAGAAGAATGTGGAGTGATGTGAGACCAAATGAAACGGCAAAATGGTAAATTATGGTTTTGGACATTGATGGAGATGTAACTCATTCAAACTTTGAACTGACATTTTTGCTATCTTAATGGAAATTTATATATATAATGGAGTATATTATACGACTAAAAACTTCATTATTTTATGTACGTGTATATATATTGGGTATCAAATGTCGAATGAGTGGGTTACGTATTGAAATATTTTAATTTGCAACGTGAAAAGTGATCGAAATATATATATATGACATAAAAAAAAAAAAAAAAATTATGCATGTATATACTCTAAAGCAAATAGTTAAAGATAAAGCGCAAACCATTAATTCATGATTAATAAATAGTGTGTCGAAGGGGCCAAAATTAAATGATAATTAAGGGTTTATATTTTTTTACTTCATTGACATTAATGAGCTCCAATGACAAATATCTACACGATATATAAATTGGTTACGGGATACGTTAATTGAAACAATATGGAGTATAAGCAAACTTCTTTACACTCAACAACAAATAGATAATTCAGCTCAAATAACAAAAAAAAAACAAAAAAAAAAGCACATGCAACAACAACAACAAATACGTGGTTGAGCTCGAACATACCCTATAACATAAGTTATTTTCTTATGCAAATATGATAATGTGGAAAGATATTTATAAATGTTGGAGCTTTGAGGAAGCACACTCGTATTCATAGGAAGAGACAATATATGTTTGTCATTATAAGCATATACAATATATATGCATCTATACATATTACTTTTCAATAATTTATTTTAGGGGGTGTTACACTTCAATAGTTTTGTGGGGTTAATTCATTTGGTTGTTCATGAGATTATCCAATTTTCTCTTCGACAAGTATTATAAGTACAATTTGTAACAAATTTATGTCTCGCGCGACTCTCCAGCATGTGAATCCTTCATAATTAAAAAAAAAAAAAAAAAAAATCGGTTTCTGGGCCAGCCCGAGGCTATTTTCGATTCGGATCATTTGGCTAAAAAGAATTTTGGGCTAAAATTTTTCAGCCATAACCTTCATTTTTGTCGGTCTATTCAGATCGACCCGTCTGTTTTAAGCTTTATTGACATCGATATCTACATATATTAAAAGTGTTATTTAAATATAAAAATAATAAATGACACTTTTATTCATAATAAATGATACTTATATCGAAAGTGTCATTAACATTTTCATTTACTTATAAAAAATATCATTTACTAAATCAAAAGTATCATTTTTTTTCACATGGAAATTAGTGTCATTTACATATATTGAAAGTATCATTTACATATTATTTATTAAGGCAAATAATATCATTTATATAAAAAATAGTAGCAATCACTCGTAAACATAGTATCATTTATCATGAATTAAAAGTGTCATTGGCTGAAAAAGGCTTGATTCCTTTTTTTAAAAAAACTTGGTAAATTAAATCAAAAAATTAAGTTGGACCGATCACAAAGCCCAGAGCAAGCGCTGAAAAAAGTGTCATTGGTTTAAAAGGACCTGAATTTTATTTATTTATTCTTAAATAAAAATTGATAAATTGAAATAAAAAATTAAGCTGGACTGGGTGAAGCATTCGAACCGGTCACAAAGCCTTGAATAGGCGCTAAGAATAGCAGCCGAAAAGGGCAGATGAGATCCTCTGTCCCACAATATTGTGTGTACCACGTATACCACTCTTCATTTCTTTATTTTATAAATTGTTTTTTATAAAAATAAAAATTATTATATTATTATAAACTCTAATTAGTATTTATCATTGAAAAATTAAAATTTAAAAAATTATATACCCTAACTTTGAATTAATGAACCCAAATAATCTATTATTAATTCAAATAAATATAAAAAAATAATTATAAACCCTAAATGGATGAGTGAACCCTTGTTAATTATCTTTATAATATATAAAAGCATAATAAATTAAAATGAAATAAAAAATAATTTATAAATATAAAGAAATGAAGATTGGTACACGTGGTATACACTATATTTTGGGACAGAGGATCTCATTTGCGAAAAGGGCCTGAATTTTTTAATTTTTAAAGAAATAAAAATCTTTAAATTAAAATAAAAAATTAAGTTGGACCGGGTGAAGCTGCTGGACCGGTCACAAAGCCCAGAACATGCGCTGAAAAAAGTATCATTGGTTGAAAAGGACTTGAATTTTTTAAATAAAAATCGATAAATTAAAATAAAAAATTAAGCTGAACCGGGCAAGAAGCTGGACCGGTCACAAAGCCCATAACAGGCGTTGAAAATAGAGGCTGAAAGGGCCTAAATTCTTTTACTTTTTTAAAATAAAAACCGATAAATTAAAATAAAAAATTAAGCTGAACCAGTCACAAAAAGCCCAAAACAGGTATAAAAGCCATTTCTTAAATATATAAGCTGAAGTGGAGCGCACCATGCACTCTGAATTTATGAGCGCACATGAGTTTTTGTGTAAAGACAACAATGTTATAACATATACATAAATTAAAATAAAATAATTAAAAGAAAAACTATGAAATAAATTTTGTATATATGTAGCTTTCAAAAAATTATTTTACTTTTAAATTCTCGACAGCCCTTTAATTAATTTTACGTTTTCTTACTATTTTGTGGGAAAAAAAAATATAAAAAGCAACTAATTTTACGTTTTCTTACTATTTTGTAAAAAAAAAATCTTGATTTGTGGACTTCGAGTTATGAATAAACAATGATATATAGTTTACTACGCTTCACTGTTTTTAATTTTAATTTTTGTTTTATGTGAGTTTAATATTTACGAATATGTCACGAGGCATGAAGTGACGGAGATAACATAAAGAAGAGAGCGGTTGGTGATGGGTATCAATTCTTGTACAATTTCACGTGGGTAGAATGTGGTCGGAAAGAGAAATATGAACAAATTATTTGTCCCACCACTTGTTTTTTTTATTGATCGATCCTCGTTTTATTACACCTTTTGCATATTTCAGTCCAACAATAGAACAAGACAAAACACACAAAATAAAAAATTAAATAAAAAGAGTAATTGATCGTAATGACTTGGTTTCAAAGTCTTGTATTTTTTTGCCTTTTAATTTAATGTATTATCAAAATCAAATAAAAAAGGAATAAATTTGTGAATCTTGATATTCGAACGTGGACGGACTCCTCCATCACAAAGATTGAGCCAATAAGATTCTCTATTTTTGTTGTCAAAAATTTGCATGCTCTCCAACTCCACAAGAAATTCAATAATTCAAAGAAAATAAAAATAAAATCGACCACAACTTTTGGTGAGCTTAATTTTAGTAACACAAGTCTTCATTTTTCTTACTGTATTTGTAGATGTGGGAAATTACCAATCATATTCCCCCTTTCATTTTCTTTTTTCCTCGTTATTTGATGAGCTAAATGTCATTATAAGAAAATAGATACAAATTTAAATAAGAGTTAAAAAATAACTTTAAATAATCAAAATAAAAGCAAAATTGTCAATTTCTTTATTGACTCTTAATTACTTTGCGAATCTTAAGAAGAAAAAGGGAAAAGAAGAGAAAAAGGTAAAAACAAAACAAAACAAAAAAGGAAGTTTTCACTTTTTTGAAATGCTTTTAACCGTGAATAACTAACTAACTCAAATACTAATAGACATGAAAATTGAAAGCACGTGATGTGAAGAGCAAGGTTTAATGAAAGTTGAGTGAGGTCCCAGTTCCCAAATTGAATGAAAACAACCCCACAATTTAGTATCACTTCCGTTTGTTGCTTTCATTTATACGTGAAAGGCGCCTACTTTATGATAAGGTTTAAGCTCCGATTAACCAACTAGACGATCCAGATTAGATTACCGGCAAAATTCCCTTTACCAGTTTTGTTGAGGACTGGATTTTCTTGAAATCCGCCGAGAACATGACTGCACACGAGGTGTTCGACAAAATGTCTACTTTGAGAGCAAATTCAGACAAGAGTCTACCTTCTAATAGAACCCCAATATCTTCTTGAAAAATTCGAGTGCTTTGCGAATAGATATGGCTGCTTCTGGAGGAAGAGAAACACAGGGGAATAACTACAATACTTCACAAGCTCAGTCTTCAGGTACGCCCCATCATCAAAGTCGCAATTTTAACCAGAATTCGAGTTTAAACAGGGGGGAATCTATGAGTAAGGCTGTAGCTCAATTCACTGCGGATGCTAGGCTTCATGCGGTTTTCGAGCAATCAGGTGAGTCCGGGAGATCCTTTGATTACTCACAGAGTGTGAGGACTACTAATCAATCTATTCCTGAGCAGCAGATCACTGCTTATTTGTCAAAAATGCAGCGTGGCGGCCACATTCAACCTTTTGGTTGCATGATAGCCGTGGACGAGTCGGATTTTAGGGTGATTGCCTACTCTGAGAATGCCCGAGAAATGCTAGCCTTGACTCCGCAGTCGGTCCCGATTCTTGAGAAGCCGGAGTTCTTGACAATTGGGACCGATGTGAGGAGCCTCTTCACCCCCTCCAGCGCTGTGCTGTTGGAGAGGGCTTTTGGGGCAAGGGAGATTACCCTGCTGAATCCTGTTTGGATTCATTCCAAGAGCTCGGGGAAGCCCTTTTACGCGATTCTGCATAGGATAGATGTAGGGATTGTGATTGACTTGGAGCCTGCTAGGACTGAGGATCCTGCCCTGTCTATTGCCGGTGCAGTCCAGTCGCAGAAGCTGGCCGTCCGAGCCATTTCCCATTTGCAGTCACTGCCTGGTGGTGATATCAAGATTTTGTGTGATACTGTGGTTGAGAGTGTGAGGGAGCTCACTGGGTATGATCGGGTTATGGTGTATAAGTTTCATGAGGATGAGCATGGTGAGGTTGTGGCTGAGAGTAAGAGACCAGATTTAGAGCCATATCTTGGTTTGCATTATCCTGCCACGGATATACCGCAGGCTTCGAGGTTTTTGTTTAAGCAGAATAGAGTGAGGATGATTGTGGACTGTCACGCGACTCCTCTGAGGGTCATCCAGGACGAGTCGCTGATGCAGCCCTTGTGTTTGGTTGGTTCTACGCTTAGGGCGCCTCATGGTTGCCACGCCCAGTACATGGCAAACATGGGGTCTATTGCCTCGTTGTCGTTGGCTGTTATCATTAATGGAAGTGATGAAGATGGTGGTAAAGGAAGGCATACAATGAGGCTGTGGGGATTGGTTGTTGGTCATCACACATCAGCAAGATGTGTGCCTTTCCCTCTTCGTTATGCTTGTGAATTCCTGATGCAGGCGTTTGGGCTTCAGCTGAATATGGAATTACAACTCGCTTCTCAGTTGTCGGAGAAACGTGTTCTGAGGACACAGACACTGCTGTGTGATATGTTGCTTCGAGATTCACCAAGTGGTATTGTCACACAGAGCCCTAGTATCATGGACCTTGTAAAATGTGATGGATCTGCTCTCTTCTATAAAGGGAAGTATTACCCCCTTGGGGTAACACCTACGGAAGCACAGATAAAGGATATTGTGGAGTGGTTGTTGGCCGAGCATGGGGACTCAACGGGTTTGAGCACCGATAGTCTAGGTGATGCCGGGTATCCTGGGGCAGCCTCTCTAGGTGATGCAGTATGTGGAATGGCTGTTGCCTACATCACGTCAAGAGATTATTTGTTCTGGTTCCGTTCCCACACAGCGAAAGAGATCAAATGGGGTGGTGCCAAGCATCATCCAGAGGACAAAGATGATAATCAGAGGATGCATCCTCGTTCTTCGTTTAAGGCATTTCTTGAAGTGGTCAAGAGCCGGAGTAAGCCATGGGACAATGCTGAAATGGATGCTATACACTCCCTCCAGCTAATTTTAAGAGATTCGTTTAGAGATGCTGATGCAAGCAAGGCAGTGGTACCAGCCCCAGGTGGGGACATGGAAATTCAAGAGATGGATGAACTCAGTTCTGTTGCTAGAGAAATGGTTAGGTTGATTGAAACGGCCACTGCTCCCATATTCGCTATAGATGTTGAAGGCCGCGTTAATGGGTGGAACGCCAAAGTTGCAGAGTTGACGGGCCTTTCCATTGAAGAAGCAATGGGGAAATCCTTGGTTCATGATCTTGTCCACAAAGAATCAGAAGAAGTTGCTGAGAAGCTTTTGTTTAATGCTTTAAGAGGTGGCACTCTTCTGTCTATATTCTATTGAATTTCTTATATTTTCCATATCAAGTTATATTTCTCCTTTTGAAGCTATTATAGTTCATTTGTCAATATGCTTATATAAAACAACTGATTAATGCAGGTGAAGAAGATAAAAATGTAGAACTGAGGTTGAGGACATTTGGCACCGAACAACACGAAAAAGCTGTGTATGTGATTGTCAATGCTTGCTCCAGCAAGGACTACACAAACAATATAGTAGGCGTATGCTTCGTTGGTCAAGACGTTACTGGCCAGAAAGTGGTGATGGACAAGTTTATCCACATTCAAGGTGATTACAAAGCAATTGTACACAGTCCTAACCCGCTGATCCCACCTATATTTGCTTCGGATGAGAACACCTGTTGCTCCGAGTGGAACACTGCCATGGAAAAGCTCACTGGGTGGAGTAGAGGGGATGTCTTGGGGAAGATGTTAGTTGGGGAGATATTTGGAAGCTGCTGCCGGCTCAAGGGCCCAGATGCTATGACAACGTTCATGGTTGTATTGCACAACGCAATTGGAGGCCAGGACGCTGATCAGTTCCCATTTTCCTTTTTCAACAAAAGCGGGAAATATGTGCAAGCTCTGTTGACAGCAAACAGGCGGCTGAACATGGATGGCCAGGTTATTGGCGCCTTTTGCTTCCTGCAGATTGCTAGCCCTGAATTGCAGCAGGCTGTGAGAGTCCAGAAGCAACAAGAAAAGAAGTGTTTCTCAAAGATGAAGGAGCTGGCTTACATCTGTCAAGAAATAAAAAATCCGTTAAGTGGCATCCGTTTCACCAACTCACTCTTGGAAGCTACAAACTTGACCGAAGACCAGAAGCAGTTTCTTGAGACCAGTGCCGCTTGTGAGAAGCAGATGTTAAAGATTATGAAGGATGTTGATCTCGAAAACATTGAGGATGGGTGTGTTTTCTTTGAACTTCAAAATCATTGGTTAACACCTTCTTCTTATAGTATTTGGTAAAAGGAAACATTTTTTCCATGGATCCGACGGATGCTAAATACGCACAAAGTATTAAAAGAATGATAGACCCACCTTTTTTCTTGGTCCCCTAGTTCTTTTTTGACATAAATATTACTGATCTTCTTCATTGTCATTTTCTGGCAGATCATTGGAGATTGAGAGTGCAGAATTTGTGTTTGGGAGTGTAATAGACGCTGTTGTTAGCCAAGTGATGTTGTTGCTGAGAGAAAGAGGGCTGCAATTGATCCGTGATATACCAGAGGAAGTCAAGACTTTGGCAGTCTGCGGCGATCAAGTTAGAGTTCAACAGGTCTTGGCTGATTTTCTGATAAGCATGGCCCGATACGCGCAATCCCCGGAAGGCTGGGTGGAAATTCAACTTAGACCAAGCTTGAAGGAAGTTTCCGAAGGAGTAAACGTTGTGCACATAGAGTTCAGGTAAAGAAAATCCCTCTCTTTTTCAAGCTGAACTGACAAATCAAGCATTGCATTGCATTACAAAAAGTGGTGAATTTTCATTAGTTTGCTGAAATAATGACATCTATATCTCGTAGAAGTTATATGTGATTCTTGCCTCTCATGAGGGGACGTGAAGCACGTGCAGTTTTCCATGTGATTGAGGTGTTAGTTTCGCACATGTCCCACGTTCATATTGGGGCGACATTGTTATGAATCACGATGCCTTGGTTGTCGTTGTTTGATATCTGAGCAACCTTGCCACTGTAATTGACATTTCGTGTTTTGTCTATGAAGGATCGTGTGCCCGGGCGAAGGTCTCCCGCCTGAACTGGTCCAAGACATGTTCCACAGCAGTCGATGGGTGAGCCAGGAAGGCCTAGCGCTAAGCATGTGCAGAAAGATTCTGAAGCTGATGAAAGGGGAAGTTCAATATATCATTGAGTCAGAACGATGCTACTTCCTCGTTGCTCTCGATCTTCCCCTGCACCGGAGAGGCTTGCCGAGTGCTGGCTGATTCGAGGTAGCAATCTCTCGACCTCTGATATATACCTCAAACTGATACAACAATGTTAGCGTTGGCATTATTCTAAGACAGCCTGCCAACTGCCAAGTGGAATCACAAATTATTTTCTGTGTCGTGTCATGTTCGTGTTCGTGCTCGTGCTCGTGCCGTTTCTTAGTTTTCTGTTGACACCCTCATTTTGGTAGTCCAGCGCTAACTTTATGTAATGTTATATAGTGTTATATATATTAAATTTGTATGATTTCACCATATAAAATAAGCTCCTCCCACTGAGGATTTGTACACTTTTGGAACTGCTTGAGTTAGTTAGCATAATAAAATCATTTTGTTCTCTCTCTCTCTCTGTCTCTCTCTCTCTCTGTCTGTGTATATATATATATATAATATGATGATGATGACAAAATGTTTAAGATAAGATCAAGAAGGGCAGAAGCATATGAAGTATTGAGACCTACCACAGATTTTTGTGTGGTGCAATGAGTTGTAGGTGACATACTAAACCTAACCTGACCAATTTGACCAAACCTAAATTATCAGTTTGGACTTATCCTTTAATTTTCAAATGTCAACTCACAACTGGAAACAGAAATCCCTGAACCTATTTCATATTCATAAAATATAAAAATTAGGTGAAATCAATGTCCCCATATTCGTCTTTTATGATAAAGGCAAAGGCAATCACTATGTTGTGGTAGCACAGTCCAATCAGAATAGAGATAAGGAAGCATTTGGGGCCTGGACAGAAAAGGTGAATGCAATGCTGATGTAATTTCACACATACATATATATAATTCGAAATTAATACAATTTTTTAAAATTAGATTTCTTGTATGCTAACATAATGAATAGTAATTTTTTTTAAAATATTGATAAAAATAAAATAAAAAGTAGATCGAGTTCCTAATATGGATGTAAGATGAGGTGAGGAAATTATTCTTTTTATAGTAAAAATAGGAATGGAAGGCCTGACAATAATTACTCTTGCAATTGCATCATGTTCGACTGTCTCTATCGAAGCTTGTAATAATTGTAGTAATGCACGCCTTCCAATCATGTTGTGCACGCAAATACACATACCAAAAATACTTCCACATTTCTTGTACCCAAAGTCGAATTATAATATTATCACATACTAATATGAGTTTCGATTTAAATAATTTGTAAGGTCTTGATTAGACATGGTTAATTATATTCGCCCAAAAGATTGTGGAAAACAATATAGCTTTACCATGGGAGGAAAAATATTTTACGTAGAAAGAATACTTTTATTTATATAAATAAATAAGAGAAGTTCATTATTAAGAATAGAATTGGAAATTTGCAGTTAATTAACTTAAGACATACCAAACTTTAGGCGCTCTATTAAATAATGCCACTCAACAAAACGAACTCTACCAATATGCTTTAATGACTAGTATGATTATAATTAATTATACTCCAATAAATAAATGAGGTATTCTCCCGTGCAATCGATTGCACCGTGCAATTGATTTTTGAATAAAGTAGTGTTATTCTAAAAATTAGTTGCACATGAGCTCGTTTATCGTATATATATTTGAGAAGGTTTATATACGTAGTATGAGAATTTACGTAAGACTTAAAATAAAAAAACAAAAGAAAAGGAAAAATCAGGGGGCAACAGGGAGACAAAAAATAGGGGAGAGATCTATCTTTTCGTTATTGTATTCCTACTCTTTACTTACTGGGTGGCATTTACGCATGAAATTATCATGGAAAGACTCTACTTTTTCAAGTATGACAATATAAAATTTGGATTAAAAAACAAATATATTAAAGAGATACAAAATATAGTTATGAATCCAACAGTTATGTGTGTGTTGCTTATCTGGTATTTGCTATTTTCACGCCGTAACTGTTAGAAATGGACAAAAGAAATACTACAATTTATAAAGCCATTAATTAATTAGGTGGGATGAAGTCACGCAGAAAATAGGGGGAAAAAAAGAGAACGGCAAAAATAGGAAATTCTAAAATTATCAAAACTGATTGATTGTAAAAATCAGTTGAATCATTTGCTAACTCCATATTTGACTAACAAAGACATTTTAAATGGACAATCTTTTACATGTTAATTCATCTTAGATATTTACTAGCACTTTAATAATAAAATATATATTTCAAACTAAAATGGGAGGATACTTTTGGGAGAAGACAATATGAAACAAAAGTTCACACTAAAAAAAAAAAAAAAACTATAATATATAAAAATATAATAATTCATCGCATTTAAATAATGAAATTGATTGGAGCTGGTTGTTAATTGTTTATACCTTTTTCTGAAAGAAAAAAGCTGAAGAAGAAAATGATGGCCCACGCTCGGCGGATTCCGTGAGTTGCACGCACTGATGGTCGATCACTTACTCGATCTTTGATTGGGTAATTCACAGTTAGTGTAACGCACGCGCCATTTTGGCGAAGGGGGCTCGAAAATGAAGGTCAAATCTGTAGAATATTAGTATAACTAAAACCAAGAACCGCCCCTAAAGCTTAGAGCTCACAGAAAGTAAATACAGTTTAGAGAGAGAAAGCTATTTATATTTAAGAGAGATAGGGAGAGAGAATCAGGAGAGAAGAGGTAAGAGGGTGATGAGAACAAATCTGAAAAGGTTGAGTGACAGAAATTAGAGGAGAGGAAAACGCCAAAGCTGTAGTTTTAGAACTCGCAAAAAGATCATACTTTTGTTCATTTTGATTGCACATTATTCACATAAGCATAAGTTAGTGTTGCAATGAGGGAACTTTTTTATTCTGAATAAGGGCAGACATTGGCAATCTTAGTCATAGATCCATTCATTGCATATAAACAGTGGGAGGGGTAGAGAGAGGGAGAGAGAGATA
Organism: Salvia miltiorrhiza; assembly: GCF_028751815.1. Lineage (NCBI taxonomy): Eukaryota > Viridiplantae > Streptophyta > Magnoliopsida > Lamiales > Lamiaceae > Salvia > Salvia miltiorrhiza. Next base: position 56,227,477 of record NC_080390.1, read on the forward strand.
AAAGGTGTTGAGGAATCTGATGTTGCTTCGGTTTCTAGTTGAAGTTTTCGTATTTCCGTGATTGGAATTTTTGCAGGGTTTTAAAGGGATTTTTGGGAATTCGTTGGGGTGTAAAGGGTTTCGACAGATTGTAGTACCGCGGAGGAGGAGCCCGAATATTTTAGAAATTTTCGAGATTTGATTTTTGAAGTGTCCCGAGAATTATGGAGAGCGGTGCCGAGCAATCACCAGCAGCGTCATCTTCGGCGGCGCCGCCAGCTGAGGAGCTGCTGAAGAAGATTCAGGATTTAGAATTAGGTCACGCCCACTTGAAGCACGAGATGTCTAAGCTTATCACTACTTCCACAGCTGAAATCTTGGCGGCTGATCGCCGGCAGAAGCAGAGGTCCCACTCCATTTCGCCGCAGCGGGGGCCGCGGTGGAGGACCGGCGGCGGAGATGCTAATTCGGTGGCGGCGTGGAAGAAGGGCTCCGCCACATTCCGGCATTCGTCTCCGCTGCAGAGGGAGAGTCATAGTACGGACTCGTGGACTGCTGGCGGCGGCCGTGGCGGCGGAGGTCATGGGCCGGCGGCGGTGAAGCTCACGGATAAGCAGTATCTGAATATATTGCAGTCAATGGGGCAGTCAGTTCATATATTTGATCTGAATTTTCGGATAATTTACTGGTTAGTTAGTTAGTTAAACTGAGCTGAATTCTACTTTCCAAATTTAGACAGTTACTGAATTGTTGGTGTTTTAGGCTATTTATAGTTATGATTATGACTTTGTTTAAATGATTATGCTAAATTTAGTCTTGAAGATTGTTTAACTATCAAATGCCTACAGATTTATGAAGTTCAGATACATGAATTGTAATGATCGATCCATAAGATTCTTGTTGCAAGTGATTGGTATTGGGAATTTGTATTCTTATAAGGTATCTATGCTTAAATTCTTTCAATATGTTTGTTGAGAAGATAAGATTATGTTGATTTGATGTAGGAATAAGAGTGCCGAGAAACTTTATGGATACTCAGCTGCAGAGGCTCTAGGGCAGGATGCAATCGAGCTACTGACGGATCCTCAAGACAGTGCTGTGGCGAGTAACATTGTGCGTCGAGTGGCGGCTGGTGAGAATTGGACTGGGCAGATTCCAGTTAAAAACAAGAGAGGAGATAGGTTCTTAGCTGTGGCAACAAACACCCCTTTCTATGATGATGAGGACACTTTAGTTGGAGTTATATGTGTATCGAGTGATTCTAGACCTTTTGTGGAAGCACAGACAGTAAATTCGGAACTCAGTGATTCAGGAACCGGTTCAAGATTTAGCAGGTCTAGGACCATTTCAGGCAAATTTGGACTTGATCATCAGCAGCCTCTACAAGTAGCAATTGCTTCAAAAATATCAAACTTGGTGTGTATCCTATTCTGTCGAAGTGTATGATAATTGTTTTATGTAGCATAATGCTAACTTCATTCAAAATCCCATGTAGGCTACTAAGGTAAGCAACAAGGTTAAATCAAAAATGAGGCCTGCAGAGAACTTAGATCGTGAAGGTGGCAGTGGTGATAGTCATCACTCAGAGCATGGTTTCCCAGATGTAGCAATGTCCGAGCATCGAGAGGACGCAGCTTCAAGTGGAGCTAGTACGCCTAGAGGAGATATACATCCTTCTCCATTTGGTGTGTTCTCTGGTGGCCATGAGGAAAATTCACCAAGTAAACCATCTAGAGATTCTGGTGACGAGAGCGAAGGGAAACCAGGAATCTCTAAGATTCTTAGCTCAAAGGCAGAGGCTTGGATTGCTAAGAAAGGTTTGACATGGCCATGGAAAGGACATGAACAGGATGGGACAGAACCAAAGTCTGGCCGATTCGGCTGCTCATGGGAGAACGATCAAGAACATGAGTTGGGGCCGCAAAAGAGTGCTGCTGGCTCATTAAAATCAGAAAACCAGGCCACGGAGGCCAGCCATACAGCTAATAATGAGGCTCCCGGGTCTTGGTCTTCTTCTATTAATGTGAACAGCACAAGCAGCGCTAGCAGCTGTGGAAGTACGAGTAGTAGTGCTCTCAATAAAATCGATATGGACACTGATTGCTTAGATTATGAAATCTTATGGGAGGACTTGACTATTGGAGAACAAATTGGACAAGGTTGGTGTTTTCAATTATATGAATGGTCATTTTGGAGCTTTAGCTTCTTGATAATCACACTTCTTTTTCATTTCTGTTGGATCTGGATATTAGGGATAATTATGTAGATGAAGTTTGGGTAAACTTTTCTGTAATTTTCTTGGTGACTGCCTACTTATAAACCTTAGAAGAAACACATAGTATCTGAACTGTATTGCTGCATTTGCTGCTACATGTTGTGTTATAATCACTTAGGACCTGTATTAGTCTATAGGATTTCAGAGTCGAGATTTCTCTACTTATGCTTGTTCCGTGGTTTGTTTCTAACTTACTCTCTCTCTCTCTCTCTCTCTCTCTCTCTTTTGGAGTTGGTTTCTCACTTGATCGTGCCGAATATTGATTACCTCTTACAATCTAACTTTTGTTATATATGTGCAGGTTCTTGTGGGACTGTATATCATGCACTGTGGTATGGATCAGTATGTTCTTTGACTCTTCATTATAGTCTCTTGCCATTACCCCAACCCCCACCACCCCGAAACAAATACCACAAATATTGCAATGAATCAGTTACTTTAAGAATCATAGGATATATTCCAGTTATTTTTTTACTTTTTATCTTATTCCTCATTTAATTCTAGTAAAGTTAATCATTTAATGTACCCCAAATAACCATGAAATTCTGGTCGCTTTGACTAGGCTAATACCTTTGCCTCGGTGATCATCTGTGCAGTCATTACGTAAATTTGCAAGTTGAAACTTATGAGAATGAAACTAAGCTATGCTCTTAGATCTTACATAGAACTCCTAAATATATCTTCTTGCTGTAATTTTTTTGTATATTAATATTAATATTCAAGGAGAAAATGCCCTAGTCTTCTCTGTAATAGAATGAATTTCAATCTTCTGCAGGATGTCGCTGTCAAAGTATTCTCCAAGCAGGAATATTCAGATGATCTAATCTTGGCCTTCCGACAGGAGGTCCGTGTGCTTTCTAATTTCAGTATCTCATTAGCTGTTCTTAAGTAAAACTTGTACATTACTTTTGATAGAACTGTTGGTGCTTTATTGAGTTTGAGTCCACATATTATAAGTCATGTTTCGAGAAGCTGCACCGTTGCTACTTAATTGAACATTGAAAGATTGTCTCATTGTTTTTGTTTCGAAGGTGTCACTTATGAAAAGACTCCGACATCCAAATATTCTCCTCTTCATGGGTGCAGTTACTTCACCTCAATGCCTTTGCATTGTGACAGAGTTTCTCCCACGGTATGTTCATCACCCCCCCCCCCCTCCCACCCCGTCGTACCTTAAAGCCATCTCGCATGAGCTGGATAGCTAACTAACTATAGCCTCTGCCCATTTATTTAATGCAGTGGGAGTCTGTTCCGGTTGTTACAACGGAATTCTCCCAAATTGGAGAGGAGACGGCGTATTCAGATGGCCTTGGATATAGTAAGTTTCTAACTGCATTAAACTTTGATGAATCTTTGGAATGAACTAAAGAACCCTTTGCTTAGTCTTTGTTGTTATGAACTTGTATGTATACAGGCACGCGGGATGAATTACCTTCATCATTGCAATCCTCCCATTATTCATCGTGATTTGAAGTCGTCGAACCTTCTTGTCGACAAGAACTGGACTGTCAAGGTCAGCTTGCAGTCCCTTTTACACGTCAATTCCAGTCGCTTGCTTTGCTTTCTTTTTATTTAATTTCGTGCATTATACACACACTTTGGCAGGTCGGTGATTTCGGTCTCTCGCGTCTCAAACACGAAACATACTTGACAACAAAGACAGGGAAAGGCACGGTACATAAACTGACACTGAGACTTGTTCTTGTTTCAAAATGCTATGGTTCCCGGTGCTTCACGAACCTTCTAGAATACTCGAAAGCTAACCATTCTCGTGTTTTTTCTCAAATGCAGCCTCAGTGGATGGCTCCTGAAGTTCTTCGTAACGAACCTTCAGATGAGAAGTATGGCCAACTGAATAGTGAAATCAATCTGGTTTCAAGCAAATATTTCAATTCTAAACCCTTTTTTCCTTTCTCTTTCTTGTTTTGATAATCAGGTCCGATATATATAGCTTCGGTGTGATACTATGGGAACTTGTCACACACAAGATTCCTTGGGACAACCTCAACTCCATGCAGGTATTTTATTTGTTTGTTGAAAAAAATGGATGCACTTGAAAAACAAAACCCCCTTGTATTGTGTGTGATTTGTTTAGCAACTTGGTAGGTGATTGGAGCTGTGGGCTTCATGAACCAACGCCTCGAGATCCCAAACGACGTCGAGCCACAGTGGACCTCCCTCATTGAGAGCTGCTGGCATAGGTTCGTATTCAACTCATGTTTTGATGGGATCATATGGTTTCGATGAGTTCATCACAACACATTCAACTGTTTATTGCAGCGAACCGCAATGCCGGCCTTCGTTCCAAGAACTAATGGAGAAGCTAAAAGATATGCAGAGGCAATGTGCAATTCAAATGCAAGCTGGGCGCGCTGCTGCTGCCAAAGAAAGGTAGATAGATGCAAATGGCAGCCATTCTTGTGCTCTATGTTTGTATCATCACTCCCACCTGCACATACTGTAACGTTACCGGAGGTAGGAGGCTCGTGGATCGGACAGCAACGCTGCACATTGCTCGTTGTTTAACGAGGCAGATAGTGCAACACATCGAACATGCCTTGGGACAGGGATAGAAATTCAGAGGATTCACAAGTGTGCTTTTGATTGAATGATTTGTGATTCTCATTTTTGGCTCCATCTGTACTCAAAAAATTTCAAGATGCACCTTTGTATAAAGATGGAAACTTGTTTGTTACAAAATTTACAAACACATCATCTCTTTCCAGCATTCGTGCAGACCAAACAGTATGTTAAAATGCCCACAAATTTGTCCTCGTATTATGATATAACAACGTGCAAAACAATCATAAGCAAATGTGTCTAAACAAGGAATATTGTGAAAGATTTCTGATCCCAGCAATCCTAGTTGAGATTTGCCAGAAAGTGAAGGTGCGCAGGCGCGATTTTCTTTGAACGGAAGGTGGTGGTTAGTAGAGCAAGGATCTGATGGCAGCAACAGCATCGCCTTTATGCTCGCGCAATGTTCTTTCTGCAACCTTTCTATCGAGCTGTAGTTCATAATCGAAGGAAATGAAGTCAGGTATATGGACTATAAAGTGAAGTTTCGCCTAAAAAGTTTACAAGAGTTTGAGGAAACAACCTCCAGTTCATTGGCAATGATATCGATGTCACCAGCATTAATCTTAACAGCCGCCAATTCTTTCTCCCTGCAACGGAACCAAACACCGATTTCATAGTCAGTTCTAGCTGCAAGGCACCCTCGAAAGGTAGAAACCAGAAAAGGAAAAGAACAAAGGATTCTATACATAACTTTGATGCCAATATCATCACATTATTCTAGTTTATTGCTGTAAAAGACACAAGACCAATATCTACGGGTAGACCATAGCCATGAGCAAATAGCACAAAAACAAGAACTCCATTATAATCGAGCACATCATATGCGAACCTACCATTAATTAGCATCTCAAGGCAATCATAAGGTTTAAGGTTTAAGGTTTAAGTTAAAGCAACCAATGATCAAAAAGCCATAATCGGACAGATTTAACTTGCTTGAGGAGAAAAATTTTATCCACCACACCACATGATGAAATGCCTATTAGTTTGCTCAAGTCGATAAAAATCAAAACACCGATTTGGTAGGGGAAAAATTGTGAGAGCTCAACAATCCAAGAATTACATTAAATGCCAGCAAGAATGATCATCATACCTCTAAAGATGTTTACACTACTTTAAGGCACTGATCACGACCACTACTACGGAATCGAATTTAAACAGAACAAGTCCTCTTAAATTGTGATATGTTGTAGAACCATATCTAATACCTAAAAAATCTTGCGAAACTCATGCGTTCTAGCTCAAAGATTCATCACAACAATCCAGCATTGAATGAAGCTCACTGAATTATCAAAAATATGATACATATTGCATAATTATCCGAAGAAATTAACATTTTTTACAAAAACTAATCAAAATTACAACATAAAGATCGAACTCGCTGTTGAAAAAGGGGGAAATTAAACTAGGGCAAGAAGGAAAAAGAGCTAATAACTCACCTCAACCTAGCAGCCTGTATGTCAGCTTCTTTTGATGCAGATATTGAAGCCATGGCCTACAAAGCCAAAAAAAATAATCAGAAGATCATCATCGAGCCATTTGATTCTTCTGCAAACAGTTTGTGAGCTCAATCTACAAATTACAGACTTCTTGGACTCGGGTTGAGTCGAGTTGGCGATCCTCGACTCGGTCGGTGAGTTTATCGAACGCTTTGCTCTGCTGCTGCATGTCTTTTGAATCCACAAAATTCTCCACTCCATCTTCTCCTCCTTCCATCCCTACCGATTGCGATTTCTCTCTTTTTTCCGAGCTTGAATTTCAGATATTAGTTTTGCAGAAGTTTTCTGCTTGATTTTGATGGTGATTATGAAGCCCTAGGATTTGTATTTTGGGCCTTTACTGGGCTATAAGATAGCGCTTCGATTTGGGCTCTGAATTCAGAGATAATTTACTTTAAATATTTGTATTTATTGGATTGATAAAATTATTTTACCCTCTATGATAATACAACAAATAATACAATAAACTAAAGTAAACAAGTTTTTTTTTTTTATAAATAAAGTAAACAAGTTAGAGAATTAGAATGTGAATGATTCTAGATTATTAACTAAATATTTCCCCCTTGAATTATTCACAAAGGGATTACTACAAATTGGTAAGAAATATTCAAACATATGGCAAAGAGGAGAGTGTTTGTGCAGGAGAGTGTTTGTGCCTCTTTTTTTTCTGTGTCTTTGTTGAAGGACTTCTTTTTTCCTTTTTCTAGTTCAAGTAATATTTTCCTTTTTTTAATCTAAAATTTATTAAAAAAGTTGTTGAGGCACTATCGCGTCGCCGTCGCCAGACTTGAAGCGCGGCTTCGGCCCTAACCCTCGCGCTCGGCTCTAGCGTGTTTGTGTATGGCACGTGTGCACACGAACCTATAATTAAAAAAAATATTTTTAAAATGACTCTTTGTAGATTTTTGCAATATTTTTTATTTGTTTTACCGTTCAACAACGATCTTCAATATTATTTTTATCTATTTTATTTATCTATAAATACTACATTTTTCTACATTTTTTTGCACCACAGTACACTAGGGGTGAGCAAAAAATCCGATACCGAATAACCGAACCGATCCAAACCGGAATTTTAAAATATGGTTCGGTTTTTTCGGTTTTTCGGTTCGGTTCGGTTTTTTTTTCATAAAATTTCGGTTTTTCGGTTCGGTTCGGTTCGGATTTTTTAAAACCGAACAAAACCGAAAAACCGAAATATATTTATAATATATATATATATATAATATTTTAATTATAATTTTATAATATCTAACTTCTAATATTTTTTTAATTTTATAGTTTTTTTTTTGAAATTTTCGGGTTTTTTTTTCGAAAATTTCGGTTTTTTCGGTTTTTTTTTCGAAAATTTCGGTTTTCTTCGGATTAATTCGGTTTTTCGGTTCGGTTCGGTTTTAATTATAAAAATTTCGGTTAATTCGGTTCGGTTTGTTCGGTTAATTCGGTTCGGTTCGGTTTTTTTTTTTAAACCGAACTAAAATATGGTTTGGTTTGGTTTTAGCAAAAACCGAACCATATAACCGAATGCTCACCCCTACAGTACACCAACTTCCTCTTCATTTTTTCTTTTGCATTTTCTACACCTTCTTCTTCTCAATTTCTTCTTGAAAAAATGGAATGTGACTTCAACGATTAGTGGAGCAACAAAGCTCCGTCCTTGGGGAATCCCAACTTCTTTCATGATGGGCTTCGTGCCATTCAGATTCTCCCAATGCTCGAACGCTTTCAACATGAATCTTGAAAGCATCAATTTGAGCGACACTCATTTCGTTCAAGACAATGATGTTTGCGGAGATTCCTTTTCTTCCAAAAAAGACGAAGTTACGCACCGGCTACACCCCGACCAAGATTGAGCTCGTGTGCACGTTTGGTAGACAGGAGTTCGCACCGCTTGGTATCCCCTTGGGGATAAAATAACCAACAACTTAATATTATAAGGTCTACGAAATTGATTATACAAAACTTAATAAATACACATTTTAAAGATATATATATATATATATATAGGGGTGGGCTACCGTGAGAGCACATCTTAAAATAAGAAATAAGAGCAATTTTTAATGTATGAATTTTATGTAGAACACGTATAAATTCTTTGTATAAAGGTATGAATTGTGAAAAATAAATTTTTGCTACCTTTGGGATTCGAACTCAGGACCATAAATCCATCCAACATGATTACGAATCAACCGTAGATCTTGATGATCTAAGGGCTGAAAATAATTCTTATTTTATATCTTAAGAAATGCTCTTATTTTACCCCTTCCCCATTATATATATATAATGAACTTGTATAACTTCATTGTTAAAAGCATAGTTTTGTACCAATGTGTTACATAATGTAAATATCTTATAGAATTTCTTGTATATAATGGAATATTTGTATAATAAGTACAATAACATGTATTAAAAGGTTATGGCCAAAAAATCATGAACTTTTAAAAAAGTTGTAATTTTCACATGAACTTTGAATTAAGCCAAAAAATACATGAATTTATATTTTTGGTGCAATTTTCGCCTAAATTTGACTTTCGATGAAATTAGAGCTTAGTTGACAGTCGAAATTAAATCAAATATATTAATTTTTGTCTTCTTAGACCTTCGAGTTTCTAAATATTCCTCATCATCAGAATTTAGACCAATATCAGGTGAATTTTCGACTGCCAATTAAGCTCTAATTTCACCGAAAGTCAAACTCATGTGAAAATTGCAACAAAAATATAAATTCATGTATTTTTTGGATTAATTGAAAGTTCATGTGAAAATTTCAACTTTTTTTTTAAAGTTTGTGTATTTTTTGGTCATAACCCCTTATATAAAATATAACAATTCCTTCATCAATTAATTATAGGAATTAAAAAAAAATCTTAAAATATAATAATGTAAACATAAATTATACTCCTTCCGTCCCACAAGTATGGCTAGCTCTCTACTTTTGTACACGATTATTATGAAGAATAATGATTAAATGATAAAAGTGATAGATAATGGAAGAGTCCGAGCTCACAATTTTTTTACGATAGTGAGTAGTTTTTTTTTTTTTTTAGGAATGAGTCATTATTAATGGGACAAACGAAAAACGAAAATGAGTCTTATTAATGGGACGGGTGGAGTAAATATTTTAGGCTTTTATTTTCTTTCAAATAAATTGCTTTGATATTGGATAAATGTCTATTTTATTTAACAATTGATCAAATCACCGCTAAATGATTATTGACTTTTATAATTTTTTTTACTTATCGAAGAGTATTGGTGAATAACAATCAACCTATAAATCAATAGTTGAATATAATATTTATTAGATAAATCAATAATATTTTTAGAGGAAAAATTTTGCAAGCAAGATTTTTGCTTTAATATATATATATATATATATATATATATATATAGGGAGAGGTTCAAATAAGAACCACTAAATAAAATTAGAACAGAGAACCATTTTAAACCATTCGATCATCAAGATCTACGGTGGATGCATCATCTTGGTGGATGAATGCAGATCCTGGGTTCGAATCCTGAAGGGAGCAAAAAATTTATTATTTTCGGATGCATTAAATTTAATAGCGAATGCATTAATTTATATAGTAGATGCATTGATTTTAATGGTTCTTATGTTCTCACGATAAGTGTGGTTCTCACTATAACCGCACCCTATATATATATATATATATATATAGAAATAGACTAATGACTAATGTGGAGGAACTGAGGAAGAGAGAAAAGAAAGGGAAGAAAGTGTCAGCGGAATTAATAGAGATAGAGGGAAGAGAGATTTGGTGGATATTCCAGTTTTTTTTAATAGAATCAGATTTATTTTTTTAGATTTTTTTATAAGGTTACAAAAATTTGTTGTTTTATTATTTATGAATAAAATAATATTTTAACGTAAAAGTGACTTATTTTTATTATAATTTTATACTCGTGGCATTATAAATTAAGTTTTACTATTCAAGAACTCATGCAACAGAACACTACGCAGACTCCCTCCGCCGCCCTTCCCGCCGCACAGCAGCCTGTTGCTGTTGCGACTCTCTGCCCTGCCGAGCGTCGCTGCCTCCTCCAGCCACCCAAAGCAGTCGCCAATCAGGTAAAATTATTTTGTGAAATTTATGTTGATTTATATCATCCTATTAATTTCATAAAAGGAGAATCTCAACCCATCGAATATAGCATATGTTATATATATATACATATGTAATGCGTACGCCATATATATTTCACTCAGTTGGAATCTCGATCTCGATCAACTCAAAAACTTTTCGATTTGTTCAAAAATATTAATTGGCCCGACGACAGCAATGAGACGCTACCGTATGGCCGAGAGCTTCACGGCGAAGATGTCTTCATCCGCAGCTAATGGAACCAACACCCCACCTCAATTGTAAGTTCTTGAATTGATTATTTGGAATGGGATTGTTATGTTAGTTTTTCTGAATTTGTATGCTTATTATTTGAAATGAGATTTGAGGTAATTAAAATTATACATAGTGGTTCTATTTCTTTTCTTGGTCAATTGACATGCATGATTGAGCTATATATTTAGATGCAGTGAGAGTGAGAGAATATTGAAGAATCTTCCGTTAGTCAAGCCATTCAAAGTTTCTGAGGAGACCACTGTATTGGATGTCTGTAAAATGATGGCAGCCATATGTGTAGATGTTGTTCTTGTGGCTAATACTGATGATTGGATTTCAGGAATTGTTACTGAGAAGGTAATAATTTATTGAATGCTCACTCTTTCTTTTGTTTGTTATTCATCTTTTATGCATCTGCATAATTAAAGTTTGGGCATTTTTGATGCACAGGACATAGCGACTAAGGTTATAGCAGAGGGGTTGAGACCGGATCAAACATTGATTTCAAAAGTTATGACAAGAAATCTAATTTATGCAGGCTCAGATGCTTCGGCTATGGAAGCTTTACAACTAATGGCCATAGGTTACCTTTTCCTTTGCTTGTTGCTTGGTGTTAATTGCCTAAATGCTTTTTGTGTTTCACAACTTAAACTATAGTTTATCTATTTTAACAGGGAATTTTAGGCATCTTCCAGTTGTTGAGAACAATGCAATCATAGGACTGTTAGATATCACTAATTGTCTTTATGATGCCATATCAATAATGGGGAAAGTTGCCAAGCAGGGAAGTGTTATTGTAGCATCAGTTGAAGGTGTTGAATATCGATATGGAAGCAACTTACTTGGTTAGTTTATTCTTTTTGTCAGTGTTTATTTGTTGTATCAGTATCACATTATGAAGATCATTTGCAGGTATTCCAATGAAGAAAATATCTCCTTAGGATTAGAGAACACATGCTCAATGTATATCTGCTGTAAATATTGGAGTCATATTAGGAAGACCAGAACTAAAATTCCAAATAAAGTAAAGATCTCCAATAGTGTTAGAGAACAAAACTTACTTGCATATGCTCACTTTCTGCTAGCCCTATCTTTTATAGGTATATTAATTTGTGTTTGGTTATTACATGTCTGTAGTGAACATATCTTGAAGTAGATATGCATGATAACCTTGTGGTAGTAAAATTAAGTTGCATTGTGTCCTTGCAACAATGTTATGAACTTGAGAGTTATAACAGTTAAATAAAGGGATAATATTATCCCTTCATTTCTGGTGCGATAATATTATCTCTCCTTGGAGTGAAAGAGATAAATGAGAAATGATGAAATTTTCTTTTGTAGATAATGAGGGGGAAAAATGAGGAATTTAAAGGTATAAATATTTGGGAAAAGGTGCAAATGCACCCTTGTAGTGGTAGCCCCTATAGCGTATAGCTCCTCTTACTCACTGTGTGTGTGCAAATAAGCCCCTAAAGTCCGAAAAATCGATCAATTAAACCCCTTTGACTAACGTTAGTCAATTTTTTTTAACCCCCAATTTCTTTCTTCTTTCAATTTCTACCCCCAATTTATATCCCCAATTCCAATTAAGCCATCGCCGACATCTCCATCGGCGCTGCCGGTAGCCTCTTCCTCAATCCAACGCCGCCATCGCCGCCGCCCCCACCGAGGTGCAAGTACACCGCCGACCTCAGCGACATCACCCCGAGGTTTTCCGCATGTCAATTACGATTCTCTACAATCTCTCTTCCCCCAAAATAATGGCGATTAGATTTGTGTGAATTTTGACGCAATTGCTCGCAGCTGGTTGCTGGAAACCACCGCCATGAACGACGGCGACCCCGCCATGGCGGCGATGGAACGCTTGCGCTTGAATTGAAGAATCTGAAGGTGATATCGCTACTCGGTAGGGGAGCTAAAGGCGTCGTGTTCCTCGTTCAGGCGGAGAGTGGAGAATTGCTCATGCTCAAAGAAATCCTACGATCTTCCGTTGAGAACAAGAAGAAGATTTTGAGCGCCGGAGACGGCGGCGAGTACCGGAGAATCTGCTTTGAACGAGAAGTGCTGGCGTCGTTTCACCATCCTCTGCTGCCGAGACTCCACGGAGTAGTCTTGGTTACTGATAAGATTGTCGGATATGCAATGGATTACTGCCCCGATCGCGATCTGCATTGCTTGAGGAAGAAACAGATTGAGAAAATGTTCTCCGATGCTCCAAGACAATCATCTCCTTGTGGGCAATGCAAGATGCGACGAAGCGACCTCGGTGGTGGCGGCGGCGATGGCGGTGCCGGATTGAGGAAGAGGCTACCGGCGGCGCTGATGGAGATGTCGGCGAGTGCTTAATTGGAATTGGGGGTAGAAATTGAAATAAGAAAGAAATTGGGGGTTAAATTTTTTTTTTTGACTAACAGCTGTTAGTCAAAGGGGTTTAATTGATCGATTTTTCGGACTTTGGGGGCCTATTTGCACACACAGTGAGTAAGGGGAGCTATACGCTATAGGGGCTACCACTACAAGGGTGCATCTGCACCTTTTCCCTAAATATTTTTTATCCTTCATTTTCTCATGATAAATTTACAACTAAAAAGAACACACCCTAAAAGGAATTGTAAACACTATCTTATTTTATTTTGGCACTTGATGAATGCTTCCTATTTTTCACTTGATTGGTTTGCTATCTTTTATTTGTATAAGGGTATGTAATTTTGACCAGAGTTTCTGTTGTTTGCGTTTATGCTTCAGAATTATCAAATTTCATGGGCATGTTTCGTGAAAACATGTTCAAATCTTCTCTGTCTACTATCATTTTGGAGGGTTCTAGGTAAGGTTTATACTTTGCATGAGATGGCACAATCACTTTTCCAGTATTGCTTATGTTACTCTATATATATTGTTTATTCAGGGTTGCAATTGTATCTCCCTCGGACACGGTTTATGTTGCTGCCAAAATAATGCGGGATTCATGTGTCAGTTATGTTCTTATTATGACAGGAAACAACATTCACGGGATACTCACGTACCATCTTTGATCAGAAACCTCAGCTTCTTTTTCTATTTATGCTTTTCTTTTCATTTTTTGGTTTTTGGTTTACAGTTCAAAAGATATTCTTATACGAGTTGTGGCCCAGGACCTCTCTCCTGAGGTGACTCTAGTAGTGAAGGTTTGACTACTTATTCATCATTTTTATTGATATGATTTACCCATCACTCAAGAAGGTGTCTTTGCACCTTAACGTAATTCGGATTAAGCCCATGTTTGATTGGGCTTTTTTGGAGCTTGGAAATGGTTCAATTATTTGAATCCATTACTTGTTGTTGGTTCGGGTAATGAGTTAATCATTACTCTTTACTTGAGAGTAACTCAATCATTTAATTTGTTACCCCTCAAAATAGAGGAGAAACAAAAGAAGACAATCCCTTACTAGTGATTCAATTCTATTGTTGAATCAAACACTCAATAAAAGTAACAATTATTGTTACTGTCTTTTATTTGATTCAATTCCCTTTTCATTCCTCCACTTGAACCAAACAATCACTAAATGTATTTCTGCCATGACCCCTTAAAGTTTAAAGTGATATTTTTCATCCCTCATTACCCTAATTTTCATCTTATAATAATTGTTTGTGTTGTTGAAGGTAATGACACCCGACCCTAAATGCACAACACTAGATACAACTATTTTTGAAGCACTGAACATAATGCATGATGGAAAATTATTATATCTTCCTGTTGTTGACAAAGGTCAGTACTAGTTTTCTATCTATGAATATGTGCATTGTCATATAAAAATAATGACATTTTCCTTTCAGATGGAAATGTTGCAGCTTGTTTTGATGTTTTGTGGATAAGTTATGGAGCAATTTTTAAGGTAAAGTTTCTTCCTGTTTGGTCCTCTGCATTTTTTTTTATTTTGTTGTGTTTCTTTTGGCGTGATTTTATTGATTTCTTTTTATTGTTTACTGTGACTACTGTTCACTGTGCCCCTGTATTTGAGGTTAACTTAAATTGGATCGATGCATTTATCTTTAAGTCATGCATATAAGATAGAGCTAGCTGTCTTCGTTCTTTTCATAAAAGATGTGGACATTTTTTTTTATCATTTCTCACAATGTATATCATATATCAGTATCATCTTTGTATCTCTCTTATTTTTCCATCAATATCCTTCTTAACTTGTGTTTCTTAAGTGACTAAACTTCATCCTAAGAAAAGTAAGGTGTTAGTTACTTCACACACATAATATCCATTTTGATTTGAGAAAATGTAAAGCAGACACCTTTACTTTCTTAAGTTTTGTAAGATAAAAAACATCGGTCCACAATTTTATTGTAACCTGACTTTTGTAGTGATAATTATAGAGATTTTTTAATTTAAAAAGTGAACGTCATAGTAGTGTAGATATGTTATTTCTCAGAGCAAAAATTTACATGCCTTCCATTTTGTTTCTAGCTTGGAAGTATCTTTGCTGCATCTACTGATGCTTTGTTTACGGTGATGCGAAAGATTTTGGATTCAGAACTTATCTTGAAGCCTGCTTATTACAGTGACACTGAAAGGTCTTATTTACCCATGTTCAGTATATTGATGATTGTAAACCATATATACTAATCATTTGCTTGATTTTTTATACAGTGAGATAAATATGTCCCCATATGTCCCATCATATGGTACACACCATTTGAAACCTTCTTACCTAGTTGAAAATTCATTTTCTTTTAAACTCAAGGACCATAAAGGACGTCTGCACAGATTTAATTCTGGTGAGTAAAACTTATATGCTACTTTGGTTCTTTCTTGATCTTTTGCCCTCCCTGACTTGTGGGATCTCTTATTATTATTTGGAATATGTTATCAATTCACGAGGTGCTGACATAGTGAATACACAGCAATTAACTTGTAGGTGAATTGTATGTTTTTTTTTATATAAAGTGTTATAGGAGACTGTGATAATAGGTCCAACATTTTTTTTTTTTGCGGATGGTGTTTAATTGAAACTGAATTTTGAGGATAACTAAATGTATTTTCTCTAAGAAATGCTATGATGCATGCTTTTAAATTTGAAGTAATTGTGATATTTGATTTACTTTGGAAGTATCAATGGTGATGTGTGTTTAGGGCCTCTTTCTAAATTAGCATTGTACCTTGTCAATCTAGTTTGATCTTTGAGGGATTTATATGCAAGGTTACTTCTTGTTATTGTTTTAAAGTGGTGAAAGTTTCATAGGTTTTGATAGATATCTTATATAAAGTTTATTGAGGCAATATGAGCTTTTATTTGTTCTAAGATTCTCTTCCTAAGCAGGTACAAATAATTTAGCTAAACTTGTTTATGCTGTTATGCAACGGGTGGGTGTGTATATTGATCAAAAGCGCTTTCGACTTTTGGTGGGTATACTTTCGTAGTAGATTGCTATTTCTGTGTTTTCTTGTTAATGTTTTTCTCATGCATATTATCTTTTAGTATGAAGATGATGAAGGTGAAAAAGTTCTACTGACAATGGATGAAGATTTGGTTGCTGCTGTTGTCCATGCAAAATCTGTGGGACAGAAAGTAAGCATACCTCTTACATCTAACTTAACTTTGTGTAGAGATATTCATGATCTGATACTTAGATACTTCCCAGGTCTTGAAGATGGATTTGGAGTACTATGATTCTAGTCAAGAAAAAGAGGAGATAACTACAAAAAATCACATTTGTAGTTTTCTATTTGGAGTGCTACTTTTCGCTGTGTTCTTCTACATACCTATGAAGACTTTGGTAGAAAGGTATTCATGATAACGTTGTTGTTGATTAAGCTATCTTTGAACACACTTTATTTTTGGATTAAAATTAAATAATGTACTTGATACTCTAGGTCTTCTCTTCACTTTGTTTAAGCTATCTTTGATATTCTTGAAGAAACTAGTAGAGTAAACGTGTGTTGCACGTGTTACGCTTGATAGTTATGAATTACCACTCTATCATCCCTTTATAGATATATTTATACAAATACTTCATTGCTTTGATACCAGAACATACCTCGACATTAACTTGACAATTATATATGGATAACAAATATGCATTGTATGGCACAACCCATCGGTTGTCTAGGTAAGCATTTTGAACTCTTATAACTAATCTATTATCTTGTCTTCTATAGATAGGATATCCATTTTTACCTTGTATTGTACTTTTGCAATATGATCGTGGGTAATGGCATTTGCATTTTCCTTTCACCATACAAGAATTTTTTCGATTCTCCTCTCCACAAGGACTGTGCATCATATGTTTTTTTAACTAATTCAAACGACTTTCTTCATCTGGAAGTTCTGCACTCACAAACTTGTCAATTTCATCGGTGGTATTTATCTTATTTCAGACTTAAAAATTATGAACATATAGACATGTGGTAACCATCTTTTTTGAAATTTAGTTACATCGTGTGCAACATGTCCAAAAATCTCATTTTTGAATAATTGATCTTTCAAGTCTTGCATCTTTGCTCAAAATACTTTAAATCAGGATGATCTTCAGCTGTTTGACCAACATATAATTTTTCTTGTATTTCCTTCCATTTCGGGTTGCATCTCATTGCAATAAATATATCCAATACAAGAATTTCTTGTATATAATGGAATATTTGTATAATAAGTACAATAACATGTATTAAAAGGTTATGGCCAAAAAATCATGAACTTTTAAAAAGGTTGTAATTTTCACATGAACTTTGAATTAAGCCAAAAAATACATGAATTTATATTTTTGGTGCAATTTTCGCCTAAATTTGACTTTCGATGAAATTAGAGCTTAGTTGACAGTCGAAATTAAGTCAAATATATTAATTTTTGTCTTCTTAGACCTTCGAGTTTCTAAATATTCCTCATCATCAGAATTTATACCAATATCAGGTGAATTTTCGACTGCCAATTAAGCTCTAATTTTACCGAAAGTCAAACTCATGTGAAAATTGCAACAAAAATATAAATTCATGTATTTTTTGGATTAATTGAAAGTTCATGTGAAAATTTCAACTTTTTTTTAAAGTTTGTGTATTTTTTGGTCATAACCCCTTATATAAAATATAACAATTCCTTCATCAATTAATTATAGGAATAAAAAAAAATCTTAAAATATAATAATGTAAACATAAATTATACTCCTTCCGTCCCACAAGTATGGCTAGCTCTCTACTTTTGTACACGATTATTATGAAGAATAATGATTAAATGATAAAAGTGATAGATAATGGAAGAGTCCGAGCTCACAATTTTTTTACGATAGTGAGTAGTTTTTTTTTTTTTTTTTTTTTAGGAATGAGTCATTATTAGTGGGACAAACGAAAAACGAAAATGAGTCTTATTAATGGGACGGGTGGAGTAAATATTTTATGCTTTTATTTTCTTTCAAATAAATTGCTTTGATATTGGATAAATGTCTATTTTATTTAACAATTGATCAAATCACCGCTAAATGATTATTGACTTTTATAATTTTTTTTACTTATCGAAGAGTATTGGTGAATAACAATCAACCTATAAATCAATAGTTGAATATAATATTTATTAGATAAATCAATAATATTTTTAGAGGAAAAATTTTGCAAGCAAGATTTAAATTTTCCTTCTATCTATTATTAAATAGAATACATAATGAAGAGCTCTCCTTCATTCTCTATCCTATGTGGCACTCCCACAAGTGAGTATTTTGATAATTCTCAATTCTATATTATATTGCATTTTTACATCTTTTCTTCATCCATCCCACATTGAAATTATCTTAAACTTCATCAATTCATAATCTATATAAAAGGCATAATCTTCATGTAGACATTAGGCCATCTATTTTTTTCACATTGATATTATATTTAATCATTGGAGAATATAGATAAAGAAATACTATAATATGTATTTCAAATAAATAGTTTTCCATATATTTTTATAACTTCAATAGATATTCACATTAAATTTATAATAAACTTCATAATTTAAAATCTAAAAATCGAAAATAAATTTCAATATTTGCAAACCTAAATAAAAGTATAGATGTTTCTGAAATAAATAGGTTCTTAAACTGAACTTGGTTAAAGTAAATAAAATGATCGTTAGATATATTTTAAATAAATAAGTAATTTAATTTAATTTGATCATATTAAATAAATAAGTTCTCCAATTTAATTTGATCATGTATATAATTTGAAATAATCCTCATTTTCACATTAAACTCATAACCTAAATAAAAAGCTTAATTTTCATTCATATTTTAGCTTTTCATCATTCTCACATTAATATTCTATTGAACTTAATCACTATTTATTTGAAATACATATCATAAGTATTTCTTTATCAATATTTTCCCATAGTTAAATTTTATAGAATATCAATGTGAGAAAGATAGATGGGCTAATGTATTCATGGAGATTGACCATTTTATTAAGGTTATGATTGATGAAGTTTAGTATAAATTCAATGTGGGATATATGAAAATAAATGTATAAATGTCATATGGTGTAGAATTGGGAGTGAAACTAATTTATATTTGTTTCACTCATTGACCCACATTGAATTTATACTAAACTGCATCAATTCATAACCTAAATAAAAGGTTCAATCTCCATGAATATATTAGCTTATCTATCTTTTCCATATTGATATTCTATAAAATTTAATTATGGGAAAACCTTGATAAAGAAATACTTATGATATGTATTTCAAATAAATAATATTCCATATTTTTTTATAGTTGCAATAGTTTTTCATATTAGATTTATACTAAACTTCATAATTCGAGTCTAAGAAAATTATAATTAGATTTCAATATTTGGAAACCTAAATAAAAGTATAGATATTCTCAAAATAAATAGGTTATTCAAATGAATTTGTCGTACAAAAAAATAATACATAAATGTATTTTAAATAAATAAGTTATTCAATTTAATTGGTCATATAAATAAAGAAAATGATACTAAGATATATACGAAATACATAATTTCTTCAATTTAATTTTGATCATGTTAAATAATTTGAAATAAACTTCACTCCCCCACTAATCTCATAAAGATATATCTAGATAAAAGGCATAATCTTCATTCATATATTAGCCTTTCATCTTTCGAGTTTTTGTTGAGACAGATGATCAGTTAAGATTACAAATTATATTTAGTTATCTATATATTTCAATAACTTAAATAAGTATGAGTAGTAGTGGGTATTACTATAAATTGGTCCTCAATCAAAATGTGTAGTAAATAATTCTTTATTAGTTTTCAAACGAATACGGGTATGGATTTATAAATTCAAAATGGGTTTAATCAATTATATAATATCCAAATATGTACATTAAATTTGATTTTTTATATATTTTTATTTATCTATGTACTATATCAATTATCTATACATATTAGAGAGCTCTCCACTCTTCTCTATCATATGTGGCACTTGTGGGAAAGATAGATGGGCTAATGTATTCATGGAGATTGACCCTTTTATTAAGGTTATGATTGATGAAGTTTAGTATAAATTCAATATGGGATAGATGAAAACAAATGTATAAATGTCATATGGATGTCATATGGTGTAGAATTGTTTTCATCTATCCCACATCTATATTATATATAAAGAAGGAGTTTAACGGTAAGTAATTACCGCCTTTTTTTAAATTTTAGTTTTTTAAACTACCTTCCCCTATTCATTTGGCGAAATCATTTAATCTCTCTACCCACTTCGTATATGTGGATATGACTCACAATGAGCCAATCTGGTCCCTTTTAATTTCTTTGTTATATTTCTTTTTTCTAACAATCATGTAGTTTGATCAATAATAAAATATTCAATATATATCAAATCAAATATGAGAAATAGATTATATAATTATTCATAAATATTTCATCCTCACTTATTCATTTGCCAATCGTACTAAATAAAGGCAAGACAATAAACTAACAAAAAACAAGAAGAAAAATAAGTTACATTATATCTTAATCAGGTTTCAATTTTGTAATGAAATCAAAACAATATTCAAAGTAACTATAACATATGCATGCATCAAAAAATAATTAGTATAATTTATATCAGGTCTCAATTAAATTTATATTGATATGCATATATATTAAAAAAAAATTATATTTATTTTTATTTTTCAATTTTTTCAGTGACGTGTTAAATTTTGATATAGAGTAATTATTTTATTGTTAATTACATATAAAATAGACTATATATTGTTCTATAATATATATATATATATATATATATATATAACAATTGATTTATATAAAATAAAATCAAATTGTGTTATTGCTATCATAATTCTATTATTTCATTGAGTTGATAATATTATTATCATACACTATTTCAAATAAAATAAGACATAATTGATAGGATTTTTTTTTTTGTTATCAATTGATCTAAATCATAAATGATGATTTTTTGGTCGGTATATATATATTACAAAATATATCATGACCTCATACATTGCACGAGGGGACTTAAAAAAGATATCGCTCAATTTTAATATTTTCTGTGCATCGCACAGATGGGCGTACTAGTTGAATTTATACTAAACTTCATCAATCATAACCTTAATAAAAGGGTCAATCTCCATGAATACATTAGCCCATCTATCTTTCCCACATTGATATTCTATAAAATTTAATTATGGGAAAACCATGATAAAGAAATACTTATGATATGTACTTCAAATAAATAGTATTCCATATTTTTTTTATAGTTGCAATAGTTTTTCATATTAGATTTATACTAAACTTCATAATTCGAGTCTAAGTAAATTCGACGGGATTTTAAATTTAATTGATAAGCTAATATATGAATAAAGATTAAACATTTTATTTAGATATATCATTATGAGATTAATGTGGAAATGCAGATTTATTTCAATTTAATTCATAAATATGCATTTCCACATTAATCTCATAATGATATATCTAAATAATTTGAATAAATATTAGCTTATCTAAATTCATAAAATTTTCAATTTAATTTTTCATGTAAAATAGTTTGAAATAAATATGCATTTCCACATTAATCTCATAATGATATATCTAAATAAAAGGCTTAATCTTCATTCATATATTAGCTTATCAATTATCATTGTTCCCACATTGATATTTTATCATTGCGCATTGATCTTTATTGAACTTCACCATAAAAAAAACATAAATAAAAGGATACTTTTCAGATGCATTTAAAATAAATAGATTCTTCAATTAAATTTGGTCATGAAAAATAATTTCAAATAAATTATCATTCTCGAATTGATCTAAGACATGCTCATATATATTGAATCTATATTAAATCTCACAATTCACAATTTAAATAAAATGATTATTAAACTTTACCATTATAAATCTAAATAAAAAAAATACTTAACTTTGAAAAAATAATAAAAATATATTTAAATATATTTGAAATAAATAGGTTCTTATTGTTTGAAATTTTATCGAGATTATTAACTAATTATTGTTTGATATTTTATTTGTTTATATACATATTTTATAAATTTAAACAAATTCGAGAAATTAGTTGATATTATTATATGGGTTTAGGACGAGAATAAGTATTAAAATCATCACATATCTAATAGGAAAATGGAATACTCCTGTGTGGCATCACCATATTTTTGCATTTTTATTTATCCTAATTCTCTAAACATTTTCATATTTATTCATTCTTATTTATCTAAACCTTCTCATCGAACATTGATTTTTTTATGAGATTTCACCAAAATAAAATCTATATTGAAGGGTGTTCTTACTCTCCAAATCAAAAACCCACATTTAATTGGTGAAGTGATTGAGATTAATACAATTTAAATTGCAATAAAAGTTGATCAAATTTATTTAGTTGAATAAAAAATTATTTAATTTTAAAAAAAATAAATACTTGTGATTAAATAAATTATTTCTTCATTTTAATTTGGTCATGAAATAAGATATTTTGCATAAATTTTTCATGAAGATTGATTTTTTATGAAAATTTACCAATTGAAATACTAAATAAATTGATATGATATAATTTGAATATCACATCAATTTTCTCAAGCCTTAGACGAGATGATTCTCACAACTTAGTTATAGTCTTTCAAACTTCAAGTAAGATGATTCTCACGAATCAGTTTTATTCTTTCAAACTCCAAACGAAATGATGCTTGAAACTCAGTTATGATATTTTAAGCTCTACTCCCCCTACTCCCCCTCCCCCAGTGTCTTGCGCGTACTTTCGAAGTCAAGCACGACTGTTGAAGACCCGATACATACAACATAAGAAAATCCGATGAATAACTTGGAGAAAAACCCAATGAATATATCATAAAATACCCAATAATTTACAGTTGAGGAGTTGATAAATTTATAAAAAGAATGCGGCCTTGTCATACAATATCAATAAATTTTTATTTTTCCATCTCCCGTTGAAACTAGAACACCCTCCCTCAATGTACAGAGCTAGAAATCTTCTTATGAGCGAAGACCCGACGAGCAGGGCTGCCAGGAAGTCCCGATCAATGCTGAAAATGATGCACCGAGAAACCTAAGAGTGCATAGCCCGGTTATCTGGTCTGTCTTGTTGTAGAGAAATGTCTCATGCAGAGCTGGAAATATTCGCCCAGAGCAGCTTGGTCAAGGCAGAAAATTTTCGCCTAGAGCAGCCCGGTCAGGACTGGAAATGTTCGTCCAGAGCAGGCGTCAGTGCTGGAAATGTTACCCAGAGCAGCCCGGTCAGGGCTGGAAATGTTCACCGAGAAGTGACCCGGCAGGGCTGGAAATGCACCCAAGCAGGACTGAAAAGTCGGTGCCGATAGGTGACCAGGCAGGGCTGAAAAGCCGGTGCCGAGAAGTGACCCCGCCAGGGCTAGAAATTCACTCGAGCAGGGCTGAAAAGCTAGTGCCGAGAGGTGACCCGAAGAGCTGAAAATGCATCCTAGCAGGGCTGAAAAGCCGAACAGAGCTAGAGACTCCCTTTGAGCATACCAAACAGAGCTGAAAAATCCGCGGAGAAGACTCCAGACATAGCTGCCTCAATGAGAGCTGACATTAGGCTGTGACCAGAGTTGGCTGTTCAGCTCGATACCAGAGGAGAGTGCAGATCAGAGCTGCCTTGGTGAGAGCTGACATTAGGCTGTGACAAGAGCTGGCTGTTCAGCTCGATACCAGAGGAGAGTGCAGATCATAGTTGTCTTGGTGAGAGCTGACATTAGGCTGTGACCAAAGCTAGCTATTCAGCTCGATACCAGAGGAGAGTGCAGATCAGAGCTGCTTTGGTGAGAGTTGACATTAGGCTGTGACCAAAGCAATGTCAAATCAGTCTGTCAAGTTCAGAGCTGCACCAAATATCTAAAATAAAGATATTAGCAGTATTAATAATAATAAAAATAATAGAAATATTTCGTTCCTGTTATGCACAATCATTAGTGCATACAATAATTAGTGCATATTTTACTCCTTAACACAAAAAAATATAATTAGATATGATGGGGGACAGAATACAAAGATATAATTAGATATGGTGGGGGGCAAATTACGAAGAAGTTGTAGGCATTGAATTAGCCGAAAATATAGGAATCATCAATTGAACAAAACTATTAAAAAAAAAAAATGGCGGTTTTTTTGTAAAATTTTGGGAGGAAAATAAGTAGACATTATACTGCTTTTTAATATAATACTAGTACGTATGCCCGTGCTATGCACGGCGAGCATTGAAATTAAACGGTATATTTAAATTAATAAATATAAATATTAGGTAAAATCAAATTATAAGCAAATGTAACTTATTATTTTTTCTTAAAGATAATAGATAATCCACATCAATTACCCAGTAAAAATTCGAATTTGAAAACATCAATTTTCAACTTTGAATAAAGTGTAATGATAATTATATTTATTAAAATATTGAAAATTATTTAATAATTATAATTAACATTATTTAGTGTAATTTTATTTAAGCATGAATTAAATATTTTTAGGTAAATATAAATTAAATCTAGCACTATTAAAATATAAAAGAATAATAAATTTAAGATCTTAAAGAATACATATATTATTAAAGAAAATTATAGTATTTAAACTCTTATAGTAATATATACTCCATGTATGATGTACTGTGGTGTACTGGCGTTAGGCATTTAGATCTATTTTACTCGCATCGCATCATATATAATATACATATAAATTGGGTAATTGCTTCTTTTTTTTGGACCTGTTTACTTATTTCTATGTATATTATATTTGAATTTTATAATTCTTTAAATTTGTAATGCTTTATTTCCTCTCGCTCACCATTACCCTACGGATACGCATAAATTTAATTTTTTACTCTGCATCCCCACCCTCAGCCCTCTTGCGGCGGTGTTTTTCTCTTATATATTACTCCATATAGATATAGATATATAGATTTGTAATAACTTAATGTTCTACAACTACACCCTTTAAATCTTCGAGTTTTTCTCTCCAGTCTTTCAGTCATGGGGCCTTTAATATAACCTATTTACCCAATCCAACTCAAATCTAGCCTCATTCTTCCACAAGATCTAAAAACTTTTATCATTCACAAGAATAAAATTCTAAATTTTCCCAATAGAATCGAAAGCAACTAAATGTCCAACAACGTCATGCAAATGTCAAGATTCATGCATGAAGTTCAATCGTTTTGAGGAGGCTAAATGCTTGATAAAAGCTTTACAAGTGAATATTTGCAAGATTCATGTGTGAAGTTCAGTCGTTTTGAGGAGGCTAAATGCTTGACGTTAAGTTGCTACAGGTGACGTCGGAAAGTCAGAAGAGGCGGAAGGATCTTTCTTTACGGGCGAAGTAGCTACCTCTGTACAAGCTTTAGAAGTGGAGTCATCTTCCTCCACTAGCCAAACTCCACCGACTCTACTTTTGCAAAGTAGATTGCAAAGCAGATACCGATGCTTGAAGATTATTAAGTCGGTAGATTATATCCGATTGAGTCGTGCGTATCTCCTGCAGCTGCTCGGCTATCTCGGCTATCGACTGGGCTGTGTCCCCTCTCAATTTAGCGAAAGCGCGTTGCACGCTTCCGCGGAAAATGAGAGAGAATAGGAAGGATATTGCGATGTTGACGACCTCATAATAGAGCCCACCGGTTACCTGTCCCGTTAGCACGTACCAAACCCGGATTGCAGTCGTGACGAGACCCACAGCGGTGACCATCAGTCCAGTAGCAAATGGCTGGAACAACCCGTATGTGATACTGCAAAGACCAACCACCCAGTATAGCGCAGCTACGGAATTCATCATGCAATCAACCAGTAGACTAGCATCGTCCCCACCCAATCGGATCGATAGGACCCCAACAGTGTAAGAACACAAAAGACCAAAAGTAACTGAACCACCACAAACATCCCTGCAAAGAAAATGATGTGAATCACATCATGACATCAAACATTTGCAGAAAAATAAACAGCCAGAAACCTTACCTCAGAATTTGTGAAAGCATTTCTGAAATGCCAAATACAGTAGTCCTACACCAACGAACAGAACAGAACTATTGTCGGATGCATTATAGAAATTACTCATTATAATCGGACTCAAGATGAAAGCTATTATTGCTTCAAGACTTCAAATCCTAGAGGGCAGAAATCTAATCAAACCCCATCCACCAACATTCCTCTCAAAACAAATAATACATAACCAATCACATATAGATATAAATAGTAGATTAACATAAAAGCTGGAAGAACTCAGCAAGATAGCCAACTTCACGGGTGGTTCAAAGAAATCTGTCGCCGCACATTCATTTTAGTGTCTGCAATTATGGATTGTATTACCCCTACTTTGTGTTGATATATTTATGATTCTTAAGGTGCAGAGCAGAGGTCGAAGAATGTGTTGATGTATTTATGCCTATTTATTCATTATCAGCCTCCATGACATTTTATATGCTCTCCTATTTCCCATTTCCATATAGGGAAAACTGGTGCAGACATTTTTAAAATAGATGTGTCATTTTTAATTAATAAATGACAAGGAAAGGAAATTGGAGAAAGAGAAAGGCACACTCTGTTGCTTATCATTCTCTATCTCCTTATTTAGCTTGACAGTTGCTAAGTAGCATAGAAAGGTTGAATAAAGCAGAGGTTAGGAGCAATAATTAGAGAATGGAAACATTGCTTTCAAGCTTCTACCTCAAATGATGAAAACTGAAAAAACCATTATTCCTAAATTGTTTTTTTCCATGACATAAACCTTTAACAAATTATTTTTTTCCAATAAGCAGTACCTCAATAATCTGAAATCCTTGATCTCTGGCACAAGCCACTCTGCAAGACAAAGCAAGCAATGTAGATCAACAACAAGGGAACTTGTATTTTCTCTTTCTTTAAGTATGACTTGTGGCTATCTTACGCATTAGTTATTCATTAACTGGAAGAAACTAAGACTAAAGGGATAACATTTTCTGTGAAGCTATGATGGATGGGACTTAAAGCTAACTTTGTATGAGATCTCCATCAAGGTAATCACAGAGTAGGAATGAAGACTAACTAAATCTAAATTAGTTAAAGATATCTATAATCATAACAAATACCCAGAATGAATCATAAATTGGGAGGCTATGTCCCTCCAAAAAAAAAGTGATGACAAATGTAAGACCTAGGGACATAGCCTCCCAATAGATAGATATAGTCGAGAAAAGGAACAAACAAATGCTTACTCCCTTTCTAATAAGCTGGATAGAATCAAGGGTGCTGGAAAACGAATAAATCACATACGAGAGAATGTAAAACAGCTGAGCAGGAACTGGAATTGATAACCGAACCAAACAAAGAAAAAATGTGAGTATTTCCACAACATGAAGTATGCCCTCATATATAAGAAATACTTACAAATCAAAGAATCATAGCAGAATATCATACCAACTACAACTAAATCTGAAGATAATGAGAAGGTACAGTAGATATCATAGCAGAATCAATAAGCAAATACAACAAAGTATGGATCAAATGTTTCCTCATACTATACTAATTTTTCAAAAACCTCAGATGACACTATCAAGTTTGCTTATCAAACTGTTGCTAGAACCACACATAGTATTAAAGTAATGGTTCCTATTTGTGGCAAGCATAAGTCTAGTCTGCATTATAAAACAGAAGCAGCATTGCATTTTATCATCTTTAGATTTAGTGGTCTATTAGGCTACAATCTTGGTCTCTACAACTACAACTCACAATTACCTATTGAATCGGGTTTCTTATGGCCACAGGTAGCTATTAATGGAGTTTCACTAAGTAAATTGTTATGATCAATTTCAGGATCTAAACTTACCAATTGACGGCGGCTGCGGGAGCGTGGCGCCGCGGCTGCGACAGTGAGCGTCGGAGCGACGACGGTGGCGGCGGCACAATAATCTATGAAAGAGAGAGAGAGAGAGTGAGAGAGATAGATCCAGATAGTGGATGTGGCGTGAACGTGAACTCTACCTTGGCGGTGAGAGGAGGGCGGTGAGAGAAACTGAAGAGGAGCCGCGCCGGAACAGTGAGATGAATTGGCGGGAGTGATATGTGAGCTTTGAAATTGGGGGTAAATGAGGGAATGTGATACAACCGTTGCTGAGGAAGCTCAAGCCCAAAGTGTGGACGGCCCAATAGCAGCAGACCGGCCCACTCGTGAGAAGAAAATACCAATCCGTTATCAAGACTTTGTTATGAAGTAGCTAAGGAACAGGTGGCATCTAGGGTCCCTTGGTCCCCACCTTTCTGTTATGTTTTTCAGTAGTTTGTTGAATCAAGCCGTTTTGGCAGTAGAATTAATAGGGAGCAAGATGTACATTGGAGCAGACAATTAATGAAATATCTGTTCTTTTCCCTATCTCTCTTCTCTATCTGGAGTTAGACTCACTCAAAGTAGTCTTCATTTATTCACTTCTTATCATTGGTGCTTTCATTGTTGCTCTCTCTCATGGCTGATTCCGATATTTTGGCTGCTATCAAAGCCCTTGAAGGTCAGATCGCCGCCACCAACTCCACGCTCACCACTTTTATGTCCGCTGTGGACTCACGTTTTCTCACCACGTTCGGTCAACACCCACCGCCGCCACCACCGCCACCACCGCCACCACCGCCCGACCCTCATGGCCCACTTCCATTCCGATCCATGAAAATGGAGGTTCCGACTTTTGATGGTGCAGATCCCACGGGATGGATTTTTCGCATCGAGGAGTTTTTTGCTTTCCACCAGACGCCGGAAGATCAGCGGCTGCGCATCGTCGCCTTTCATATGGAAGGTCGCGCTGCCGCCTGGTTCCAATGGATGAAGTCCAACCAGCTGATTTCGACATGGCCGGTGTTTCTCCATAGTGTGCGCCACCGTTTTGGAGGGTCTCTTTACGACGACCCCCAAGGCAGCTTGTCCAAGCTCACCCAGAAATCCACCGTTGCCGATTTTCAGGCAGAATTTGAGGATCTAATGAACAAAGTTACGGGCATCTCCGAACCCTTGCTAGTAAGTTTCTTTGTCACTGGTCTCAAGGCAGATATTCGACGCGAGCTCTCCTTCGCCAAACCTTCATCTCTTATGGAGGCTTTTGCCTTGGCCCGTGCGCATGAGGCTCGACTCGAGGAGTCCCGCGCTGACCAACGTTGGTTTGGTCGTTCATCGGTAAGGGCCACTCCGATCTCTGCTGTTCCACCTATCACTCCGTCCTCTGCTCTGGTTCCACCCAAGATTTCTGCATCGCCATCATCATCTTCCCAGATCTCATCTCCAAAGACTCCGACCGCACCTTTGTTACCGACTCCGACCCTTCCGATCCGTCGTCTCTCGCAACAAGAGCTTCGCGAGAAACGTGAGCGCGGACTCTGTTATAATTGCGATCAGAAATGGTCCACTTCACATCGTTGCCGAAGTCGTTTCTACGGTCTATTTGGAACAGACGATGACATCGATCCCACTGATGCTCCACCGGTCGATGAGGTTTCGACGGAAGATATACCAGATCCAGTTATCTGCGGCGACATCTCTACTTTGAATACTCTTTCAGGTTTGGGACGCCCTCGGTCTCTACATCTTATGGGCTCCATTCAGCGTAACGCCGTCCGTGTGCTTGTGGATAACGGTAGCACCCACAATTTCTTGCAGCCGAAGGTTGCCCAGTCCCTTCAACTTCCTACACGCCCTATTTCCCCTTTTCGTGTGTTTGTGGGCAACGGGGACTTTATTGAGTGTGACCGGATCTGTCCCGACGTCACCATCGATATTCAGGGCCACCAAATCACCGTCGACCTCCACTTATTGAAGATAGTTGGCCCGACGATTGTTCTCGGTATCCAATGGCTGCAAACTCTGGGCCCGGTGACCCACAATTATGCCGCTCAGACGATGGAATTCCAAGTAGACGGAGTGAAGAAAACCTTGATCGGTGACCCGACTGTGGATATCCAACCCATTTCTTTTTCCCAATTACAGGTACTGGCCCAACGAAAGGAAGTGGATTCTTATTGGGCTATTTTTATTCGGCCCACTCACTCTATAGAGGGACTCACAACCCAACATGAGTTTTCGGTTCCCGAGTCCACCCCAATGGCGCTACACTCTCTCTTGTTGCAGTTTCAGCACTTGTTTTCTCCACCCACGGGCCTCCCACCGCATCGGGGTACCGATCACCGGATTCACCTAAAACAGAACACCGAGCCGGTAAACGTGAGGCCTTATCGATATCCCCAATTTCAAAAACAGGAAATGGAAAAACTTGTAGCCGACATGCTCGCACAAGGGATTATTAGGCCGAGCCACTCTCCGTTTTCCTCTCCGGTGCTGCTTGTGCGCAAGAAGGACGGCACTTTCCGCTTTTGTGTCGATTATCGAGCACTCAATGCGGTCACGGTGCGAGATAACTTCCCGATACCCACGATCGACGAGCTATTGGATGATTTGGGCAATGCTCGGGTGTTTACTAAACTGGATTTACATGCCGGTTACCACCAGATCTGCGTACACCATCGTGACATAGCTAAAGCAGCATTTCGCACCACCGACGGCCATTTATAGGCCACTTTTTAGGGTCAAAATGTGGCCCAAAATAGCTTGATTGGGTACACATGTGGCCTAAAAATACTAAAAATTAAAATAATTCGCCTACTTTTGAAAAAACCCTTGAAGGATTCCACAGACAACTAGACAGGTAGTAAAACCTATTCCCATGTTGACCATTTCAAAATGTAGACTGCCACGAACCTCACCAGTAAACACCCACCAGGCTTGGATGCCACTAACACATATCCCAACAGATGACATTAGCAGCGGAATGGAAAAGGGCGCATCCTTCTTGAAGCAGATACTGAACAAAACCACTAGCCAAAATAACACCCATACAAAAATCATCAGATAATCGATTATCGGCTGCACAAGATTGTTGCTCCTGCCGAAGCGGCACCCAAGGACAAACACAATAAATGAACAAATCAAAGCCAAAGCGCTCATGCTGCAAATCAATTATATATGTTAGTATGTGGGTTTATCTTACAAGACCTACTAAATGCTGATAAATGATAATCATACATGAGGACAGTTGCGTTCTAGAACAAAACAGAGGCAATCTTACAAGATAAGCAAGAGACAGGTCTAAAACAAAGCAATAGAAACAATGTTTCACAGCAATAGATAATCATACATGAGGACATATTGCTGTGATAATATCTTTCACAGCAATAGAAACAATGTTTCAACAATTTTGTATATGAAAATTGGACAAGAATTCTCTTTTAGATCAAAATCAAAACAGTTTCTACTAAAACGCTTTTTGTTTTTTCTACTAAAAACACTTTTGATACCCTTGCTTTTGTAATCACTGTATGACTGTATCTCATATTGTTTTATCTTACAAGACCTACTAAATGCTGATAAATGATAATCATACATGAGGACAGTTGCGTTCTAGAACAAAACAGAGGAAAACAGATGGAAAAACAGAAATTTTCTGTCGAGTAACCATCAAATACAAACAGTAAATGCAGGAAGTTTTAAATGAAATTGAAATTTACCTTACAGTTTGTGAAACAAAAACAAAACTAATCAAACATTTTCGCTGCAATCTGCAGAAATGAACAAACTAATCAAATCAAATCATTCGCTTGAAAAATAAATTATTGAAATTACACTTTACCTTACGCATTGAGGAAGAAAATCTTGGAAGTTTTCTTTTAGTAGAAGAAAAAAAGAAAAGAAAAGAAACTTTAGAAATTTTAGTAACCGTCGACTACAAAAGATGAGTTGAGATGAGCGGGAAAGAGTTGAGATGAGCTGAGATGAAGTCTCTAGATTGAACACAATTGCATGAAGTTTGTTGAACACGATTTCTTGAACATGATTTCTTTGTTGTTGAGCGGGAAGTTTGGCTTCACTCCCACAAATTACGATTTCTTTGTGGTGTTAATTACAAACGATTTTTTTTTCGTATTTTAGAATTATAAAATAAGTAATTTTAAAAATTGATCTTTTTGCTTCAAAAAAAAATTATTAGAGATAAAAAAAACTTATCATGTACTACATTTATCCACACCACTATCCCAAGATAATATTATCCAGCATGGAAAAGAAAATGAGTGAAAAAGAATGTTTGAGACAATATTTCATCCTGCTTGAAGAATTTTTTTTATTATTATAATAAACATGTGAAAATGATGAAAAATTTATGAAAATATATGTATTCTCTCATTTTCTATGGAAGTAAACAACGCCTTAGAGTTAAAGCTATCTCACATTTTTTTTTTTGGCACTTATAGGGTATTTCAATTGAGGTAGTCGGACTTGTGAAAGGTGGTAATTCTGAATCTCGTCAATCTTAAATAAATGGATATGTATAATATGGAATCATTATACTATACATAAATTATAGTAGCATTTTAGAGAATTGTTTATGAAATTAATCTGTAGAGGAACCTACATTGATTTTGTATAATTGTATGTATATATGAGGGGAATGAACTTAACAAAGATCTCAGGCCGTCTAGAATGGCGTCGTCACATTAACCGTATAATTAATATAGATACATCTTCATCATAATTTGTGAAATAAATGCTCACTAATTATTTCCCCCATTCTTGCGTATTATGCATATACTTTATTAATTTCTGGGATGAGATAAGATCTGCTTGTCGATATGTAGCTCAAACATGCTGTAGGAAACAATATAAACTGAGCCAAAATAAAAATAAAAATCACCATAGATTCTCTCTCTCAATAATGGTATTTTGAAGCAAAACTATTTTAGCATTGACAAAGATATTGTCCAAATGCATGCAGCTAGCTGTAGTTGTTTGCCTTTGGGTGCAAAAGTGTGAGTAATACCTATTAAAGCAATTTTGACCCCTAATCTATAATAAATAAAAAAATATCTAAAATAAATAAAAGGAGTTATAGCCAAAAAATACATGAATTTTGAAAAAAATTATATTTTTCACCTGAACTTTTAATTAAGCAAAAAAAAAAATACATGAATTTATATTTTTGTTGCAATTTCCACCTAAGTTTGATTTTCGACGAAATTGGAGCTTAGTTGACACTCGAAATTAAGTCAAATATATTAATTTTTGCTTTCTTAGACCTCCGAGCTTCTAAATACTCATCATCAAGTTAGATCAACTAAGCTCTAATTTCGTCGAAAGTCAAACTCCGTGAAAATTTGCAACAAAAATATAAATTCATGTATTTTTTGGCTTAATTGAACGTTCAAGTGAAAATTACAATTTTTTTAAAAATTCGTATATTTTTTGGGCATAACCCCTAAATAAAAAGTGTGTGTGTGTGTTTAAAATTGGGATGATAATTAGGTTAATGTGTGCTCAATTGAACTGAGTTTAGCTTCTTACATTAGCTAGTGAGCAAAATCATGGATATCGAAAAATCAAGAAATGAATTAAATGATAGAATATCGAGATAATTCTACTCACGATTGAATCAATGATTCAAGATATGTGACCTTCAATTCCAACACTATTTTAAAGGAAATTCAGAGAATTTAGGAGGCAACCATCGTAATATATATTTGTATAATAGGACATACTCACGAGATGGTTGATTGGTAGCTCCAATTATATGTATGATTTTTCTAATATAAAATAATAGAAGATTATTAAAGGGAAAGCACTTGATACACAGCAGAATTTGATAAACCACGAATTAATTAATACTATATAATTCTTAGATTATACAAATAAAACAAATTCAAATAAGTGATTTTCCGATTCAGAGGGCACTAAAATTAAAGACCAACCTTATACTAAACTCTCACTTCTAATTGTCTCTTGGTAGGGCGGCAATAACGTCTGGCTTATGATGATGACATAAATGCTTCTATATTTTTGTGCAATTGGGATTATTATTAGTATTATTTTTATTTTTATAATACATACACATGGTAACCATTATTTTCTGTCAGAACTTGGATTAGGTTTATGATTAGAGTACTATGTATGAGATTAGGACATGTTATCATCTTTAAGACATTTTTAAGTACTTCTTTGGATGGCTGTTTATTATTTTAATCCTTTGGTACATGAAGTGACTAAAAGTTCCACATGGGTGCCAATTTGGCTCAATAATGCCCCCAATAATTTTTGCTACATATACTCTTTGGATTTTGGTTTTAAAAAAGGGCCTCGTAGAAATTAAAAATAATATTATTTAAATATATATATATATATATATAGGGAAGGGATCAAAAAAGAAAGCTAAATGTATGAAGAATAAGGAATGAAATCCGGCCCTTCATAATTCTAAATCCTACGGCTGTGCAATTTTCGGATTTTATACCTTAATAATTCCAAGAAGGCTATGTTTGTCATTATACTTTTAGTTGTAACCGAAAATATCTTTAATATGTATGGTAAGATATGGTTAATCCCATAATTCTTGCTCATTATTTCAAACGACTGATTTCCTTAAAGAATTTGGTCCTTCTTTTTTCCTTTATTATCTCACGCCATTAAAGTATTAATAATAATAATAACTCTTCTATCTCATGCCATTGACGTATTATTGCTACTACTTTGATTTGCTGTATTTTTGTATATATATGTTGATGTATTATTTTTATTTTTATGTATTCCTTATATTAATATTTAAAATTCATGAAATAATATGTCTTTGCTTTAGATAAGACTTTAATTTTCTTCTGCTCTTTCGTTTTTTTATGCAGATCCGTTAAATGTTCATTCATCAGAGTCTATATTTTATTCGCAAACATTGAAAGTTTATTCACTAAAATTATACTGAATAATATTCACTTTATTTACAAAACTTGAAAGTTTATTCACTAAAATTATACTGAATAATGTTCACTTTATTCGCAAACATTGAAAGTTTATTCACTAAAATTATACTGAATAATATTCACTTTATTTACAAAACTTGAAAGTTTATTCACTAAAATTATACTGAATAATATTGAAAATTAATCGAATACCACTTTATTATATTTGTTCGAATAAGGATATCAATTCGTTGAATAACTTTCTTTGTACGATAAACATAATTATATTGTATTTTAATATTGTTAAAAGTGTACCCAAATAAGAATTATATTTTTGCGAATAAGGATTAAAATTTGCTGAATAACGTAACTGTTACTCATAGATTGTGAATAAGGAAAATATTTTGTTGAATAAAGTAGGATTATTCATGAATATACCGTATTCGAATATTGTTCAAGATGTACTGAATAAAAATCATATTTATGCGAATAAGGAAAATAATTTGCTGAATAAAGTAGGATTATTCATGATTATATTGTAATCGAATATTATTGAAGATGTACTGAATAAAGAGCATATTTATGTGAATAACGAATATATTATACTGAATAAAGTAATATTATTCATCAACATAATATGTAACTAGTAATCACAATTTTAAGATGTATTCAATACGCAAATAGTGTTGTATTAACATCTCATGAATCAAAATCTATAACATACAAGCAATATTAATAGCCAAAATATTGATACGAAATTTCAAAATTCCAAAATACAAAAAATCCAATTTGAAAATCCATCTACCTTGCCTCTGTTTATCTTTCTGGGCTCATAATAATTATGGATTACATTCATAAAAAACATGTTTGATAATACACAACATTAAGAGTTGCAGTAGCATAACTAGTAAATAAATTAAGATACCAAAGTTTCAAGAGTTTAACAAAGCAAGCATCGTGGAACTAGAAAAACATACCAAATACAAGTAATTCTAAACAAAGAATTGTAGTCACGGAATCATCAAGACCCCATATCAAAATTCATTTCGCAAACAACAGGCTCTGGCTTCACACTTCGCATATCTGAGCAGGCCGCTCTGGTAGTGACCAACGTTGTGTGCGTGCAGTGGCCTTTCTTATCCCTCGAAGACTTCAATTCCTTTGATTCCTTAGTCGTAACGCCTCGAGAAGCTTCGTACTCTAAATAATACGCTCCCACTCCAATAATCTTCATATTGCACAAAGTTGACAGGAAATCAGGAAAATTCGTGTATTTCCCCTTCCAACGCGCCGGAACGGGGCCGAGACCTTCATCGGAGGAACTCTTCATCTACAAAAATGAGTCGCCATTTTCAGAAAGATGGAATTTCAGATCGCTTACACAATCTTCACTATCCGAAATATAAAATAAACAAGCAGCAAAATAATGTAACAACTAACCCTCTTTAACGGATCGTCGCCGGAAACCACAGGAATCAATCAGTCTTCGAAGCTTAATTATGGAGTGGAATCGCCGCTGCTCTGTGGATGGGGGGTAGGGTCTATGCGGCTGTATACCTAGGGTTAGAGACATTGGTGTGATGATGGAAGGTTTGTGGATAAATTCCTTAATTACCGTCGAGATAATTTAGGATGGTTATCCAATCAAAATCCTATCCCATTCTTGCCCCTCAACGTGAAGTATTATGATTTTTTGGATATTTGGTTGATTTTTTATTTTAATTGAATGGATCTGAATTTGAAATCTAGTCCGTTGATTTCCTATAAATCAATGGTTAAGATATGTTCTTTATTCTCTACTCTAAGGGCCTTCTCCATAGATCTCAACCCTATATATATATATATATATATATATATATATATGGGAAGGCTAAAATAAGAACGCTTCTTAAAATATAAATTAGGAACCATTTTCAGCCCTTAGATCATCAAGATCTACGGTTGATTCATCACCTTGTTGGATAAATTCATGGTCCTGAGTTCGAATCCCAAAGGTAGCAAAAAATTATTTTTCGCAATTCATGCCTTTATACAGTTTATTCATGCGTGTTATACATAAAATTCATGCATTTTTGCTGGTTCGTAATTCTTAAAATAAGGGTGGTTTATTGAATAACCGCCCCCTATATATATATACACTTTTTAGATAGTGTTTTATATATATTCAATAATACTTCCATACGATAATATTTCTTTTTTCATGATAATACTCACATAGATAAATCGTTTAATTTGGTTCATGTTTTTCATGTTACGATGTTTTTTTAGAATTATAAGAAGTATTTATTATATAATCAAATAAATAATCTGCACGTTACGATGTTTTTTTATATATATAATCTACTATTAGGGATTATATATAGAGTCAATATAAGTTTAGAAATTCTTACACACGACCGTATTCACTTTATATTTTATCAACTTGTTCCATACGTGAAAGACAACTAAATGCTCAAATGTTTATCTAAATACTCACTTTTGGTTAAAATTTCAACTCAAATTGTTCCAAAAGTTACCTAAATTCGGGTAAGTGAATAGTGTTTACCCAAATTTCTGGTCTATTTTATACTTTTTATTTGAATTTCTCGCACGATACAACCAACAAATAAAGCAGACAATTAAAGGTGGAAACGCCACCATCACAAGTTTCATTATATTTTATTTCAATTAATATTCCTCGCTTTAGATTTTTTGTAAAAATAATGTCAACAATTGAATTAATCATTGCACGGAACAACACAAGAACTTGTGAAGAGGGTGGGGTGGGGAACCAATCGATTTTCTTTGGAAACCAAACATTTCTTGTGTCCCAATTATATCACACAAGTTACAAATCATTTCATATCGTATAAATATATATTTAATTTTTCGTATTCGTACTAAACTTATTCACTTTTTCTTGTTAATTGTATATGTATAGTAGTAATTTTTTATCAACAAACCCTACTTATTCTAGAGTTTTAGTGCAATAATCATTTTCTACGGTTCAACTAAATCTAAATTCAAAATTAGAAGCATTAGAATTAATTTAATTAAAGTCACAACTCCCAAGACCTAACCTTCAACCACAAAACATGGCTTTTTTTTTTCTCTCCTTTTTTCTATAACTTTTTGAGATAATGCAAAGAGCAAATTCTTTGAGATGATTTATAGTACGTAATTGATATTCGATAAAGAGAAAAATGGAAATTAAGATGAGACAAAATAATATAGGATTTGGATGGATGGGTTTTTGTGCTTAAGTACTAAAATTTGTATGTGATATCGAGCTGAACCCAAGAACTTAGGTTTTGAGCATTAACATCCTACCACTAGATCAATACACGCACATCACTATCGAGCTTCTTCAAAGGAAATAGATAATACAAAGTTAACAATAAATATGAAATTATGATTTCATTCATAAAAAAAAATGAGATAGCTAGGGAATAGAGTGATATGTTTAAAAGAAAAAGAAAAAGTAGAAGTCCCACCCCAAGAAAAGTGTTTTGGCACTTCGTTATGAAACGGTTGTAGGAGTTTGGATTTATTATTTTCTCATAATTGAAATGATCAAATACAAAAACGCAAGGTTATCTTGCGCAGTTTGTTTTTTCTTGTTTCTAACGTTTATTTTTTTTTATTTTTTTTTAATTTATCCTCCTGCAAGAACTTCAACGAAAACATACGTAAGAAACATATATGTGAACTGTTTTGTATGTATTTTGTGTCGAAATTATTTTTATATTTAAGGATAACAATATGAGTATATACTAATTTAGAGCGGTGGATTTCCAACCGCCAAATGTCAAATGTCGTGGTGCAAAATATAACGGACCATTTCATGCCTGCGTATATATAATATTTATAAAATAAAAATGCTCTAATGTTTTAAAAGTAATTAGTTTATTCAATCGCTGTTTGAGTGTTTATCTCTAATATTCGATGGAATTAATCTACGACCATCTATTTATTATTATTAGACGATTCTAAAAGATAAATCAACATGAAAACTTGAAAAAGAAAAGAAAAAAAATAGTTACGTTAGCTATTTTATTTATCTATTTTTCTTTTAATTTAGAAAAAAAAAATAATAATTTAAGGAGCATGGGCGTGCAATGAGCCTCCTCGTGGTTCCCTATAAATCCTCCACCTCTCACACTCCACCATTTCTTCTCCACTAACAAACCAAACCCCAATCCCAAAATCTATTCTCAACACACAACGCGGATTGAATTTGCATGAATTTGTCTCTGGATTTACCCTCGATTTGATCAGAGCTTAGGAGGAGCAACGGTTTCTCCACTCTTTTTTTCCGGTACTGATGATTATACGCCTCTCCGTTTCTATTGATTTTGATATTGCTTTGAAGATTTAGTAATAGAACACACACTAGCATCAATTATGATTATGAAAACAGCTGTGATAAGAATTGTTTGTATGTTAATTTACTCTGTTTCTTCTGATTCTCTCTCTCATCAATTTGATTATGAGATGATAAATTTTTTGTTTTTTTATCAATATGAGAGCACTGATTTCCTTTCACTTTTCCCGATACCTCTTTGAATCTGGCAGGCAGTACTCCTGAATCTGACTCCATCTTTTTATCCGTTCAATTGAATCTGCAACCACAAAATCTGAAAATCAAATTCGTTCGATTCATCAAAAAGCAGCAGATAGTAAGATGTCATCATCGCTCCTGTCAGCGAATCCAGCTGTAAATTCCGATAGATCGTCGACGAGGAGACGGAAGAAGAAGAAAATCCAAAGCCACGCTCTAGCAGAAAATCTCGGTAGCACCGATCACCACCAAAACTCACCAATCGAATGGAAATCGGACGCGCGGCAGCAAATCTACTCGTCGAAGCTTCTCCAGGCGCTGCGCCAAGTCCGGCTCGGCGACAGCTCGCCGGCGCCGAAGCGAGTGCACGAAGCCGCCGATAGAGTCCTAGCCACCACGGCGAAGGGGCGGACGAGATGGAGCCGAGCGATCCTCACCAACCGGCTCAAGCTGAAGTTCATGAAGAGGAATAACATCGTAAAGCGGCAGAGCAAGGTGATGACGGCGATCTCCACCGGAACCAGCCGGTCACAGAAGAGATCGAAGGTGAAGATTCTGCGCCTCAAGCCGAAGTCCTTACCGGCTTTCCAGCGCAAGGTGCGCGTTCTAGGCCGGTTAGTCCCCGGTTGCCGGAAACAGCCGACGCCGGTTGTTTTGGAGGAAGCCACTGATTATATCGCCGCACTTGAAATGCAGGTATATTTAATTAATTTCTGTTTAATTATTTCTGTGAATAATTTATCACTTCCCCTTATTATTTGTGCGATTAATTTGACATTATAGGTTTACTATAGAATATGACGATCTCCGCATAGTCGCAGACATGCAACATTCTTCTTCCTCTGATTAATTAGTTAAGAATTGGTAGAAATAATTTATTTATCTTGTGATTGCAGGTGAGAGCCATGAGTGCCTTAGCCGAGCTGCTCTCTGTTTCCGGCTCTTCAAGTTCCGCGGCGGCTGAAGGCGACGGCGGTGATCAGTCAAGCAGCTAATATGCTTTGTTTATTATATAAATAATTTTTTTGAAGTGTTATAATTCATCATACATTCTCCACCCCAATGAATATTCTGATGTGAATTACATATTTCTGGAAAGGACTATATTATAAATTTATGGAAGTGGAGATAATTAGAATGAATTAATAATGTGGGTTAGTGCAAGGAATGGAGGTCACGATCTTCTTTATTCACGTGGTGGCAACTTTATAATATTGCAAAGGGGTCCCTCCGGCATTATTGAGCTTCGAATCTTGTTTCGATTAAAGGGAGGTCGCATTCGCATGTGGTGGTTTTTCATCTTCGGAAATTTATTTATCGATCGGGATAATACGTTACGACCACTAAGCTAAGCTGTGGTACGTGACATTTTCTATTTATCGTGAAAAAACCAATAATATTTCTTGTATTATTTATTGATGTGTGTATTGCATTTTGTTGTAGTGAGTTGGATTAGGAAGTGAATGGACATGTGAGAAAAAAACAGATGAA
Organism: Salvia miltiorrhiza; assembly: GCF_028751815.1. Lineage (NCBI taxonomy): Eukaryota > Viridiplantae > Streptophyta > Magnoliopsida > Lamiales > Lamiaceae > Salvia > Salvia miltiorrhiza. The sequence goes on from NC_080390.1 coordinate 56,268,394, forward strand.
ATTAGAGGTAGCAATCAAGTTGGTTGGTCCCTATTGAAGAAAAATGGAATATCTGAGTATGTCGTTTTGGGAGTGGATGGGGAAATTCAATTGTCAGTGCACAAAGTGTAACATGTGGAGCAATGAATATGACTAATCTTTTTGAATGTTATGGGAGTTGGGCCTTCCCATCTTTTTTCTGTGTCACGGTGAAAGTAAATTTTTTTTTTTTGAAATATTGTATTTGGTGTTAATTAGTGGTATAGTTTAAAAGAATGTTGAATGGGAACTAAAAGCTACCTCATCATCAGTCGCTATTTATGTAAAGTCCTTAGGCTTCAATGGTATTTGTGTCACAACCTTCAATGCCACATGTTAATGTTTACAAGATTATCATTGGCCGCCTATTTCAGATAAGTAGATGTTGCTATAGATTTGTCTAGTTAGTCACAAAAAAATAAAAATAAAAAAGACAAAAGACAAAGCAAACTTCAAATAATAACGAAGGGTGAACAAGATCTGGGGCAGGAGCTAGGTTAATGTCCAAGACCTGAATTCGAATCCTCTGCCACGCAATTTTTAGAATTTTTTTATTTACTTATGTAGTTTATCAAAATTATAATAATAATAATAATAACAACGAATGATGAACATAGTATACAAATGTTCCAGAAACTACATCAAAATTGATGAGTAAGACGATGCATATAGACAAACATTTTCTCACATGGAAAGGAATTTATGATTTGGCTTGTGATTTATATAAATTCAAGAAAATGTGAACTTTTATTTAGTTTATACTAATAGACTATGAAATTTCAGACCATTAATGCAACAATTTCGACTAAGATTATAAGAGTATATATAAGTTTATATCAAACGAAAATAATAAGAACTTATAAATAGAATTCCAAATTTGTTAGGTTGCACGTTAATGTTAAAAGCCTACAGCCCAAAGCTTGTTGATCACAAAAGTTAAGAAAAAGACAATGACTAATCCCGTCTAATTAAGAAAATCCCGTTTAGAGCATCTTCACTAATTAGCTCAATCATCACATCTAATTCGAGTGATTATACCTAATTGGAATCCACAAATAGTGGTTTAGCTCAATCAAAAAAGTATTGAAGCACATGGGCCGGACTTACCATAAAATGGGTCCCAAATTAATAAAAATTAATTGATTTGAATTAACTTTTGGCAATTTTAGAGAAATGATTTAATTTATAGAACCAGAAACTTAGACGAAACGTATCAGAAAGGAAATGTGGGTTCCATGGAGCATCTAATCAATAGTGGGAAGCATGTGCGATTAAATAAAAAATCCATAACGTTGGAGAAGAGGTTTAAAAAATAAAATTAAAAAATAAAGGGGATAATTTTGTTTTGCATAAACAGGGATTACTTTATTTTATGTAGAAAATAGTAAATGGTTTTATGTCTATGAACTTTCATTGAATCTCTTGATATTTGAAAAGTGTAACTTTCAATTAAAGAACTTTGGATGCGTTATGTGCCACTGATCACATTTAACCCACATCAGCATTTTTCTTTTCTCTATTTAATATTTGTTTAGTACTAACACCTTACAATTTGTTATCGTGACATCAAATTTATAAATTATATAAAAACCCCATTAATTCTTTTATTAATATCTAATTACACATATGTTCAGTTTCTTAGAAATGTTGCAAGCGAAGAAGTCTTGATAAATTTCAAAAACGAAACTTTAGCATAATAGCATGTTGCACAACTTATTTTATTAACTTAAAGCATGACTAACTAGTACTTAGCTTTAAAGGATTTGTTGTGATGATTAAATGGGTGCTTGGTTTGGCCAAGCAAAGCCATCATTCAGTTTGTGATCATTGTGTTTTATTCAAATTATATAGTTAGTTAATCAACTAGTATATTAATTCCGGTTTACAATTCTAGTTTCTTATAGTATTACTAAATGGACATCTTTCATAGAAAATTATTGAACTTATTAACCCTTGAACAACATATAATTTAATATTTGCTTGAGAGTTAGGTGATTAGATTTCTTAATCAGTAATTACCTCTGATTAAGATGGAACAACATATGATAAGACAGGGATGTAATCTTGTCTCAAATAACTGCAGCATTGAGGGTTAGCTCAGGAATCAGTGTCCCACCCATCAATAATAATAATAATAATAATAATAATAATAATAATAATAATAATAATAATAATAGTTTGAATTATCTGTGGTCACTGTTTGAGCGTTTGATAAATTATAATATTTGTGTAGTAATTTATGAATTACATAAAGAGGACGTTAGAATATTTTAAATTTGGACTTGATGTATCGTGTGATTATTTAGTTCCGCAAGAGAGTTATAAAAAAGTAGTGATTAGTCTTCATATAGTTCATAGGTGACCTAAGTTTGATGCCCCCTAAACATATAAAATCCCTATGTTTAAATCATCTATTCTTTTTGTGAGACTATCTAATTGTTTTCTATTTTTTTCTATATGATTCCTCGACCTATATTAATATTATCGTTGAATTATCTTGTCCAACTACCTTTTTGGTAAAATTTGTGACATGTGTTGAGAAATTATAGTAGAATCTTTATTGTTGAGAATACCCATAATCTCTTAAGTTCTCTAGTTTATTTATTTATTCATTCAAGTAAAGGATAATTTAAAAGTTTAAAGGTGTAAGCATCAATTAAATAGACACATATGTGCTCCAAACACAGTCTTAATCACTAAGCAATGCGATTGGACAGCTATTAGCTTAACAAACACAATGATGAAAAAGCATAAGATATCCAAATTTAACAAAGAGATTCCTAACACATTAATTAATAGTTCCGGTTTAAATTTAAACAAAGTATAATTGCTTGTCAATATGAATGACATATAATCCTTAATCACGCAACCCCAAGTTTATTTTTTGGTTTGATTTGATTTTATTTAACTTCTCTGTTAGGGAATTTACACAACAAACACAAATTAAGTGTACTAATCAATACCAAGAAACTCGTAATAGTATTTATTGCTGATTTTAAGCAAAAAGAAAAAGAAAATAAGGATTTCCAAATCATGGGCCAGTTGCTATAATCAGAGTTGGGCCCAAAATTTATAAAGCCCAAATATAAATAAGATATGAAAATATTTGCCGAGAAATTTAATCAATTGGGCTATTTATTAGCCTCAACGGCCCAATTCAGGACTTCTTTGAGCTTGTAACGACTCATCTCTCTCTTTTCTCTCACACGCATACATCTCACTGTATCTATTGGCGGAGGAGATGTCAACGTCGGCGAGCTTGGCGGAGAGACGAGGGATACCGGCGGCGGCGTTTGTTGAAGATGTGCAAACTTATCTGTCTCAATTGAATCTAGACGTCAATTCCGCCCTCGCATTTTTGCAAGAGAGGTTTTTACCAAAACATTTACTTAGGTTTATGTATCGAGTTTAGTGCATATTGCGGCTGCCGCAGCTCGGAAAATTTGTTTCTTTCTTTTTTAAAATTTGTTATGGAGTGTGATAATTGTTATACGTATTTATTAGTGTGCGACGAGCTCCATTTTTTTTTAAGAAAAATCTGTTAATGATTTTGATTGTTCGTTTTTCTGAAATTGGGAGGAAAATTGTGAAATTTCTCATAAATAATTTGTCTATTTTGAACAATATGGGGGATGCTGAGCTATTAGAAGCTTTCAGATTATGTAAAATTTGAAGGCAACCGCTGCATAAAGCTGCTAAAGGAAGTAGTTCGAACGTTGATGAATGTAGTACTAGAAAATTTAGTTAGTCTCTTTTATTAGAAATATCTGGGTTTTGGCTCTGTTGTCTATTTCTAGTTTAAATTTTATGACGTTTGAATTTGATCAAGTATGGGTTTACCCCAATTGAATTTTTTGAACATTGATGCTTTTCTGCATTTCTCTGGCCTTGCTATGTATATGTGGTTTGAAAGATGTTAACTTTTTTTGACGCTTCTCAATTATCATAGTGGTGTAGTGTAGATACAAGTGTGTAGGAGCATATGTTTCTCAAAAGGGTTTGTATTCGTATCTACAACGACCTTCCTATGAAGTTGATATTGTTGTCGATTCAGTTAGATTTTCCATTACTGCGAGTTCTTGTTTGTGTGCTGTTCTAATTGAATCGACATTCATTATGTCGGCAGACTTCAGCAATACAGAGTGGTGGAGATGAAACTTCTTGCACAGCAGAGGGATCTTCAGGTATTCCCATTTTGTTGTTTACTTCTCATTTTTACTTGATGTGGGTAATTGGAGGTTGCCCCTTATTCATAGTTTCTAAGGAACTCGAATGGTTTGTAGTTTTTATGGATTGAACATAACTCACTTCCTATTTATCCGACATGCATAATGAGTATCGTTTTTGCTGTCATGAATCATGATTTAATCAGGAATGTGCTATTTCTTTTCAATCCAGTTGTCTGCTGATATTATGTGTAATCTAGATAGTTAGCTCCTATTCTACTGATATTATGTGTAATCTAGATAGTTAGCTCCTATTCTGATATCATGCTCTTTATAAATATATGATGCTTACCAGTCTAATTGCACGAGTAAGAACTCTGTCGGCGAGCTGCTAAGCTTGCTTCTTCAAGAACGTATTTTATTTGCATATATCCTGAAACTGAAGTAAGGACAAAATCTGCCAGGATCAATAATAATTTGTTGATTTTCTGCTCATAACATCCTTCTGCCAAGTTTGACCATCGTTTCCATATGATAAAATAACAGGCAAAAATCCCCGACATTGAGAAGTGCTTAGACGTTGTTGCCACTTTGCAATCAAAGAAGGGCACTGGTGAGGTTTGTTCTCGAACTTTCAACTGTGTTACTTTAATTTCTACACCTTATGAATTTTGTCTTGTAAGATGGTGGTTCTTTTACAAATGTATACTAAATTCTTGCCACAAGCTTTGTGAGATATGGACCCTAATAAACTTCCTGCCTAAAGTTTGTATACTGGTTCTGTAATGTATGATCGAAGTATTGAGCTGTCTGTCCTAATTGGCTTGATAATGGTTGCAGGAACTTATTGCTGACTTTGAAGTCTCTGAAGGAATCTACTCCCGGGCTCGTATTGAGGAGGCCGAATCTGTCTGTCTATGGCTTGGAGCGAATGTGATGCTGGATTATTCTTGTGAAGAGGTATGACCTGTTTGAAGATATATCTTCAAGTCAGATTTCGTTTCAGTTACTACCCTCTATGCGTGAGATCTTGAGCACGATATCTTGCAGGCAACCGTCCTGCTTCAAAAGAATTTGGAAAATGCAAAAGCAAGTTTAGAAGTTCTTGTAGCTGATCTGCAATTCTTAAGGGATCAAGTGACAATTACTCAGGTAATCTTAGGAAAATATTCCAAACGACTTTTTTGGGCAAAATTTAGAGTGGAAACTACTCTTAACACACCAAGTAATAGTCGACTAGGTCGTCGTCTATGACATACTTGCTGCAGTTGCCACATTTAATCATAGATATATGCATATCAATGTCTAATTGGTTGCATTGGCATACGCACGGTAGTTATATTACATATCCTGTGCTTTTATCTGTTCGTTGGTTCGTATCATGTATTTTTAGTTTGCGTATGGTATTTACCTATGTCAGTGCCATTGATCAGGTCACAATTGCTCGTGTGTATAACTGGGACGTACACCAACGTAGACTGCGGCAAGCCGTTGCTACAACCTCAGAGTCATGAAAGTTGTCGATGCAGCGGCAGTTCTCCGGCTTCTCGTCTAGATTACAGCTCGAGTCTCCCCTGTTTCTTGGCCGGTTGAGTCGTTACGCGGTAGCAGTATTGAGTCAATGAAGCTTGGGGTCCTTTTTGTTGGTCTTGAAAATATTTGGTGTGGCCTTGTTTCGTGGCTTACAAATAGTTAAACTTTATCCGAGCATATGATTGAATATGTTGACTTGTGTTGTTGTAATGCGAAGATTCCTGCATTTTCTCAACTTAATGTATGAATCATTACATGTTCTGCTTTGTAGCACATGTTGCAGATGATGAAGTATGTTAATGTTGATCCACCTTTAAAGTTTAAACTGTATGTTATTTCTTTTCATATAAATTTAACATTATTAATGTCATCAATCATCCGGGGATGATAAAATTTTGACGTTGAAATCTAACTAGGAATTTTTTAATCGATTTCAAGCCACTCAACACAAAATCAACAGCTTTGATTTTTTGAAGATTATTGCAAGAAATAAACGCAAATTATATTTTCCAAGTAATAGTGAAGTAGGTGGTCGTCACTGCAACATTTAATCATGGATATGCATGTCAATGTTTAATTGCTTTTCATTTTTTAATAGTCGAAACTGAAATCTTTACCCCCATTTTCATTTTTTCGAACAGAACCACCTTGGCTCCGCCGCTGACCTCCGCCTCTTTCGACACACCGACCAACCGGCTGCATGTGGAAGAGTTTGAAGCAACGGAGCAACCAGCACACGCGGCGGCATGTCGAGAAACACAGCCCTAAAAAGATTCACCAAACCCCGACACCACTGCAACACCCTGACCTCTCACCGTCTATCTCCCAGACCCAATTAACCCGCCTCACCGCCTTCCTCCAATCCTCCCTCAGAAAACGCCATCACACCGCAAGACCTCCTCCACTTCTTAAAATCCCGCCTCCGCCACCACCCTACGCTCAGCCACCTCGACTTCCACCTCTTCCGCTACGCCGCCACGCTCGACTCGTTCCGCCATGATCACTTCACGCTGGAGTACATGGTGCGCACCCTCGCATCCACCGACCGTCTCGACTCTCTCTCCTCGCTCCTCGACTTCATATCCTCCAACCCCTGCCCCTGCTCCGACGGTATATTCTCTTGCCCTAGAATTGAGCCTATGTTCAGCGTTTCGATTAGTTCATTTTGTAGGGCAGGTAGATTTGATGATGCACTCCACGCGTTTGATATAATGAAACGATTAATCGACGGGAAACCGAATGTTTCATTGTATAATATTGTGATCCATGGTTTTGTTAAGCTCGGGAAATTGGACAGAGCATTGGACTTCTATGGAACAATGCTTAGGAATAGGGTAAATCCAGATGCAGTCACTTTTAATATCTTGATTAGTGGGTATTGTAGGAATAATAAGTTTGGTTTAGCGTTGGAGGTGTTTAGGGAGATGAAGGAAAAAGGTTGTCTTCCAAATGTGGTGAGTTTTAACACGCTGATCAAGGGTTTCTTCCGGGACGGGAGGGTGGAGCAGGCGGTTGGAATGGCTCGTGAGATGACTGAGCTGGGGTGTGAGTTCTCGTGTGTAACGTGTGAGATCCTGGTTGATGGACTCGGTAGAAGAGGGAAGGTGATCAAAGCAGTTGATTTGATGATTACCTTTTTGAGGAAAGGAGTTTTGCCAAAGGGGTTTGATTATTTTGTGTTGGTTGAGATACTTTGTAACAATGGGAACATGGAGCAGGCGTTTGAATTGGTGAATGAGTTGTGGGGCAATGGTTATGCACCGAGCTTGATAGCTTGCACGGCGTTGGTTGAAAGTTTACGTGGAACTGGAGGGACTGAGAAGTCGGTTGGTCTAATGAGAAAAATGCTGAATGAAGGCATGTTACCAGATAGTGTGACATTTAGTTGTCTCCTGGAAGATATGTGCAACATGGGAGGCACGTTGGAAGCAAATAAGCTGAGGCTGCTAGCTTCCAAGAAGGGTTTGCATCTAGATGGTATGGTGTACAGGATTTTGATTTCAGGTTACGCGAGAGAAGGGAGAAGAAAGGAGGGGGAAGCTCTTGTGAATGAGATGTTTGATACAGGCTTCATACCTGATATTGCAACGTACAATGCGTTGATGAATGGCCTTTCCAAATCTAAAGCTTCTTTCAGTTGATGCCAAGAAATCTCCACATTCAGTTTTTACTTTTTAGAAGCCATAGTCTAAGCCATGAACAATATTGCTCCTCGATTTAGAAGCATACATTTCCCTCATGTTAAAAGGTATGTGTTGCTAAGTTGCACTTCTTGATTGTCTGAATTTTCTTGTCCAACACCTGGAACTGCATTGAATCTATTTATGATATTATTCCAACTATAATGCAGATCATAGTTCCACGACTACTTAACTGTTGCAGTTTTAGGATATGGCGGAGGTTGAATGAAGCTCAGCGAGCTCTTGCTGCCGACACTGATGGATTCTTAGAGGTAATTTTTTCTTTTTCCGCGACCTTGTTTGTGGATTCTAGGTTGGGATGGGATGGGATGTTTCTAATTCGGAAGATTTTTTATCATTAGTTATTTTGTTTTAGGTGGCGGATGAGGGAGATGTTTTGTTGTATGCTTTCCCCAAGGATTATCGGTCTAAGCTCGCTGCCAAGTCGCTTAAGATCAAATTCGAACCTTTGCTGGAAAAGGGTTCTGGTTCGTGGGGATATGTTTTGATTGGATTGCAATTTTGGGTGGCAGATGGCAGCTGAGTATGTAGTGAGGGTTTCCTTTGGAACGGCTTTGATTGCATCCATTGTCATTGTTTATACTACAATTATCGCTATAGCCTCCAGTAGTCGGTATATGTCTTAATCTATGCATGTGTATTGCTAAGTTTCTGAATATTACCCGCTTGCTTATGCAACATTTATGACTTATTTTCTCATTCCACTTTCTGCTTTTCATGGCTATGAACAGTGAATCAGATGATCGTGGCAGACGAGGAAGATCTTATGGCTCCTGGAGTCAACTTCTTTTCAGTCCGACTGATTTATTTTGGTACATCTCTCATGATTTCTGCCAAAATATATTGTGATTCTAGCGTTGATTTAATTCATTGAACTGAGGTCTTGGAAGCTAGTTTATAGTTGTTGTACTTTTTGTTTAATAATTGGTGCAATGTTTCTCTCTGGGAAAAGGCTTGGCTTTTGATAATGGATTTCTGGATTTAGTTACATCGTGGAAACTTACTTTCTAGCGTTGAACATTTTTACAACACAAGTTTTAAGAGATTAGTAATTTTTATTAAGTTATTGGACATTAAACTACCTATGTATAACACATATTTTCTTCTTATACTTGTTAAAAATATATGTTAGTGCTTTGTACATTGTATGGGCTCTCAGGAACCTTGGTTCCAGTTTAAGATTCTCATATTATATCCCTCCAGTTTTTCTGTCATGAAAGAAACCATTTGGTCCATGAAACATTATATTTATCAATGACATTGAGGTTTTCATTTTTTTTTCAAGTTACATTGAGGTTTTCATTAAGTAGGGACTGTTTATACAAATTAAAACTGGGTAGTAAAGATTGATGGAGTTCAATGCAGAAAGGGTACCGCTAAATAGAAACAAAGAGTTAGGATTCTAGGCCTCTTAGATTTGGTCCAATTCTAGCTTAAGTGTTAGAAGAGGCAGTCTCACACTTAAGAGGGTGTTTGGCTGAGCTTATAAGCTCTTTGAAACAGTTTATAGTGTTTAGCAAAATAAGCTCCTAAAGAGCTTCTAAGCTCTGAAAATAAGCTCTAAAAGCTCATAAGCTCCCTAAAAATTAAGATCCTTTACCCTAACTTATTTTCTCATTATCTTTGGAAGCAATTCTCATTTTACAAAAATAACTAAACTATATCTAGCATAACAAGCCTACATTGAGCCTGGATATCCTATTATTTTGAGACTCATAAAATGGAGAAGACTGTAGTCAGTCCTTTCTTCTTTCATTGCATTCTTTTTTCTAGCATAACTTATCTGGCTTGGCTGTAAAATAATAGTGCCAGCACATATCTGTGAATTTTTGGATGCAGATAATCCATCTCAGTTCCTCTTTGATCCAAATTATTATAGAAGACGTAGAGCAAGATATATTGATGGTGGGATGAACTTCATTGAATCTGATTGTAGATTGTATGTTTTTTATTCCTTGCTATATTTTATAGACTAACTGTTGGTTTTCTTGCTTTTCAGGTTTTTTCTGTCGTATTTGGGGATTGAAGAAGAGAGGTGGAAGTTGGTAATACAGTGGTCCGTTGTTGCATCATGTTCTTTACCTCATAGCACCAAATGGATGTAATTTGTTCACATTTTTTTCTTTAATGTGCAAGGCCACCAATGTTTAGCTAAGTTATGCAACTAATATTTTACTCTAAAATGTTTTCCATATTCTAGTTTTGTTTTAAAAAAGGTTGATGACTCTAAGTTGGAAACCTACCATACTTGTTTGTCACTTGACATTTTAACTCCTGTTTAGATCATACATAACTTAAATATGACTTTCTCTTCGCCTGCATCTGAATAGTCTTGAGTGGCCCAAAGCTTTAGAGTGTTAGGGATCATGATCTTAAGAAGCAGGTTTTCGGCTGGGACTTTTGTCGATCACATGGTGGGCATAGCTTAATCAAGCTTTTAGTTGATTTCCAGCCGGAGCTTTTATCAAGTAGGTGGCGGGCAGTTTTTATTTTGGCACTATTTTGTTTTGTTTTCACAATTAGTGGGCCGAATCATCTGCAGTACTCCCATCGCCATTTTTCACGGCTTCACCTTGAGGAATGATACGCCCAGCTTAATCTCTAACTTGGTCTAATTATGCTCCAGCCCTTAGCCCATTAGGTTTTCATTATCAGATATAAATATTGTAATCTTTGAGTTTACTCATCATGGAATGGATATTTTGGTTGATGTTTATCAAATATCTCTCTTCGCTCTTGATTTCTGGAATTTGAACTACTCGAAATGCTCCACCATCGATAGGGCGATCAAATATCAGGCTAGGGTTCGAGGATGAAAATAGGGATTTTTTAATATGTTGGATTACTGATTTGTCTCGATCCGCATTCCACTCTAACTTCGACTCGTCTCACCCATACATTCACCCACAGTTTCATTGAGTTGGATTTGAAGAAAGAACTTAAATAGATTCCATATTAATTTAATTAAAATCTTGAAAATCAATCTAGAAAGTAATTGTGGATTATAGTCTATCTGAATTTGGTTACAAATCGATCTGTCATTAAATTGAGATTTATTATTCGAGATGTACGCTGTCATTCATATGTGGGCTTGAAACTAAAAAGTGATAATTAAGATATAGTGAAGTTGAAAAATGGAACACTAAAGTAGGAATAAGAATAAAGAAAAATGAAAAAAGGCGAGTGGAGAGGCAGAGGCATGATTGAAAAACATTGAGATAATTATATAATAGGTGTATGTATTTATTTACAAAGGAAAGTGAAGGATATAATTATTGGAATTTGCAGCAACAGCAACAATAAATATATAAGGGAGGCGTACACGCAAAACGAGGCTGATTTGTCCACACTCTTCTCTCCTCTGTTTTTGTCCTTCACGCTTTCTACTTTCTCAATCATTTTTTTTAATTATATATTTATATTTTAATTATTTATCTAGTGATAACCATAAAATTCCCAACTCTAAGCCTTCATATATATAAGAATAAGAAAAATTAAGAAATTACACTTCTCTCTAAAACATATTCTCATTGGGGAAAACTAGAATTCTTTCTTGGTGGTGGTCGAATTTTTAAAATTTCAATTTGAAATTTGGATAGATTAATTTGAAAAACTACATTTTGTTAAGCTTCATATATACTGTGAGTGTGTATATGTATAATTTAAAATATTAATCATATTATTACTAGGTAAACACACACACACACATATATATATATATACACATCTTTTCATGTGCATGCATGTAACTAAGGCATTATCGATGAACATGTCAAAAGCAAAAAGCAATGAGCTTTGGAGATGAAGAAAATGTATTCAAGCAACAAATGTGTATGCAAAGACTAAAACTAAGAAGCAAAAAGCTGTTGACTTTGACTTTGATAGTTGATGATGAGAGTGTTGAGCAGATGCAGAGTAAAGACCATTTTCATAGAAAAAGCAAATTTTTAAACTTATTTGTAGGAATAAAGGCCGCAATCATCGGCTTAGTGTTCAAACTTCTAAAGGCCCAAAAGTCAACCTTTTTTGGTTTACCACTTTGTGTTTTTTGTTGTTATGCGTGTGTTCAACAAATAAAGTTTCTCTATTTTTATACTTTTTTTAAAAAAAAATTTAATTCTCATCCCCAAGAAAACATCTTGACGACTATTTAATCTGTTGGAATTTTTTGAATTCCACAGGAATTTCATCGAATTCAATTCTTAATTTTTTTACCGACGATTTGGTCCATTTGAATATTGTTATTTTCTTGTAGTGGCTGTGGATCTACCAACTATATTATTCAATCCCACCAGCTCCCAATTATATGTGTAACATTTTGACTTGCTAAATTTTTAGGATAAGGGAATACTTGAGATGGTAAATGGATTAAGAGATACAAATCTATGAAATTGTCATCATTTTCTTAAAAGCATGCTTACCAAATAATATATAGTGAAAAACAATTAAGAAAAAATACAAAGTATGATGGCTTCAAAATACCTTAATTGGCGTTAAGTGTAATTATATTTATACGTATTCAAACTAGTAAGTGCAAAACATTCCTTCTCGATACGAGAGGAAGTCACATTTAACTTATTCCAATTCAAGTCTATAGAAAAAACATTGAACGTTCTATTTTAATTTATTGCCAATTTTTAAGTAACAAAAGTCAAACAATTGTGCCGGCAGGCTGCCTCTCATCTTTTTTTTGATCGATCGAGGCACATTGACACACACACAGAGGTTTGAACAAATCAAAAATCAATTTTGACCAATAAATTTAAGAACCCATTTTTAGATATTATGAATTAAGGCAAGGTATGAATCCATCAATTTTCAATTGTAAGTACACATCTAATGAAAATATCCCTCCTAACATTGTAGTAATCATCATGAGAATAAAATGAAATCGTCATTTTTCATAATGAATAATTCATTATATTGTAATAATTTGTATTTTATACTTTAAGCAGAGTTTGTATATAGGATAAACAACCGCTATATATACGTGTGTGTGTGTGTGTGTGTGTAATTTTAAGAAATCATCTGAAAATATGTTCCTCTTAAGTTCCATAATTTATTTGGCTATATTCCTTCATTTCCCTTCGTCCCCTTTGTTGTATCAAACATATATAGTAAAGAATAGTTAGTAAATACGGTGTGTTTAGCCTAACATAGGAAATAAATTATCTAAAGTATCAATTTTTTATTAGTACTAATTAACCAGCTGCATAAGTAACCCCCTCCTTGTCTCTGTGGGCATGAGAGAGAGAGAGAGAGGGTTGAGCTTGACTAATTAATTAAGGGTATATACCTGTTGAAGAAGAAAGTGGAGTGTGAACTAGATTACAATAAGTCGAATTTTTGACTTAATTTAATAAACAATACTATAGAGAGGCACAAAATCCTGTTTAGTATCCACTTAAACCCTTAAATATGTGATGTGATGGAATAAATAGTGGTTGTGCAGAATCTCATCAACATACGTTTATAACATCAATTATTGCACTGAATCCATTATTTTAGTAACTGTCATGTAATGGATTTCTCCACAAATTGTAACCTTAATCAATAATGGTGTCTAATTAATTAGCAGGATTAATTCATGATCAACTCCACCCAAAAACTAGGGTTTTCATTATATATGTATACATGCATATAAAATCGTAATTTATATAGTATCAGAATTCGTATATATATATCTTTTAAATAATCTATCCTTATATATATATATATATATATATATATATAGTTTATGGTTATTTTACGAATGTATGGAGTTAAGGGTAGCATTAAATCTTAACAGTAGGCAGCAGTTATAGGCAGCATTATTAATATATAGTATAGTATTATTAGGGGATGGCTATAGAAAGCAACTTTTGAACTAAGTTTGGCATCATGATTCTTTCGCTTAATTTAAGGTCACATAGAAAAGAAACCCCAATCAGAATCTTTTGCCCTTGTTTATATTGACTGTGACTGATTTTGAAATGTGGTGGAGGGGGCCCTAAATGCCCCCTTCCTTTCTCATCATCATTTGTTTATTAAGAAATATCAAATGATTAAATTTAGTTTAAATGTTATTGTTGAGATATTTGATATTTCATACAGGTAGTTAGTAAAAGTGATTTGAACAACATCAAATGAAACAGAAAAGAAAGCTCGAGTTGTATGGTAGTTGATGATGGAGATCGAGTGATAATTAGGTGATGAGGCTAATTAATTCTTTTGTAATTTCGATGCTAATTATTTATTTAATTAACCTCTCTTTATAGAAAATTGAAGATCTAGCTTAGTGGGGGCTCAACAATGTTCAAAGCGGCCACGATCTTCTAATTTTTTTTTCTTATATATATATATCACTTCTTTGTTGGTAGGAACATAACGTAACACATATTGATTGCATCATGAAATTGTAACCACGTCGTAATCACACAATAATATAATTAATTTAATAAACTATTGCCTGATTATCTTATCATTTATGTTTTCTTTATTTATTTAGATGAAGTAAAGTGGCGTTCCATGTGATATTGTCTATCAATAAATGGGATCATCATTATCATTTTATATACACATCCGCTTGTATGCTTCAAATCAACTGTTTGAAATTGACCTCAGTTGGTGCTCAAAAAAATAAAGTAAAAAACATTGACCTCATTTTGAAAGCAATTATCTATGGAATATATTGATTAGTTTATTTATTCCGTGCTAGACGACAATATTTGACATCTAACGATTTCTTTTTTAGCCCTTTTAATTTGAAACATTCAATAATTTAATTTAATTTTTGTTGAAGTTTACGTACCTAGCGATTGTGAATAAAGGAAATTAGATCTCATGAGGTTGGCCACATTATTCTTGAAATGTGTATTACACATTTACACTTGTCGGAGCCCTTTTTTTTTTCCTTTTTCGAAAAAGATTATTGCATAAAATTTTGTATTTCATAAAAAGATAATATTAATTCTTGATTAAGTTAAAGGATCCTCCGAGATTGGCAATTAAACATGTCGTTTCATACAGTTGCAAATTTGCTACAACATTAACAATATTTTACGGGATATGTCGTCGCAAAATGCCAATTTTTTAGGCATAATCGATTATTATAGCCTTTCTTTTTATATTCATATAATATATGATGCTTGTTCGATCTTGAGGCGTTATCGACTTACTATTAATCTCTCCCTTTAATAAACATAAAAAAGCCGAACTTTATTATTACTATAATTATTGACGGAAGAAGAATTTGGATTTTTCTCGTTACATGTTTCTGTGCCGTGGATAAGTGTTACAAATGCAATAATAACAATATAGATTTTAGATGCACATGAAACTGGTTTCATCATTGCATGACGTTGCCAATTGTACATATTAATTGATACATGCAATTTTGATTTAAATTAAATACCACTTACATATACGTACACATTAATTTTGCAGTCACGAATATATAAATATATTTTGTAACAAAAAAAATATTTTGAAATGTATGGAGCATGTTGTAATATTAGTGTGGGATTCATAAACTGGTGGATAATTTCAGGTGACGGCCCCTACCAATGCAATAACCCTAGCTAGTGAGCAAGGATACTATTCTAATTAATACCTAATAAAAGCAACCTCCACCACACGTATCACATCCCCTACCCTCATCTCAACTTGCTCCAAAATTTTCATTTAATTTTCTCCATTGAAAAATGTATACGTACGTGTCATGTGTATATATTGAAGTCGTATGTTATATCACAAATTAAATTTCCAAGAATGTATCCATAATTAAAAAAAAAAAAAAGAAAACAAAGAAAAATTGCTTCTCTTTGATGGTTGTGAAGGATAAACTGTTCCGAGGTACTGTAGCATATTTTTGTTCATCATGATGCATTATTACTTCTCATCTTCTTAATTAAATTTGGGATTCAAATCAATCTGTGAAATGTGATGGATGGGTCGATTTGCAATTATAAGTTTCTATTTTATTTTTATAGTAGATGTACACACACACATATATATATATAGTTAAATCTTAAAAGAATAATATCAATTTTGTATATTTTTGCTGGCTGTGAAAAATATTTCCTAAACTGGGTAGCGAGGGTGCTTTTAAATTTGCAGATTATATAACACAAAAGATCCCTTGTTTATTATTTATATTACAAATTTGAAATACAAGTTTTTTGGAAAAAAAAAATTAATACAGTAGTTTTTTATTTGGAGTAGTAAAAAGATTGAAAAAGAGAGAGTAAATAGTTTGTAATACAAGTTATCGTTTTTACTGTTGAGTTGATGACGTCGGAAGTGAGTCAGTACATCATGTACTGCATGTGGACCACACGTGCTTTCTTATTTCACACGCTTCTCCAAAACCACGGTAATTCTTCCCTTTGTTTCTTTCCCTAGCATATTCCTCATAATTTTACTACTACTATTATATTACTATATACAATCAAAATTATTTCTCAAAATCAAAATTTATACTTCCCATTTTGCCCTCTATGCAGTAATTTAAAATTTATATATTTAAATAAGTAAAAAAACTGAACTTTATTTATGGATTTCTCTTAATATATATACCACCGGCCAGTTCAAACAATCCACATTTTTTCATTATGAATTTAATAAATCGGAATTAATATTTATTACTAGAAGTTAAATCTTGAAAAATTATAAATCCTACTTATAAAATAATAAATCATTAATTATAATTATTGAGCGAAAAAATATTTGATATATAGAACAGATGAGACAGTACTACAATATGAGATATAGAATTCCAAATGAAAAGCAACCAGTGTTTCCCATATATGGATGGCCATGGAATGTATTTCGATTATAATCCGTACACGAATCTTGACACGTTTTCTATTTTGGGTCGTCCCACGAATCTTGACACATTTTCAAATAAGATACTAATAATTATTACTTTCTCTCTCATACTTTATCACTTTTATACTTTTATATTAATTACATACTTAAAACACTAATCTACAATTCTTTAATTCTCGTGTCGAAATCAAACGTGTCAAGATTAGTGAGACGGAGGAAGTATATATACTCCCTCCGTCCCAATATTGTTGACCACATTTCCTTTTTAGTTTGTCCCACTATTGTTGGCCACTTTCCTAAAATGGAAATATTTATCACATTCAATCTCTTATTTTATCACATTATCTCTCCTACTTTATCACTTTATTACATTTTCTCTCCTATTTTATCACATTCTCTCTCCTACTTTATCATTTTATTACCTTATCTCTCATACTTTATCACCTTCTCTCTCCTACTTTATTACTTTTATACTATATTACCCACACACTTAAAATACTAATCTACAACTCCTTAATTCCCGTGCCGAAACCAAATGTGGCCAACAATATTGGGACGGAGGGAGTATAATAATGTATTCGAATCGATGACCTTACAAATTAGCTTATTTTCCCCATAGAGCGATGTATAGTCTCACATGTCAATTATATATTCTTGATTTAACACGTATTTTTAGCTAAACAACTTCGAATTGTCACGTTTCCACTAAAGAATCATTATTTAAGGGAGGCAGAATTAGATTTGTAAAAAAGAAAAAAAGGGAGAAACATCTGAAATGATTTGATGGTTGCAACTACCAAATTGGGACCGTTGCTAGTAAATAGAAACCATCCACAACGCCACTTTGGTTACCATAATATTATCACAATAAGTTAAATAATTATTAATATATAGGTGTAGACCATGCAACTATTATAGCTTAAAACGGGTGGGCCGGGGCTGCCCATCCCCTCCTCTCCCATATCTATCACAATTTCATGCATCTAATTAGGAAGCCATTAATAACTTTAGGAATTAATAATCGAACAAACTTATACTATGTATAATACTACATGCAAATACATGTTTACAAAATTATTAATCTCGAATCAACTCGACTAATTAATTCGCTA
Organism: Salvia miltiorrhiza; assembly: GCF_028751815.1. NCBI lineage: Eukaryota > Viridiplantae > Streptophyta > Magnoliopsida > Lamiales > Lamiaceae > Salvia > Salvia miltiorrhiza. The sequence continues at coordinate 56,286,232 of NC_080390.1, forward strand.
ACTACACTTCCACCATTAATTTTAAATTAGTAAAAGAAAAAAGTGGAGCTGCAAACGCAAAAAGTGAACATCAAATTCCAAGAAGCATGCACACAAGCCAAAGCCACGTGGAACCGGAGCTCCATTCACACAGCCGGTAACCAGTTAACCGCCCACGTCTGAAATAATCGACTAATTTTCTCCGTTTGCATTTAATGCTAACCCAAGTTCCGTACCAACTGCCCACCGGCATTTTCCGGTCAACTTCCGAATTGCAGACATTTTAATTTGTTAGAATTTTATTTTTATACATGCTTATTCAATTAATTTATGATTTTTTAATGCTTAAATTATTTCATAATTTTGTGAGCTATGGATATACCTCAACATACACATGAAATTTCTCATCGAAAATTGTAATTTATCTTCCTCACATGTATACTGATATTGTTAGACAAGAATTGAAACAAATCAAAACATCGCGAGCAAACAGTCAAATTCGCTCACTTATATAAAAAAAATAGTAAAAAATGTGCTCACTATATACACTAGTTTATGTAGAAATTAATATAATTAAATAATAAAGTGAAATACTATTATATACTGATCATAAATAGTTTCAAAAAGAGATCTTAGCTTAATTAATTACATTTTGCTATATATATAGCAATGTAAAACCAAATAAAACGTTAGAGTATTCTGAGTAGTCCACCATAAAAAGATTGAATAAAGAAATGAATAAAGAAGAAAAAGAGATAAGATGTAGGAAAAAAACATGAAATCAAATTTGCAAGAAAACAAAAATCTAGGCGGGGCCAACCTGTTGTCCGAACCCCCCACCCCCCCACCCCCCACCACGAAAAGAGAGAGAGGAGGCCCCTAGCTTCACAAAGTCTCTCTTCACTTCACACTTCAAAACCCCCAAAACCAACACACAAAGCTCTCTCTCTCTAAATTGCTTCACTGTAGAAGAACAGCAGCGAATGAAGAATCTACACTTTTAATCAAGGAGAATTGATGGAGGAGAAGCAAAAGGAGTCTGGAGATGAAAAGATTGCATTTTCCGATCAGATGATGATTCCAGAAAGCAGCAGCGGCAGCGGCTTCTTCGACCTATCATCAACAACCGATCATCACCACAAAACCAATTCTTTCAGATTCGTAGACATGTTGAGCGTCCAAGATTTCACCAACCCTTCTTCCATCTTCGACGATTTGCTGCACACCATCACCGCCCCCTTCCCCCCGCCGCCGGAATATTCCGAGGTCGTCAACACGCCGGCCACGCCCAACTCCTCCTCCGTCTCCTCCTCCTCCACCGAGGCAGCAGCTGCCAATGATGATCATAAAAGGATCGATGAGGAAGAAGAGGAGCAAGATCAGGAAAAGACCAGAAAACTGCAGTAATTTTTTTCAAGAATTTCTGCCTTTTTCAGTGTTATTTGATTCTTGATGGAGCTGAGTGATAAAAAAGTGTTATTTTTTTCATTTTTGTGATTTTAAGGTTGAAGCCGAAAAAGAAGAACCAGAAAAGGCAAAGGGAGCCGAGATTTGCGTTCATGACAAAGAGTGAGATTGATAACTTGGATGATGGTTACAGATGGCGAAAGTATGGGCAGAAAGCAGTGAAAAACAGCCCTTTCCCAAGGTATATTCACTTCCCCTTTCGATTAATTACATGAGTTTTGTAATAAAAATCCAATCTTAATTTATTATTAGGAGCTACTACCGGTGCACGAGCACCGCATGTGGGGTGAAGAAGAGAGTGGAGAGATCGTGTGAGGATCCGACGATTGTGGTGACAACCTACGAGGGCACACACGCGCATCCCTGCCCCCTCACGCCGCGTGGCAGCTTCGCCGTCATGCCGGAAAGAGGAGCCATGCTAGACGGCGGAATGCTCCACCGCTATCACCACCAATTAACGCCGCCGCAGCCTATGCAACACCAACCCTACTTCCATAACTTATTGACTTCGCCTTTGAGCTTAATTACCACTACTGCTAATACTAATGCTAATACTAATACTAATCCTAATCCTGCGTTATTTGCTAATCTCTTTCAAGAAAGACCCTTTTACCCCTCGGCCGCCGCGAGGGACGACGGCCTGCTGCAAGACATGCTGCCGTCGCAGATGTTCAAGGGCCAGAAGGGGGAGGAGGAGGAGTAGAGAGTAATTTTAGTGTTTAATTAATTTCCTAGTAAATTAATTAATTTGCTAGCTTTATTAGTTGGTATGCTTTTTATTTTTGTTAATTTGCTGACCGAATCTGGAGTTTTGGGGGGTTTTCTCTTTAGATATGAACCACCAACTTCGTACCTAGACTTCGATTTAGTTTATGTGTTTTGGGGTTATTATTTCTTGTATGTATGTACTTGAATCTTGTCTTCATATAGTTTCGGGGTTTAATGGATATGTGTATATAATATATATATATATATATATATATATATATATATATATATATATATTTATCTGGGATATGATCCTCTTCTTCTGTCGCTAAATCAATATTGTGTTTAGGGTTAGGGTTTTTTATTTTGAATTACGCAAATTTGATCCTTTCATTGAAGAAAAATGGAGGGTTTGGTTTAGGACAGTGTGAAAAGTAAAAGGCATGAAATAATGTTGTGGAATATTTGGGATGTGAATTCATGTGAAATATATGCAATCTGTTTGGAATTTTTGTGCAGGGAACTAAAGTGGAAGAAGCCCTCATAGATTAGCAATTATTACCGATGAATTGATGCGTGATTTTGGCCATTAATTATTTACTAGTAGTTTCTTTTACTACTAAATATACTGCAACTGTGGAAGCTGGGATTCTTTTTGTTGCAAAATAGTATATTTTTTTAGGTTGTGTGTAAATATGTATTGGTATATTCATACAGGGGTTAAATGGAATGAGATAGTGCAAAATCAAATGATACGAATTTAATTTTTTGGTGGAGGAATGTGCTATTTCTGTATGTTTAATTCAGTAAATTATTATTTTAAATGGAATTCATGCAATGGTGTGAATGTAGAGTTTACCTATGATTTGAGGCATATATATATATATGGTGGCAGATTTGTGCAAGTTATAATGTCCTTGTTTTGAACATTTACCCAGTTCTGGAAAAATAGTTTGCTGGTAAGAATCATCACAAATTCGAATTTTAGCAAGGTTATTTTAGATTGAGATTTTCGTAAGCACATATATATATAGAAATACTAGCTACGAGTATCTAAAAAAAGTCCTCATAAAGTTGTATAATTTTTTTTGAATATTATCTTGATTCCACAGTCCACTCGTTAATAATAAACAAATTAACACACCTACATCTTCATAAATATTAGGATTACCTTTTATATGTATAAAAAAAATCTATTATGCAAAGTGATCCGACAATTAAGTTGAGTATAGTCAATCACTCTTACTTTTCAAGATAAATATTTTGGCGATCTACACTACTTTCTTAGATTAGGGAGTTTAATTAATAATAAAGCCTTTTATAAATATTCCCCATTTTTAAGGTCGTTTCAAGATGAATATAGATCAAGAACTAGCTACTATTTTAAATTAATTAAGTATAGCTTTTATTAAGTCAGTGGGTTTAAACTTAATTCTCCGGTTTAAACATAAATTGCAGTAATTGTGAAAAGTAGGTAATTAAGAAGGAGAAAGAAATGGTGAAATCATGAATGAATTCCATTATTGATGAAAGAGGTTATTTCCAAGAAGGTTAGGCATACAAATTAAGTTAATCTAGTATTATTGGTGCATGTAGAATGATTGTTCTGCACCATCACTCTATGTAATAGTAAAGTAGCCAACCTAAAATGTTGCATTTTCAACATATATTCATGCATAGTCCTTACATATATATAGATGTATAGGCCATTACCTAAATTTGGTACCGTGGACCAATCTATATAGTTTTAGCTTATTTATTTTCACCTTTTCCCATCTTTTATGAAATATGACAAATAAAAGAAATCAACATGTGGTATACATTGTGCAACATGTATAAAAAAAATTACATATATTAATTAGTTATACATGCATTTGACCTTGCAAGATAGTCAAGAGAATTAATCGCTTCAAAAGATTGTTCCAATGTGAGGATTTAATTTAATTTACCGAAAGGGAGTTTTCCAAATCGGACATAGAAAAACATACAATTATATATACATATATATGCGTACAATTTCATAAATGTAAGTTTAGATCAGTTTATTTCATAAACAAAGAATCATAAGTAATTAAATTTTTATATATTGAAAAGTAAACGGAGAAGCTACATATAATTCCGCGAAAATGCAATCCAAGTCATTATTGGAAAATTTTGGGGTGACAACCATGAGAAAGGAATCAGAATGAATAATATTTTTTCTTCTATCTGTAAAGAGATATGAATAATATTCTCTGCCAACAACAGACGAATTATATTCAACATAGCTGGAAATCAATATTTCCCCTGCTACTGTTCGATCAGTGGCATCATTTTCTACTTTCTTCAAAATATTTCAAATTTAATTAATTCTGCATATATTATATATGGCCAGCATACGTCAAAAGATATGGATAATTGATCAGATTATTGAAAAAAAATATGGTGCTTTTTCTCGCAGTCAAAAAAGTTAGATCCCTCTAATGTTGCTTGCACAATTAAACAAACTTGATTAGCAGCAGTTATTCAACATTTAAAGCCAAAAATGCTGCACAAAATCGCATGTTTGTGGGGAACACACCGAATTTTATATAATTGTCTGATACTTGAGCGTGATTAAAAGCGGCTATATATATATATATATATATATATATATCACCACAACATATACATACATGTCACGTTTCACTTCTAAATTTTATGCTACGATTGTGTTTATGAAATCTCCAGATACTTGAATTTATTTAATTTTTAAGAATAATGTTTAGGTTCGATTAAGTTTGAAATGCCTACTTACATTACTTGGTATTCGACTTAGCTCGATTCTATCCATCCGTATACTGTTTTTTGGCTATGAATTTTTTTTTCTCCTTCTTTCTAATTTATGACAACGCGAAGTGATCTGTGTGAATTTCTATGTACCAATTACTGCCGTTTCTTGATTTTGAAATTGAAATTAAACTTGAATAGAACTATATGGTTTTAATATAAAATAAATTAAATTGGGTGAATTTGTTTTTAGACGGGAGTCAAACTGTATCGAATGAGGCTCTTTCAAATTTTATGGGTTAAAAAAAAAGATTAATTTTATGGACTCGGCCTAAAAAAATTATGGGCTCAGGGCCCCCAATACCGAAATCCAGGCCCATGCACTTTCAGTTTATTATCATGCACATATGCAATAAACCAACATATATATAAAACTCAACTTTTTTACGCACAAACTATGTCTATGTGCACCAAATTTTATTAGTTTATTTATTTAGACATACACACTAACTAAATAGTTGCATCGTGATCACCAAATTTCAGCATACCAACTCACTCATGTATGTGAGTGATAATTTGAATTATGGAGAAGAAAATATATAGCAAGTGAAGTTTGATAGAGTAGGTAGACAGTTATGGAGTGGTGATGGCAGAATCTCACGACCTTTTCCTATATCTTGACTCTGTCTTCTTCCATCCCAACCAAATTTTACATGTATATAAACTGGGGTTTCTCACACTATCTTCTCATCTCATAACCTAGCTTATAATAATTAAAAACATAAAATGGGCAGTAATTATGCTGCAGCTTGCGCGTGTGTGTGGTTGATGCTGCTGCTGCTCAATTTTTCAGCTGCCATTCCGAATTCGACAAACGAAGCAGAAGCGTGCGTCAATGGCGGCGGCATCACATTGAGCTTCGATTTCTACCTGAGCAGCTGCCCCGAGGCGGAAGCCATCGTGTTTTCGTGGGTGGAGAAGGCCGTCTCCGACGACCCTCGCATGGCCGCTTCGCTGCTTCGTCTCCATTTCCACGACTGCTTCGTTAACGCATGTTCTACAACTCTCTAGACCTCTCTAGATCTTTCTAGACCTCTCTGAATGTTTTTTATGTTTTTATGCAGGGATGCGATGCATCGGTGTTGCTGGACGACACGGCGGCGATGGTCGGAGAGAAATCTGCAGCTCCGAACGCGAACTCGCTGAGGGGATTCGAAGTGATCGACGCCATTAAAGCTGAAGTCGAATACTTCTGCCCTCAGACAGTTTCATGTGCCGACATTCTTGCGATTGCGGCAAGAGATGCCGTTGTTCTCGTACGTGCATGCGTTGATTAATGATTTTAATCCTCTGATTAGAGTTAATTACATCAGATTAATGAACTAATTTATTTTGCATGCAGTCGGGTGGGCCAGCGTGGGAGGTAGAAATGGGGAGGAAAGACAGCTTGGTGGCGAGCAAAGCCGCCGCCAACAGCAACATCCCGGGCCCCAGTTCGGATCTGCCTACGTTGCTGTCCAAATTCAACAGTGTCGGCCTCTCTCTACAGCATCTCCTCGCGCTCTCCGGCGCGCACACCATGGGGAAGGCGCGATGCGCCACGTTCAGCGCCCGACTCGGCGGCGGCGGCGGCGACGTGAACCTCGAGTTCTTGCAGTCGCTGCAGCAGCTGTGCGCCGCCAACACGACGCTGGCGGACCTCGACCACGCGACGCCAACGGCGTTCGACAACCGGTACTTCGTCAACATTCTCGCGGGGGAGGGCTTGCTGGCCTCCGACCAGGCTCTAGTCGGCGGAGTGGACGATCAGGCACGTGGCGTCGTGGAATCGTACGCGCGCGACGCTCGTGTTTTCTTCCAAGATTTTGCGACGTCGATGCTCGCGATGGGAGCGTTGCAAAATGGAGGTGCCGGAGAGATTCGTCGGAATTGCCGCGCCGTCAATTAAATCCTGCCGTGAATCAAATTAAATAAATCAAGCGTGTTATGTTATGTTATGTTTATGTAATGTATGTTGCTACTACTACTAGTGCTAGTGTATATCATGTCTAGTGTGTTAGTTGTCCAAAACAAGGCCTTAATGTATTCACTAATTCTCTCTCTTATTTGTTGAGGCCATGCTTTGATTAATTAAGTCCTGGCTAAGTTGTGATTTAATTTGTAGGACGTTTTAGAGTTTACATATTATAATGTTTTATTATCACACATATATATGCATTGATTTTCTTTTACTAAAAGGTAATACTAAAACGTAACAAAGAATCAAATTGAGTGCATATAATTTCTTGTTCGAGTTTGTCATATATTTACATGTGCTCACAAGTAAAAGGAATCTAGGTTAAAAAATTTGGGGAAAAGGGATAGTTTTAGGTATATTGCAAAAGTTACAGCTAATGATTATGTAGGGAAGTGAAAAAAGAGGCGACTACACTTGTAAAGATCTAAATTAAAATAATTTACAAAAAGTGTTTGCCTCTTCGCACAGCCAATAATCTGGGTCGAATCTGTGCCTGATGAGAATATATTTATGCAGAGATTGGTGCAGGTTAATATTATATTTAGTGCTTTAAATAATTTCACCACTTATGTAATTATAATTCAAAAGAAAAGAAAATTGGTAATGGGTTGGTGAAAGTGAGGACGTAGCAATGCACGTGATCTGATGTAAACTTAGGTGGTTTCTTCATCACACACATGATTTTAATTATATATCTGGATCTACATTCTTGATTCTTTCTTAACAATAATTTTCCTCTTAATTATATTTTATCTAATTTCCCACGTTCAAGTTCGAGATCCCGGTGTAATATTTGGCTATAACTTTGAAACTTTTAATTATTTATCCAATTATTATTGTGAATGTATGTATATGTGGTTCTTGCCCATTATCTCTTGAGCCCATAAACAGAACAAATTTCCGGCACAAGAAACAAAACCTATATAGGCCTCTCCACTATCTGCACTGACTTGTATGAAAATGATATTTAATTTTTTCTTAAAATATATGTACATAATTTTCCTACTTTATTATTTTAGATGATTGTTCTGCCACAAATGAGAAATACTATTACTATAAGATTCTATGAATGGTACCACCTTTTTAATTATTGGAAATGAACAAGCCCCAATCTTGTCCTTTTTCGTCATATTTCATCAACTTGTCACCATTTTTTTCGCAAGGAATCTGATTTATGTTTTTAACTGCTACTCCTATAAATTTACACTTCATCTATTTAACATAGAAAAGAGGAGTTTTTTCCCTCTTTCTTCTACCAATTTTTGGACTATTTTTTTTATATTTTAATTATTTTCTAAACGTCGTCAAATTTGATTTATGAAAAAAAATCAATATTATCTTAAATTTAATATAGTATAAAAATCATTAAAAAGGAATTTAATATGAATAATTTACGAAAAAATTAAAATATTTTATTTATAGTCTCTTTATTACAACTTTACAATATTTAATTATGTTTGTGTATGAAAATATTTATTATGATGAACAATAAATATATAATAATATGTATATTTTTTTATGTAAATTTTCATTATCGAATAATTTTTAAATTTATTTAATAACTATAATTATCATTACAATTTGTATAAATTGAAAATTTATATTTTTTAATTCAGGATTTTTTTGAGTAATTGATGTGAATTATTATATTTTATTTTTGAAATATATGTTGTATTTGTTTATGATTTGATTTTTTATTATTTATATTTATTTATTTAAATTTATCGTTTAATTTCGATGTTCATCGTGCATCGCACGAATGGACATATACTAGTTTGACAGATAATGACCAGTATTATATAACCAAGGCCTTAATTTTTTTAGTATTTTAATTGTTTGATAGATCGATCTGCATAGCCCACTATTAGTGATAAGTACAAAACGTAATTATTTCTTGTAGTAATCATGATATAAATCAAACTTCAATTGCAAGCTTTATTATTGATGTGGAAAAGAACTACTGATCCTATTCAATTAAAAGATTTATTTATATACAATAATTAGTTACTAGTCATTCAAGTCACCTTTTTTCAAATGGGACGTCAACGTGAATTTGGATTGAATGTTTTAGATATTAAATTAAATTTATAAATTGACGACCACACAATGAGATTAATGGATAATCTAATCTAGTGATACATACCTGTAATTTTGGTAATCAGTTCATATTTTCGGATAAGAAAATAAACAATAACTTGACATCATGGTTTCACCCTCTCCAACTTTATCCAGAATATTTCATTTACCTTAAATCCAAGTATTAAAAGTTAATCCAACTTTTTAAAAAAGATCGAATTTTTATTTGTCGTCCATCTTCGCCTACCCCACCCCAGCAAAACCAGCCCCCACAAAATTCCAAATATTTCACTGATCTCATCACCCTCTCTAGTCAGAGTAGCCTCTACACTTCATCATATATACACAATATATAGATAGCATCTGTTTCGTCTTCGCAGCAGAAAAGGGGGAGAGGTGAACTAACAACTAAAGCGGAGAAACAGAAGGAAATTTTTTTCCCTCACCTAATCAATGGCGAGACACGATGACCTGCCGGTGCCCGTTTACAAGTCTCTCGAGCCCGTTTACGGAACCGGGTCGCAGCTCGAGGAGGCGGAGCTCCGATTCAACACTTTGAAATCCAAATTCGTCGAGATTTTCGGCCACGCCCCTGATATCTATGCCCGATCTCCTGGTATTCTTGGTTCTAGTGGTTTGATTGGACTATCAAAGTTGTTTTCTTAGTTGTTTTGGTCGAGCCCAGAATTTATTTTTTCTTTGGTAGTGTTCTGCTTTATTTTGTTGGGTGAATTCGATTCGATGGAGGATTAGATCGAAATGGCTAGGTGGATAACTAACTAAAAGGCGCTTAATTTTGGCAATTTGATTTGTGGGTGATGTGTTTGGTGATTAAAGTTTTGACCTTTGTGTGTGTGTGTGTGTATGTGTGCAGAGGGAGGGTGAATTTGATTGGTGAGCACATAGACTATGAAGGTTACTCTGTGTTTGGTGATTAAAGTTTTGAGTTTTCTGTGTGTGTGCAGAGGTAGGGAGTGTGAATTTGATTGAAGAGCATATAGACTATGAAGGTTACTATGTTTGGTGATTTAAGTTTTGGTGATTTAAGTTTTGACTTTGTGTGTGTGTGTGTGTGTGTGTGCAGGGAGGGTGAATTTGATTGGGGAGCACATAGACTATGAAGGTTACTCTGTGTTGCCTATGGCGATCAGGCAAGACACGATTGTGGCAATTCGGAAAGTGGAGGGGGAGAAGGTGCTGAAGATAGCTAATGTCAACAGTGACAAGTATTCTCTCTGCACTTATCCTGCTGATCCTGAGCAGGTAATGGTGTTTTTTTGCAGTGATCTCCACTACTAACACTGAGAGGTTTATGTGAATCCGTATCGGGATTGGGATCGGGAGTAAGTGTGTGTTAGTTGACTGTGAATAGTGGAAAGCATCTTTCATGTGCTCTCTTACTGATCCTGATTATATGTCAGTATTACTTTGTGTACGTGGTTTGTTGGATGAAAAGATTATTCTTGAAGCATCTTTTTGGTTTGTTGGAGGAAAAGAAAACGAAACTTTAACCATATTGCAATTAGCTTGCTCGAGTTAGCTGGATTTGAAGCTGTTGTTGTTTGAATTATGGTTGATTATATGTTTTATTCTGATTCTTGACATCATCTACGATTGTTTGATGATTTTTGGAGTTCTTGCTGAAAAATGTGATCTTGGTTACATAGTATTCTTGGTTGTTTACTTCAAATTGAATGATAGCTTACGAGTTAGTAGAACCGTATATGTAGTGAAGCCATGACTAACTAAATTTGTCATATGCCACATTGGATAATGGATATGAAAAGAAGGATAGATGCTCTTTCAGTCGTAGTTAAGAATTGGGACTAGTTGGCCACTTGATGCCTTCGGTTCTCAGTCTCATGATCTACGTAGCTTGTTAAGTAGAGATTATTTTGCTTTTCAGGAAATTGATTTGAAGAATCACAGATGGGGTCACTATTTTATTTGCGGGTATGGTGCCTTTTACTTCTCTTGAGTTTTCTTCTTACTCGATTTTGGTAATTCTATCATGCTTTGTTGAACATGTGATGATGTTAGGGCAGTTTCAGGAGATCGTGATGGAATACTTTGTATGTTTTGATATCTCATAGTTTTTGGCTATTCCAATTTTAGGTACAAAGGTTTCTATGAGTATGCCAAAGTGAAGGGGATAGATGTCGGTAAAACAGTTGGACTTGAGGTTGTCGTCGATGGAATTGTTCCAACAGGTATATTCAGCAAGTCAATTAATAATTGCATCTCGCTGGATAAGTGAGGGTACTCGTTAGCGCTACTGCTAAAACACTGAGCTGTGTTTTACTTTCATGTAGGGTCTGGTTTATCGAGCTCTGCTGCTTTTGTTTGCTCGTCTACTATCGGCATAATGGCAGTATTAGGAGCAAGCTTGCCTAAGGTGTGTACGTATAAATGCGGTATTCGTGAATTGTGATGGATCTGTGTTATATTACATTAGCTGCCTAGCCTCACAGTCACCCTCTCAAGCCACTCTTTCACACAGATTTTGCTTATTCGACCTTTTTCGTTTTTCAAATTTCCCTTTCCAGAAAGAACTTGCTCAACTTACATGTGAATGTGAAAGACACATCGGAACACAATCTGGTGGAATGGACCAGGTAATCTACCATATTTCTCTGCTCGTGTAGTTCTTTATTTCCTACACTTGAAATGGCAAAATACATATTAGCACTTTGTTACGAAAAGACACTTAATTCCTTCCTTTGATAGGCAATATCTGTGATGGCTCAATCTGGATTTGCAGCACTCATTGATTTCAACCCTATTCGAGCTACTGAGGTTCAGCTCCCCGCAGGTGGGACGTTTGTGATAGCACATTCGTTGGCTTCATCTTTGAAAGCAGTTACTGCAGGCAACTAATTACAACAACAGAGTTGTTGAATGTCGTTTGGCTTCTGTGAGTTTTTCATACTTTCGTTTTCCTGGCCCCTCGTGTAACTGCATATTATGTTTACTTGAGCCTCACCATCTCTGTCTTTGTCTTTGTTCGGGCTATTACAGATAGTGCTAGGCATAAAGCTCGGCATGAAGGCTGAAGAGGCAGTTTCCAATGTGAAGACACTTTCGGACGTTGAAGGACTGTGTGTATCTTTTGCTGGTACACGTGGATCGTCTGATCCAGTTCTCGCTGTCAAGGTAGGTACCCCATGCCATACATATTCTTTCAAAGTTTTACCAAATTTAACGGCTGGATACACGTGCAGGAATTCTTGAAGGAAGAACCATACAGCGCGGAAGATATTGAGGCCATCATCAATGAAAAGCTGGCAGTTGTTTTTGCCACTTCTCCTTCTTCGTTGGACGTGCTGAGAGCTGCCAAACACTTCAAGTTACACCAGGTGATTACGTTGTGTCGGTTATTCAATGCCATCATATGCTCTTACAGAATAGGATTAGTTATTTATCTTCTTGAAACAAATTTTGCAGCGAGCTGCTCATGTCTACTCAGAGGCTAAACGCGTCTACGGCTTCAAAGATACTGTATCATCAGATTTGAGGTGAGTTGTCTGGACTGCTGTATAGATCCCCGTCGTGAGTGTGTTAAAATTGCTGAGTTGCTCTTGCAGTGAGGAAGACGTGCTGAAGAAGCTCGGAGACCTCATGAACGACAGCCACTACAGCTGCAGCGTCTTGTACGAGTGCAGGTAAGAATTTGTTGGTTTGCTTTCACTTGTATCCCTCCCTCACTAAACCATCTGTAAATAGCTGCCCCGAATTGGAAGAGCTCGTCAAGATTAGTCGGGACAATGGAGCCCTTGGGGCGAGGCTAACCGGAGCCGGATGGGGTGGTTGTGCCGTTGCTCTGGTGAAGGAGAATATCGTCCCACAGTTTATCCTCAACTTGAAGGTTAGAGCGTCGACGCCTTCTCTTTCGAAGCAATCTCCATTGAAACATGAAATATTGAATGATCAATGTCGACTTGTGTGTTGCAGGAACAATATTTCCAATCAAGAATCGACAAAGGAGTGATAAGCAAGAACGATCTTGGCCTCTACATTTTTGCATCGAAGCCATCAAGCGGCGCCGCCATCGTCGAAATCTAGGCTGCCGGAGGGCCTTGCTGAGAAAGGATTGTTTTTCTTTCTTTCTTTTTTTCGTGTTTAAGAATAAATTCGTTTATGTTTCATGGGAAAAGAACTACTCATGGAAAAGAACTACTCATTTTGTTGACTACTTCATCAAAAAACAGAGATTGCCCGTGAGATCTAATTGCTAATGGAGGCGATATATCAAATTTTTGTGGTTCATGGTATTATATTATTACCTTGCATCTCTATTATAAGTATAACATAATCTATACTAATAGAAAAAGATTCTGAGATAATTTAAGGCACTACTTGTGGATTGTCTATTTTACCCATGTTATATGGAGTATTTATTATTATATTTATAAAATATAAATCTATTTTGATATACATTTATTTGTCACCCAAATCTATAAAGAATACTTTATATCTATAGCTATTGATAAGGCTTATTAATAAATATATTCATCCAATAAATTATCTAATAAAAGTAATGAATTAATAGATTTTTTTAAATAATAAATTATTAATTAAAATAATATTAATATTAATTACAACGTACGTTATTTTTGCTAGTTGTTTACTAAAATATCAAAATTATGGAGCTGAGGGTGGCAAGGATGAAAACTATACTACTAATGATTTTGGAGTTTGAATAGAATGGGCCTTACTTGGATTTATCATATCACTACTTGAGGCAATGGGCCAAGTAGTTTCCTACCAACAAAGCATGAGATCCCACTTCAAATTTTCTTCAGATAAAAGCAACTAAACGAACAAACAAATCTTAGGTGACTTTACACAATTGAATCTTGTGTTAATTCTTAAATTAAAAAAGTAAGAAACGTTGCACCTTCACTAATTTGTCATTAAGAAGAGTTAGTATTACTTTCGTGAACATTTAATGCAGTTGACTAGATGATTAACTAAATAGAATTATCTAATTCGGATATAACAATATGAGTTTTATTTAATTAAAGAAGTAAAGTGCTACTATAAGCTAGCAGAGCATAATGCAGTGGAAATCTTGATTGCAAAATCATTCCAAAACCATAATTTAATTGCTGAGTGGCAGCGAGTAGAAAAACAGAGAGGTTGTCGGTGGAGATATTTTGTTTACGAAAACTGCAAAAATAAAAATAAAAAAACACGAGGCAGAAAACCTTGGTTTCAGCTCCTCCACAGCAGCTCATGCAGTGTCGCTTTCAAATTCAAAAACTCCAATGGAAGTGAAAGCTACGATCTCTAGCAATAATTTCTGTGAATAAATAAGTGCCAAATCATCACAAACCTACACTTTCCTGGTTGGTACCCTCTGCCCCAAATCCTCGTGCGCTTATCTCCATTTGTCTCTTACTCAGTTACTCTCTCTCTCTCTCTCACACACACACACACTATTCAAATAATTTTTTATGTTCCCCCCATATATTAAGCGTGCGGGTATTTGTATTTTCCTTCGTTTGATATCGAACATATTTGAAGATATTGATATTCAATAAAAAAAAGGAAGAATATGATTCGTAAAATAAATTTGCTTAATTGGTGAGAGAAAGTGGGGTTTTTTAACTGGAAGGGATGATGAATTTTCACATCTTTTTTGCTATTTTCCTATTAAAGGTGTAGCTGAATAATCTGATGTATTAAGTGACATTTATTATTCCAGTAGATATAGTGTAGAGTTTACCAAATAGCAAGTATATATAATTCGTAAAACAAAAAAGAAAATGATAAAGATAAATAAAGAAAGAAAGTAAGTATATATACATACAAGATCCGCATATGCATTTTCGCAGCAAGCTATATTAATGCTGTCGGTTGTGGTCATTAGTAACTCAAACGACTTTGCAGCAAATAAAATTTGAATCTTGGTTGTCTCCTTTAAATCTCCTCTCAAGGTCAGCAGCTAGTTACAGAGAGAGAGAGAGAGAGAGAGGAGAGAGAGAGGGCATACAAATTGGATCTTGGACAACTATATTTCGTTTTCCGTTCATAATTTTCGGCCACATATTGATGGTAATACTTCACTGGATCTGGGTTTTCTTGGTTTTTCCAAAAGGTATTTCCTTTTCTTCAGTTTTTTAGTAGCATTGCATGTTCATAAAAGCATTTGGTTTATGCTGCTTGTAAATGGATTCTTTTTCAAAGAAATTTTTATAAAAAAGAAAACTTTGATGAGTGTTCTGTAGCTGGCCTCCACAAGTTTGATGATAATTACTATACTTTGCGGACTAGTGTTGTTATTATTATTGTGATTCCCCTTTTCTCCTAATAATTAATTATTTGGTTACATTGGAAACGGCTACTAACACCTTTCCTCATTTGCTTAATTTATGTATTATGCAAACAGGGGAAAATTTAGTGAAGAGAATTGCTTGTGACCCACTAATTGAGTAGCATTTTGTGTTTGGAGAATTTTGGCAGTTTGAAGCATAGAAAGGAGTAGTAAAAATTGGGGAGGGTAGAGTGATTGATTGTGTATCTATGAAGGAAAGGGAAATTGTGATAAATATTGAGAATTGTGAGGAAAATATGAAGCAAGAAGATGTTTTAGATGGGAATGAGTGTTCCTTTAAGGTGGCTATGCCTATGAGTGTGGATAGTGAAAAACCAGTAAGAAATGGTAAGGATGGGAAGAGTAGGAAGGAGAGAAGGTCTACTATGAGTGCTAAGAAGCCTCCCCGGCCTCCTCGAGGTTTGTCGTTGGATGCTGCTGATCAGAAGCTCATCAAGGAGATCTCCGACCTTCTTATGATCAAACGCGCTAGGATTGAACGCCTCAAGGCCTTGAAGAAGACCAGAGCTGCAGCGAAAGGGATGTCTTCATCGCCTTCCTCTGCTGGCAGCTTCATAGCTATGCTCTTCACACTTGTGTTTTGCATCCTCATCATTTTTCAGGGTAATAGTTTTACTCATTGCTTTTGATGTTCAACTATGCCATTAGCATTAGCAGCTCTGTGTGTTGAAGTTTAACTATGATTAGGTTGCCACCCTTGGGGGAATTTTACGAGGAACGCCTCAGACGTAGGCAACTCTATTTCACCAATGTCGAATGAGGAAACGAGGAATTTATCCGTGCATATGTTGTCTTCAAAGTATGTTCTTGTTGTGATGTCTTCATCTTATCTTATCTTATCTTATCTAAGTAGAATCATCACATTAATCTTTTACACTATGCTTTTGCAGTCTACTGGTTCCAGCCTCGAATAATATTGGTGAAGGTGGAAGAGCCATCCGTTGATACAATTTTTGGTAAATAAATATTTAGACTACAAATGAATGCATCTTGTGTAGCTAGTGCTAGATCTTGATGGTGGGTTTTCGTGTCCAAATCTAGGCCGTTGATCGCGTCCCTTGAGACCACACGCGATGCATAATGCAGTGTGCGCGTGTGCATAGAGATGTGTGCAGACGCGCACGCTGCGTTTATGTGTGGGTAGGCAACATTGCCTGGGTTGTATGTTGAGGTTTCTTTGCCTGATTTCTGGGATCTCTGCTTCGGGCATTAAGGGAATCCATGTGCTTAGATCCAGGAATTAAGCTATGTACATTTATGTATCTCATCTTATATATACTTTCATTTCCATGAAAATAAATACTAGTTATAAATAGCATCTCATCACCTTTGACTTGCTTTCTTCATCATTCTCATGACTTCTTGCCTTTTGCATATTAGTAGTATTAAATCAAAGCACATGGGTTGAAAGCTCATAATTATTTTTTATGTTAATTAGTACTGTTGCAAATTAATTTGACCACGTTGTTTCTATGTTACGTAGCTCATCTCCCACCCCACCAATTTTGGTGTTTTTCTAATTAAATTATAAATCGTCAAGTGATTTTTAACTAGAGTATCAATCTCACGCAAATTTAAAATAATAACATAAATAGTGTAATGAACTACAAGCGTCTAAAAGATTATAATAAAAGATTGCAATGATATATTTAATACCTTACTTATAGTATTAGTTGGAGAAAAACAAGTTTAGAAATAAATCGTTTGTAAATTATTAGTAATGATAACATATAGTAATAAATAAAACATTTATTCAGAGCAAAATATTGGTGAACAAATTTGCACCGAAAATCGAATTCCAGCTTCCCATCCCTTTTTGAGCATTAACGGTCGATGCATCCAAAGCCAAAAATGTTTCCAAAAAAGTCAAGTAATAAAAATGCTTAATTGTGAGAATTTATTTCAAATACGCAAGTTGGAAAACATGTGTACGATGTTATACACATTTATGTTATAGAACAACTCAAGCCTCGTGAATGCAAGTACCTCAAACCAAATCGATGATTTCGCCAAAACGAAAGCAAGTTGAGAAGCGTTTGCTAAAACAAGTATTGTCATGTCATGTAATTATAAATTTTTAAGTTTTAAATGTATGTGTGAGGATTAAATAAGTGGTTTTTTTTATCACTTTTGTGTTTTCTGAAATACATAATTTATAAATGTTTATTTGGTAATTGGGTTGTAGATAGTTTTACTCTGTCACCTAAGATAGTTGCATGACAACTTTAGTTCTTTTAACTTTAAAATACATCAAAAAATAATTTAAAAAACAGAACACCAATCTTAGTAAATTGGTTCTATTTTCAACACAGCTTTCTGAATTTATTCGCCACTTACATCACATAAATCTATATGTGCACGTGACCAATATTTGAGTGGCAATTTGAACTTTCATATGTATATACACATATTTTTTGTTCTAAACAATAAACACAATAGCTATAATATTTTAATTAAGATACCACTTGAATATTGATTCTTCAAATCCCGAAAACACAAAAGCAATAATACACAAAGTAAAAGAAAGAAGAAAATCTTAATGCAATTATCGGGAGCTGTTAACATCATTAATTCTATAAAATATATAAAAATCAAAACTCTCATTTTATTTATTTACTCAATAATTTTAAATAAATGAATATAATAATGAACAAACATTAATTTTTATGTAATTCATAAAATTAATAACATCAATAATAGATAATGCAAAACAAATAACAAAGACTAGCATAAGTATATATGATTCATTTTCTAATTGGAACAACAATATTCACAGCCACATTTAAAATTTATTTAAGTGGGAGGGGAATTACGAATCCCTTGTCCACACATAGATAAATAGGTAAATAATAATGTCAAAGCAAATTCCTGATAATCCCTCTAGCGACGGCGGCGACGTCGGCGATATATTTATTCTGTTTAGTGAAGGGCGAGGGATTGGGCACTTTAAGAAAAGCGTCCTCGCACATCTCGGCCTCGATCTTGGCGTCGGCCATGGCGGTCTCGGCGAATTTGGGGTTCCCCCACGTGGCCTGCTCCGCCACCGGAATATCCCCGACCTGCACGGCGTTGTAGTAGCTCCGGCACTTCTTCAGCGCCGGCTGCATCTCCTTGGGCCCGCTCTTCTTCAGGTGCTCGATCTCTTTTATGATCTCCACCGTCTTCTTCTTGATCTCCGCCACCACGATCAGGGCCAGGTCCTGCAGCGGCGCCGCCCTGCAGCTCGGGTCGGCGGTGATCACCGCGATGCAGAGGTGGTAGTCTGGTGTGTTCTTGCATGTCGTTTCGATCAGCTGCTGGTCCTTCCGCGCCGCCGAAACGACCTCGTTTTGGAGCAGCATCGTCACCGTCGCGACGGCCACCACCAATGATATTGATCCCATTTTCATTTTTTTTTTTGGTAGTATAATATATTTCTCTTATGTTTTTTGGGTTTTGCGAAGAAAAGGTGATGCGGTGCGGCGTCTTATATAGATAGAATTTCGAGATAAATGAAGCTTTATTTTCTCTCTCTTTTCTTTTGGGCCGCCGTCGTCACTACATTTATTTTGATTGGTAGCTAATTAATTTCATATGATTATATCATAAATCATTTGTATTGGGTATATCTTTTTTTATTACTCTTTTCTTATTACTACATAGGATTACGACATGGTTGGTCAAATTTTTATTTTACAACCAAACGATACATATATCCATTTATATTAGTTTGCTACATCTTTTTAACTATTTTCGAGCTTTTTTTATTATCATTATTTAAGGGGCCTAAATTAGATTAAACGTCTTCTTCTTCTCTCCAATTTTATTAAATGAGATTTTCCTTTTTATCTTATTTCATATATATTCTTCGATTTTTGAGATTTAACATTCTTCTTGTATCACATCAAAATTTATTTCTTTTATCTTATTTTATTAATGTTCTTCTCTAATTTTCATTCACGTTCTCTTATTTTCTTCTCTTCAAATCTTTGACATTCTCTATATATAATTATCTTTATACATTTTTTGTTATTATTGAATGATTGTATATATAATCTAGAAATAGGCAAATATCACTTATCACTTCAATAAATATATATACACACACATATATATATATAGAGATATTTGATCAAATAAAAACCTTTCTCAACGTATTGTGTACTCCGTTGTTTCCGACTAAGTTCTAAAATAATCTCAGCTCTTTCTAGACCAATGGCTTGGTGTTGCCATGTTGGGATTTGGGACACATGCATATATAAAAAAAAATTCCACACGTTTATTCAATATTTACCTAATAGAATTTGATCATGATGTCAATTTGATTAATGTTAACATTTTTTTTAATCTTATATTAATGAAAATAGTTTAGAACGTACGGTGTTCTTCGATCCATGAAGTGTGACATAGTCTCTATATATGGTAAATAGCGATGAGTATTATCAAATTAGATAGTTTTTTGTTAGATATTCAATCCATTCACGGCAGTTCGATAGGTATTGTTAGATAGTTAATCGCTTCAGATTTTTTTTATAATGTAATTAAGGTTGTTTTTTTAGGTTTACATCTAATTTATATCTGCTTTTGGGCGCGGGTTTGTTTTATGCTTATTATTTCATTTACGTCACTAGAACGTGCTGTTTTTTGTTCCCAATTAAATACTTTAATATATGTATATATACACTTGCGATGCGAAAGTAATTAAACTTGGATATTTTTGAAAATTATTACAATATTATAAAATATGAGGCATGCATTTTATTTTAGTATCGAAAAGAAGTTGATCAACTTAGTTGGGACGGAAGAGTATTAACATGTGGTTTCATTACTGAATTAAAATTTTATTAAAAAGAAAAAAGGAAAAAAATTATTAATTCATTAATAACATAAATGTGTTAACTAAGAATTGAGATATATGGATCAGATAATATGCGATCGGAACCGATAAACATAAACATGTACGATCGGAAAAACACCGATAAAGGCAAAAAGGAGATATATGGATCAGATAATAATTGTCTCCTTGAGTTTGATTGAATCAACTTTACAAATTGTTAAATATTAAAGGATAATGCGCCTATATATGGATCAGATAATAATTGTTAAATATTAAAGGATAATGCGCCTATATATCCTTTTAACTCTGTAACCTGCCTTTGCAAATTGCAAGTGCCACCTATCAGGTTACTATGTTTCACTTTTCAGCAACCTATCAAATTAGTATTTGGAAGCTAATCACATTACATAATTGAGATATTTGATTGACCAGTTGTATTATTTACATAATCGAGCTGCGTTACATTACCTATCCCTCTTAACATCACTATCTAACTTAATTTATTCATGCTAAAGGCTTAGAATAATTAAAACTCAAAGCAAGTGTTTGGGCCTTTGGTGTGTCCTTGCATGCATTGGATGTTGGAAGGGCCCAAATTTGCTCGTTTCTGAAGTTGGGCTTAATTTTGCTAGTTTCATTTTAGTTGGGCCTTATAATATCTGATTGAGCCCAATAACGCATGCCCTAGATACGCTAACACGAGAGTCACGTGACAAGGAGAAAAGGAATATAGCGCGCCGCTTTTGCAAAACCCACAAGAAAAACCCTTGAGCACCTTTCCCACCGTCGATCGCTACCCACGTCAGCGATCCACGTGCTGGTTCCAGATTCGACGGCCCAGATCAGTCCTCTTCTCCCCACACCCATCACTCCTGAGAGCAAGCCTCTTCCCCCTGTTTCGCCTCTTTCTTCCCACTCTTTTTTTCCATCATAATTTTTTTCAAAAAAAAAAAGGAAAATTAATTTGTTTCTTCTGAAAATTATGGCGGTTTTCGAAGAGGAGAAAGTGTTCGAGGAGGAAGTCGACGGAGAGGACGACGGCGACGAGGACGATGAAGAGGGGGAGGAGGAGAACGACGACGAGGATGAGGAGGAGGAAGTGTTGAACAGCGGCGCAGGCAGGTCGGCGGCGACGCCTGTTGACGTAGACGATGAGGATGAAGACGGAGAGGGCGAAGACGATGAAGGTGACGACGACGACGACGACGATGATGACGACGACGACGACGATGACGAGGATGAAGAGGAAGAAGTCGAAGGAGAGGAAGAGGTAATTTATTTTTTTGGTGTAGTTAGATATTTATGCGTTTCTGAGTGCCAAAATGTTTGTGGTTTATATGTTTTTTGCTTGGATTAGGTTTAATTAGGCAAATTAATGGCGAAACGAGCTAGATCTGTGGTTTTTTTGACTGATTATCTAGTATTCTAGTGTCTGTTTGTGCTGATATTTGTTAGTAATTCATCTTTGTAGCTCAGTTTTTGTGTACTCATGTGGATTTCTTTTTTTCGTTTGGTTCAACTCATATTTGTGCTAGTATTTGCTATATTTTAGCTCTTCTAGCTCAATTGTTTATGCACAGTTGGTGATTGTGGTGCTTCTATTTTCTCGTATTTCAATTTTATGCTGTTCAGTCTTCAAGGGATTAGATCTGGACTTTTGCATAGCCATTCTCCACTTTTGGAGCATTTTACTGCATATACCATACTTGATTGCTGTATTTGTTCAGGATTAAAATCTCGTAAAATTTAATATAACTGTCTTTGAGAAAGATTTTTCTTCTCGAAATGAGTTGGATCTGCTTCTTGGGGCCTTAAATTGTTGAAATTTTCTGGAGTGATTAGGGAAAGGATTAAAGATCCCTAGTATTAGATCTGAACCTGCTGCACTTGATCTAATGGTCTAAACCATAGAGGGATTGTTAATGGAAACCTCCCAACAAAATTCAACTAAGAAGGATAGATTAGCTCTTGATTGATCATATTCTTTGCTTCACCAGCAACCAGTGTTGAAGATCTTCTGAGAGATGTTGGTATAACAGTGTAATGGCCAACTCAGGGGACCTCTGTCTTTATCTTGTTTCAGTTGTTTGTGAGTTTTTGGGCTAATTTCATCTGCTTTCCCATGAGGGTATATCTATTGCTCTCTGTTTTGGTTTGAATCAAACTATTTGTTTGCCATCTAATGACAATATCATGTCTAGTCTATTTTCTTGTTGAAATATGAAGCAGTGATTGATCTCTTTCCACATCAGTTAACAAGTTTTGGTTGGTGACAGGGTGATCTTGGCACCGAATATCTAGTGAGACCAGTTGGTCGTGCTGAGGATGAGGAAGATGCGAGCGACTTTGAGCCACAAGAGAACGGGGAGGAAGATTTTGACGAGGAAGAAGACGATGAGGATGATGGGGGAAAAGTCGAGGCGCCGCCCAAGAGAAAACGTTCAGGCAAGGATGATCCCGATGATAGCGATGGTGGAGAGGATGACGAGAGGCCACCATCCAAGCGGTAGGGGTGCGGCCTCCTTAGATTTCCACCACTCTACACAACACATAGCTCTGTAGCTGGTTCGAGTATCTCGGTCGTTTCTGTATTATGTTGGTACACATATCGTAGGATTCATATAAAAACTGTTTCGAGACAGTGTTTGAAAACTTTGCTGGTTAGCTTCATGTGAGCTATACTAGCATTATTAGTTTAGAGTAGTTCTATCTTGTACCCTTGAAGTTTCCATTGGATATTCACTAATGACCGATAGCGGCTATTCGATGTAATTCTTCCCATTCTACTCAAGCATGCTTTTGTTAGGAAGTTGCAATAGATGGATGATATTATTGTTATTGGTAGATTTGAAGAGATTATTTATACAATAGGTAGGAAATATGTTGTCTAAGCTTTGCGGCGCAAGTATGATCTAGCTATGTTACCAGAAGCACCCTTGGGGTAGAACCCACCGGGTTGCGTCTCCTTCCCACTTGCGTACACGATTCTTAGTATCTGTTCAGGTGTTCTGTCATAAGCCAAGGAGTTTTCGTCGCCGGCCAGCACATTGCCGGCGATTCTCCCCTCGGCTCCGGCTGAAGGTTCGACGATCAAGCCTTCATCTTTGATACCTGCATCCCCGAGCTTGTTTCGGAGGGCTGAAATCTTGTCGGTAAGCTCCGCAACTGTGTAACCGTATGGGTGCACTTTGGTCATTGCTCGTTGGTAGAGCAATGCTCGGATCACGGCGTCTTGGCCCGACTCCACTCCGAGAAGCCCCGCCACCAGCTGCAATATCGAATTCCCATAATTAATTAATTAATTAAGTTAAGAGAGGGACATATATATACTTGAATACTTACCCTTTTGGATATGGGGCTAATGAGTTTGGGATTTGCGCCGACGTAGCCGGTGAGTCCAACGTAGGGGATGACATATGATGCAAGAAGATAGTTGATGTCGGAGGCGTAGGGATCGAATGGGGGCACCAGAGCTTTCCCCACGGCGCTGTTCATCACTGTTGCGAATGATGCGGCGCTTAGGTTTAGAAGCGGCCTCGGGAATCCCGAGACCGTCTGTTGGATGGCCCTGCACGTTGGTGAAATTCAAACTCGTGATCTTTTTGTAATAAAAAAAAGCAAGATGGTTAAGTGAGAAAAGGGACCTGAGGTGTCCGAATTCTTGGAAAGCAAACTGGGCGATGATATCTTCGATGAGAGGGGTGAGATTGGCCTTCTTAACCCCCAAGGGCGGCGGGCCGCCCTTGGTGAGGTTGGGTTCGAAGGCGTCGAGGCCGCGGCCGAAAGCGCCCCACGAGAAGAACTCGGCCTCCAAGTACTCGAGATTCAGCGGGAACTCCAGAAGATCGACGTCGGAGCCCGGGATGCCGGCGGCGCCGGCGCCGGCGAGGAGGAAGAGGCTGAGTAATGCGGCGGTTGGAATTGAGAATGCCATGACGTGTTCATGCAGTGTGTTGTTGCATTGCATGCATACTTATAGATGTTGATTGGAGATCTCCGCATGAATTCGGGCAACACTTGTCCGCACCAGATTGAGTCAAGAGCTCTTGTAATAACTCCACGCCGCATTTATTTATTGGATTCAACATTTTTTTTTTTTTGACTTGAAAAAAACAACAACATTTTTGACTTGGAACAACACTATTTTTTTGGAGTTGCTACAATTTGACATTTTCATGCCTTTATTTATTTAGGCGAAGACATACGTATAATATTATTAATGTAGCAGAACAATTCTATTTCTTACACGATTTTGCTAGCTAAGTGATTTGATTTTGTATACATCCAATCGTTGGAAGATGATTAAGTGGTTGATTAGGTAGTGAATGGTTGAGGCTAATTGCTTGTGCAAGATGAATTGAGTTTTACGGTAATATGCCAAGATAAAGAAAACATTGCTGATCAAACTAAAACACGCGACATCTATTATATTTAGTATGCTTATGTTTGACAAAACGGACAATCAATTTTTTTTTTTTTTTTTGAATTAAGGACAATCAGTGTTAACCATATATTTTCTATACGTAACTCATTTTCTTGCGACGAGGATCATCTATTGCCTACTTAATAAGTTTCATCTTCTATTGTATTTATGCATGGATCATATGTGGTAATTTTGATCTTAAAATTATAACTGTGTTAACTAATGGCGTTAAATAATGTAAGGACTTGGATTGCATGTCGTGGAATTATATGTAGCTTCTCTATTTACTTTTCGATATATAAAAGTTTACGGTAATGCTGTTAGGGCCACATTATGGCCAGCCATAATAATTAATATGGTAAAAAAAAATATAAAACTCATGTATTTAATTTTTTATATTTAAAATAAAAATTAGGGTTTAGTTAGTTTTATTTTTTACCTATTGTAGCTATTTTATTTATTTTTTTATAATAAATTTTTATTTTAAAAAATATTACAAAATAAAAAATTGCTAAAAAAAATTACAATTTATATACAATAATAAAACTAGCAATATTATATTTTTATTTTGAACAAAATATTTAAATATATTAAGTTTAAAGCTGTTATGGCAACCCATATTTATTATGGCCAAATAGTATCACTCAAAAGTTTAATTTCCCTTTCCTAAATTAAATCGTCACATTGGAACAATCTTTTGATAGTTCATATCTAGAAACCCTACTTTGAAGAAAATTCTTGAAGCGAATAATTCTTTTGATAGTTCATATCTAGAAACCCTATTAAGGTCAAATGCATGTAATTAATATACGTAAATTTTTTCTGTTGATAAAACTATACACGTTGCACGATATATACCACATCCGCGTGCAAGTTGATTTCTTTTATTTCTCATATTTCATAAAAGATGGGAAAATGTGAGAATAAATAAGCTAAAGCTATATAGATTGGATCATTGACGTGTGACACCCAAAACTAACTAAAATTTAAATGAATATTTATGTGAAAAATTATGAATATAAATAAATATTTAATGTGAAAATTGTGAAATAAATTTTTATTTAAAATACTTTACTTAAAATAACATTTTTAAGTAAAGCTAAATTCAAAATATTTGATTCATCATTCGACCTTCCACGCGCGTTCAACCTTAGAAATCTGAAAATGTTAAATATGGGAGGAGCATACAGTCTATAGGGTACACTCAGTGTGGAAACATGCAATAATTGTCCACGTTAATAAAATGATAACACATACGGCCATCGTATACATATCCTCAATTCGCACGGTGACAATTCAAGGACTTTAAAGTCTTGGACCCTATTAATTTACGGGCCTCTGGCGAAACATGAATCATAACCTCAAATCGCATTAATTGTGGCATATATACTAAGGACTGTGACATCCTGGACCAATTATGCTGGCCCCTAGCGATAAATGTATTTCATAACACATGTGATAAACACATAATATTAAAATGGACAATGAATAACCATAAGATGTAATTAAATAAATCTCACACCTGAAAGTTGAACTTGAGTAATTCAAATCAAAATTGACGTCTTAGTCGTGCCGCATCTAATTACAAAGTAGGACAATACTTATAAAAGATTAAAGAAATTTAAATATAATAATTATAATATAATATATGTCTATCTGTGAATGTGTATGCGTGTGGAATCTACCTATATATAAACGTATAAATATTATTTACCTTTCACAAATAATGAAGAACTTATTTGATTTTGGTATTAATGCCCATTATGGAAATTAGTTGTCTGAGTCCTATTTTACACAGTTCAATTCATAGGTTTCCTTCGTCATTAAATTAGTGGACTTATAGTTTTGCTTAGATAGAATTATAGGTTTGCTTACTGGATATGTGATAGATATTTTATTTTATATTATAAAATATTATTTTATTATTGGTGAGTAATACTTTATGGTTTAATTAATATATCTATTTATGTGTACGTATATATAGTTAGAGAATGAATCCTATTTAATTATCATTTTATAATTGACAAGTATATATATAAGGGAGGGCTATACAGAAAACTCCCCTTAGACTATAATATAAGAACAAATCCTGTTTATATCCAATCTTGGACGGATGAGATTAAATTATTTTGGGACGTTACATTCGAAATTGATATACATATAATTCATATCTAATTATCGCAGAAATTTAAAATGAAATTAATTAACGATGCTGTTATTTAATGATGGATTTACGATGAGAATAATACAAATGAAATTAATTATTAATTGAAATAGTTTTATTTAACGACGGATTAAATATGAAAATAATAAAAATAAAATTAATTTTAAATTAAATTATTATTTATTTCCGTCATTAATCTCCATCTTTAATTTCGGAATTTTTTTTAGTTTAAAAAAACATGGAAATTATTATTTTTAATTGGAAAAATTTCTATCCTCTACTACAATATCAGTTAGATAGATTAAGACTTTCCTTATACATTATTTAACACATTAAAATTTAATCTCAAGACAGTCACATATTATTCATCCAAAATGGAATAGATGATGAAACACAAAGTAGGCAATAGATGAACCGACTCGCATTTGTCGGCCACATATTTTCCTGACATGCTTGGTTGCATGGATATTAATTAGTGTAACTATAATGGTATATACTGTACATCGCTAGGATATAAAATGTTATTCAACTATACATGAGGTTCATTTCCTTCAAAAGATGGTTCTTTTTTAATAGTTTAGGAATCTCCCAGAACTAATAGTAATAAAATCTAAAAAAAAAACAAAAAGAAAGTGAGTTTTTGTTAAAGAAATTTCGCATCATTCGTGCTTGAAAGAAAATTTGATTTTACTGTGATGAGACAAAGTGAGGCAGTGGACATAACCCTCTCTCTCTTAGGGTGGTGGGAAATGGGGATCCAATTGTGGTAGGCTATGATTCATCTTTTGGTAACATAATAACATGGGCTTTTAATGTGGAGCTTTACACATGCATGCAAAATCATTCCACCAAAGACTATAGAAAAAACAGAGTCGATGTCATCTTCGAAAACAGTATTGGGAGATTAATGTTTGAACGTGGTGCTAATTTGGTTTAGGGTTAGGGCTAGGGGCTACAAACTCTAATTTAGATCGTTTTTTCAAACTTAATCAAAATAAAAGTGACCGTTCTTTTTTTTTTTTTGAAAAGATAAAAAGTGACTGTTCTTGTAAGTGAATGAGTCGGATCTAGATTGAGAAGATCAGCACGTATAGTGAGGACGCGTCTACACGAGTACGCCCCATATATCTTTCACAAATACTCCTGTGTAACCGGATGCATCGTGCAACGGGTTTCCAAAATGACACTATTTCATTTGGGAAATGACACTTGAACATTTTCGAATGACACTTTTTCAACATACAAGTGTCATTTGTATGTTCAAGAAGTGTCATTCGGAAACCAATTGCACGGTGAGAGTTGCCTTTATATCTTTATATTAAAATTTTCTAATTTACGTTTCCTCTTAAAACAAAAGTTTATATAACAAATATGAGAACTAAAAATTAAAGAAATAATACTTGCCAACGTAATTAAGTAAAAAAAATTAAGAGAAAATTATATTGCAATAAAACTCAATACTTTTATAGGAAAAGATTAATATATATGTGGAAAGAATATCATACATTCGATGACTAAAAGTATTAGTACGTCTGAAGAAATATTTTTTTGCAAATAATAAAGGAATTGTTTTAAATGCTGATTTTGGAGTGATAGTGTGGTAGTGAATGCGAGAGTCCTGCAAAAGTAAGAAGCATTGCGTTGGACCCCTTTCAGAAGAAAAAAATGCTGTCGCCTCATCCACAAAAAATAATTACAAATGTTAGGCGTTTTTGTGTTTAAAAATATGGTGATCGGCCCCTACTGCCCTTTTCTTCAATTCCAAAATTAATTATAAAGCTGTGCATATTATTGTTAGGAAAGTTCGTGTCATGATTTGATTGGCTTTTTATTCTTCTTCAAAACATCTCATTTCTAATCACATCTCAATCGCGCGCGCCTTAAATTAATTCAAATTACACACACATACATAAATCTTAAAAAAATAAATCTATCTTATTTGAAAAAAAAAAAAACATACAGTGCCATCCCTATTCACCTCTCCCAACTAAAAGGAAAAAAGGAAAAAAGAAAAAGGGCTTTTCTTTTTGTTTATTTGTGGTCTTGACTTGTGATATAGTCATGGACATATATGTACATGTGTAAATCGCGAAACACCTTTGTACATGTGTAAAATAAGTAATGTTTTTACTATTTACTGCTCATTGGTCTTGAGCTAATTAACTCTTTCTATGTAAACAAATAATATATGTGTAAGTGTGGACCTGGCCTCCCTGTGCCCATGGGATTATGAGTTGACAGGAACTGGAAATCATAATCAATTAATATGGTAGTAATCTTAGCTAATAATTATTCCACTTTTGATACATATTTCTCTAAATTTCTCTTTCGTAGCTATTTGTTTGTACTAAATTTGTTCTGATTCGCGATGGGAACCTAAAGATTTAAGAACCACATATATATAAGAACTACAACAATCCCACGTCTGGCCACAGAAATATAGGTTGGATATCAATATCCCATATTTTTTAGTTTTATATATTACTTAATTATCTATATATATGCAATATATGTGGATAATATATTGATGAAATTAATACATGTAATTAATCTTCTTGATTTTTTTTAAGTGGAAAGTATAATTTTGCCCTTAAGGAAAAAGAAAATTAAGGGTAATTTTAATTTCTTTTTTGGATATATTTAAGGATAATTTTTCCCTTTGGATAATATTTAAGAAAATTAAGGATAATTTTGCCCTTTGGATATATATTTATATAGGCTAAGGTTCAATGAAGAAGGCCTAAATGTAAGAAAGAAGAAAGAAGTAATCTTATCCGTCGATCTTATCTAATCTAACGGACATGATTTATTCACATCATGTTCAACGGATTTTTTCGTTGAACATATGGGGGGTCGAAACCCAGAACCCCCAAAAATATTGTATATGTTCACGAATGTTCAACGAAAAAATCCGTTGAACATGGCGTGAATAAATCATATCCGTTAGATTAGATAAGATCAATGAATGAGATTACTTCTCTTTTCTTTCTTACATTTACGTCTTTTTCATTGAACCTAACCCTATTTATATATATATATATATATATATATGTGTGTGTGTGTGTGTGTGTGTGTGTGTAGAACTTCGCTTGCATTGGCAATTTAATTAGGCTAATTAATGCACCTAAACTATACTCGATGCGATGCACCACTATATATATATTAATAATAATTAATCTCATAATTTAGAATAATTAGCATGTGCTGAGCGAACATTAATTAGGCGAAACCAGATTCAACGTCGTCTGGTCATTTCGATTAGACAATTTTGTGTATCATAAATGCATCCTTTTGAAAAATGTCTTCTTAATTGAACCATATAGAAATTGATACATATATAGTTTAAATAATGTCTATATCTATAATATGAAGAATAAAAAAGAAGATCTAGGAGTAATTAATAATGAGAGTTAGTGAAACACTAAATTACTTAGATTAATTTAGCAAATAATGGTGGACAGAATGTTGGGCTTCAATTATGAGTACAAACATGTGACACTATACATAAAATTGTCGACATAATCGTTGCATTTGTGTACTATATAGGGATAATTACTAATGATTTCATTTAAGATTTAGTAAAACAATTAGGTAGCTATAGCATATAGGCTTCATCATAGCAATAGATATAGGCGTCTCCTGGCAATCGAGCCTAATTCTAATTGCTATATTTTCACGTGGACTGTGTCATGTCCAACAACATTTGGTTTTTTGATATGGTTAATTATCTACGACTAATTAATTTTTAGCTTTAATTAATTAGAAGTTAGAATTTTAATATATGAGTGACTCTAATTCAACGATCATCCACATTTACATTTTACAAGCAACAGAAAGATTAGCTAGGCTGGCAATTATGATTGTAGAGTGGGGGATAGCTAGATATGCTGATAGTATATATAATTTTGGATATGAAAAGATTGTAAATTAATGGTTTGTTGGGAAACAATTTCTGCTGTACTGTGTCGTAAAGACATTAAGCTAGTACATCTTATGTTACATGTAATAATGGATCATTTTCAGACATTCAGGAGATGAGATGAGCGATGACACAAATGTGGAAATTATGGAATGCATGGTATGATAATGATACCATCCAAATTTTCATGAGTATAAATTAATTAACCCTCTAATTAATATATACTATTTTGGTATATTCAGGTACATGTCAATTAACTACAAGCATTATTAATGTTAAAAAACGGAAAATTAGCACAACGTTTCAAATCATCATTACATTTGACAATTTTTTCCCTTTCTAAAACTGTGGTATTTAATTAATTTCAATGTAAATAATAGATTGGCACCTATCTTTCACGTGATCCCTACCATAATATAATGCACATATATATATATATATATATATATATATATTCTTGTTGCAAGTATATCCATAGAGAGAGAGAGATGGAGAATATTACTGTAGGAGATGATCATATAGAGCTCCCAATCGTAGACCTTAGGAGGGAGCGATCAGAAGCTTCGAGAATGATCGTAAAAGCGTGCGAGGAGTTCGGATTCTTCAAGGTGATAAACCATGGTGTGAAGCAGGAGATTATTTCTCTCATGGAAGAAGAAGCTTCAATGTTTTTCTCCAAACCCGTATCCGAGAAGAACCGGGCCGGACCTCCGGATCCCTACGGATATGGTTCCCACAATATTGGGTTAAACGGTGACGTTGGTGAGGTTGAGTATCTTCTCCTCCAAGCCAACCCTCTTTTCATCTCTCACAAATCTAAATATATCTCTTCCCATCCCCAACAATTCAGGTGACTCATGCAATTACCACTTCATTTTTCATATGCATATATTCAACTCTTTCAAAACTTTAACACAATATATTGTCAATTAATGTCGTTGTTAGAATCTACGAAATCATGTTCCAAAGTTGAGAGATTTGTTTTCCGGCCAATGACATAAGTTTAATTCTTATAGTGATGCAAGTATATTCAAAAGCTAAAAATTTGATTAGATAAAGCATATATAGATCTTGGTGGTACGTGCCTGATTTGTCAATTTTCATATGGATTTTATTTTATCTACAATTAACAATATTCGTTTCATCGAAACCCTAATAGTACAATTTTTCGCAATATAATATGGTATGCATGGGTATGGGACAAGGTTTTTGTGAATATTAATATTTGCAATTGCAGCTACGTAGTGAGCAGGTATGTGGAAGCTGTGAGGGAGTTGGCCTGTGAGATATTGGATCTGATCGTAGAGGGATTATGGGCTGAGGCCCAGCCCGTTTCAACGCTTAGTGGGCTTGTTCGTGATCTCGACAGCGATTCCCTCATCAGGCTCAATCACTACCCGCCCACTGACGTCAGCCAGCCATCGGCCCACAAGATCGGGTTCGGGGCTCATACCGACCCTCAGATCCTTACAATCCTCAGATCCAACGGCTCCAGCGGCCTCCAACTCTCATTGCAGGGTGGGGTGTGGGTCCCCGTTGACCCACACCCGCCCTCCGCTTTTTGCGTTAACTGTCGGTGACGTCTTGCAGGTGGGCTCCACTTCTTTTTTCCTTTTTTTATTTTTTTGTGACGAACTCTTCAGTCTAATAAAATGTAAATATAAATATGTTGTGGAAGGGAAGGCTATGACGAATGGGAGGTTTGTAAGTGTAAAACATAGAGCTGTGGTGAATTCGATAAAGTCGAGAATGTCGATAGTTTATTTTGCTGCGCCGCCGTTGCATGCTACCATAACTTGCATTGCTTCAAATCCTACTGTATCGAAGCTTCAGTTGGGGCGAGTACAAGAAAGTTGTCTACACGGGTAGGCTCAACGACTGCCGCCTTAATCTTTTCAAACTCCACTGATTTTCCCACAACTTGTTGCTTCAATGCTTATGTTCTACTTCTATATTTAAATTATTACTCTTTTTTTTTATTAGTATTTTAAATCGATTACCTTGTAGAAAAAATCTGTAAATGTCGACATGAATTACTAAGGATTGAAAATTTCACAACAAAAGCCTTCAAGAGAGGTTTTTCCTGTGTTGGCCTTTGACTTTATTTGTAAGGAATTCATGAGAGATGTATAGTAGTTCCACAAGAAGGAAAAATAAACATATGTTTAGGTTAAAAGTTAAAACTAATCAATGTGAGATCTGGCAGCAAGGCGAGAGCAGTTTCTCCTCCCAGTTTTGAGACTGCACACACACTTCTCCAGCACCTCATAATCCTCGTTCCACAACAGCATTGAGCCCAGCTCTGGATTTCTCAGAAGCATCTTCGACGTCAGGTATCCGGCAATCGTCCACGTCTGCTGCAGCCGTGCTTGTTTCCCCGTGAACCTCCCGTGTCTCGTGTCGTAGTATTCTGGCCACGAATCACCGGGAAGTCTCTGCTCAGCCACCGCCACCGCCTTCCTTGCCAACTCTGGCCTTCCCATCTTGATGCACGCCAACGTGAACTGCCACGTAAGCGTAGGCCACGATCCACCATTGTGATACGACCACGGCCTGCACAAACAATAAACTGGTGAACCAGACGTTTCAATTAGTAGATTATGATATAAGATTATCTCGTCTTACGTATTCTTGGGGTCGCCGCCTGTGATTATGCGCCACTCGTCGTGCTCAAGAGCAGGGTAGCATATCTTGAGAGGCATCTCTGCCACCAGATCATCCCATTTCTCCTCAATCAGATTCAATATTCCTTCACTCTGTTTGGGGGTGCTCAACGATGAAATAATGGACCAAAGATTTCCAAGAGTGAAGAACCTGAAATCCATGTGAGCTGGCTGCAGATTGCCACTCAAATAGCCGCCACTCTCGGGGATCCAGTCCACGAGCCAGCAGGGTATTTGATCAGGATAGATGTTGAACTTGTTGACGGCATCACTGGAGTATTCCTCTGTCTTGTAACGATGAATCTCGTTAATTTTCTTGAGGTCCACCCAGTAGTACTCTCTGACATGAAACGAAAGAGCACTGAGTCGGTTATTGATGGCCACCACAAGGTTCTTGGTTGTATCGTTGATTGTGAGCATCTCACGGGAGCACCGCAAAGCAGAATAGAATAATGCCTACAAGTCCAAACAAACCCAACTTCTTTTATACCTCACCTTTTTAAAATGGTGCAACCAACAAAGGAAAACCAATGTCCCTCATCAAATTAAAACTGCTCCAAACTAATAGTAACTCATATCTAAGATTCTGATGCAGAATGTAATAGCTCTAGTACACACAATCTTGTGGCAAACGAGAAAACCAGACATATATACATTAAGTTTTTGCAAAAATAAAGTTGATTATACTCACTTGGATCTCGAGTGGATGGCCATGAATACCCATTCTTCGGTCAATCATGCAAGAGCCATCAGTGACCAAGAGAGTGGGAAACATGTCAAACCCGTCGGTTAAGCACAGATTCAGAATCAATCTTATGCCAGTCTGCACATCTACTCGCTCTTGCAATGAGTAGTCGCCCGTGATTTTCCCATAAGATCTCAATAAAATGATCCACCATAGTCCTGTTCAAGTTAAAACAAGTGTCTCAGTCAGCCCACATGTTCAAAGCTTTTTAGAAGATCAGAAGCAGCTTGTTTGGATTCAAACAATTAGAAAGATATACCAGAATCAACAGGTGCAACTCGTCCAATAGCCGATTCACCAAAGTCTGGATCTAATACATCCTCGAATTCTCCATCTCGCCCATCAAGAGGCACACTTCTAACTTTGAAACTAGCCGGCATCAACCCTTGCCCAGGGCTGTAGCAGTCCACAGTTTTCTCCCAGCTCTAATTACAAATACAATGCACATTCAAATTAGATATCCCATGATGCATCTGACTAAAGCATAAAAACGCAAGAACTTATGAAATATAGTATATCCAGTCACCTGTAACTGCAGTGTGTGGAGCAAGAAGTTCTTTACTATTTCTCCCTCTCCATTAAGCAAGAAAGCAAGAGCTGATGGCACAAAGTCGCGAATAAAGACTTGGTCATAATTGAGCGGCTGCTTATCTGCTGGATCAGTAGCAGCTACGGTGCCCACGGGGCTCCCACAGTAGTTCACAATTGCTCCTCGGAGCAACTCCCAAGCCTCCTTCTCTACCTCGGAAACACGTTCTGAAACCTCTGCTTTACTAAATTGGTCGGTATCTCCAAATGTACCATCATTAACCTCGACCTCATCGTCTTCCCCTTTTGCTTCATCCTTCCCAAACAAGTCTTGGCTCTCCTCTATTCTCTCAATTATCAAGGGCTTCACATTGAAACCACCTTGAATGTATATCTTCTCAAAGCTATTTTCGGGTAGACGGGATCCAACAGAATTCGAATTATTCCTAATATTTGATGCTACATTTGCTACTACACTTCCAAACCTATCCTTCTTCTTCACAGGATCAGCTAAAAAGACCCTAGATCGACCCCAATTTGAACCGGAACCACCAAAAACTCTCCGGTTCGAGTCAACGACTCTCCTAAATCCTAACACCTTATTATTCAAACAATTGGTTTGAATGGAACAATAGAACTTCAACTGTGATTTCGACAAATTATTTTCAGTAGAATGACCACGCCTGTACAAATGGGCATCCAAAAATAGACGATTTTTTCCCAAGAATCAATATATTACGACAAGGCTTCATACTTGAAATCCCAAGACAACCCCCAGAGTTCATTTTTCTTGATTTATCTAAAAGGGATTCAAATAATCAAATTTTCAGCTCGTTCTAAATCAAGATTGAATCTTTCACCAATTTCAAACTGAAGACTTGAATTTTACACCAAACTACCCCTTAATCCTTAGTCTCAATAAACTTTAATATGCTATTGAGATCTTAAAGAATGCGTATCAATTACACTACAATATAAGTATATACACGTCTGTTAATTAGAAAATATAGTAATTAACAGATGCTAGAAACTGATCTATGTAAATATGAACAATTTGCAAACTTGAAGAAATAAATATATTTGAGACTTACAGTTAATGAGAAGAATGTGTAGACTTAGCTGAAAATTTAGACGTTGAAGCTCAAAAAGGGGAGGGTGGAGGGGTTTATATAAGGAGAGAAAGTGAGAAGGTTCAACGAATTACTGCGTATGGTACAAACAACATACAATGGATAAGCAACTCAAAATCCCATTTTTGCCCTCAACTTGCGCTTATGAAGATAGATATGCAAACGTGCCATTTAATTGAAAAGTTACCATCAATCTTTATCAATCTTTTTCTACACATTTATGAATTATGGAGTATAAAAATAATAATTTCAAATTGAAAATGCTACTAATATTCTGTACTTCAACTACATTACATTTAATTTTTTTAATATGATTTTCAAATTGTTATAATTTGTAAGAAGAGTGGAATTAATTGGAGAGCATCCCAAACTTTTTCTGTTAAATTGTTATATTTGTGATAAATAAAAATAAAAAAAAATTGTGAAAATATAGTTAAATATGGAGGACTGTATTGGGATTTAACAGAAAAAGTTGGAATCGCGTGGAAATTGTCGGTTCTGACACGCAACATAAAAAATGTGACGAAATTCAGACAGTTTACTTTTCGGGTTTTCGCAATCTCAGACAAAATATTTTAAGACCGTGGGAAACGCACGCGCTTGTCTATGAATATTGAATAGTCATCTCAAGTGGGCTGCTGAATATTAAGGCCATTCTAGATGTTGGGCCTATAATAGCCCATTTTGTCAAATATATTGAAAAATTATCCAGTTGGCCTTTCCTCGCCGCAATTTTGTATACAATTCAACCCAAATAAGTGAGAGCAATTCCACATCGGGTCCAAATATCATTGGGCCCATAATAATGGGAAGTTTAAATCAAATATGACCCAGAATTTGAGTTAAATCAAAGTTGAGGTGAGCCCAAATAATCCAGATGGCATCATGCGTATAATGTTTGTACAACTCATGTGCCCAGATAATTTTGTAGATTATTGTACAAAATAAAATTTTAGTCGGTATAAACTGTTGAAAGATAGAACGATTTTTATAATTGAAAGATTATGAATTTGAATTTTATCAACATTTTTTATATTATTACACCTAAATATAGTATAATAACAGCAAATGGCTGTAATATCTTGGTGACTTGGTATAACATTTGTAAGAAATAATATGATCATGTATAATATGTTTAATTTTTATCTCGAAGTTAATCAAGAAGAGTACAAACAGTTAGAACAAGCCATTCACGTGCAAAAACGAGCACTACATGCAACTTGCATTTTAATTTTCGCCTATTAACAACCAACATTATAAATACTAATATTTTCGCGACCTCTTATCCAAAATAAATTAAAGAAACTATAGAAAACAAAATAACTCAACACACTTTCTAGAAATTTTAGTGTCTTTTCAGTCAAATATATATTCTTAACACTGAATAAAGTCTAATAATCCGACGTAACCAATGATACCATCATTAAGACCACACGCATTCACCAAATTAAATTCCACACATCCAAATCAAGTTAACTATATTATCTTTGACCCTTGTTTCTCGAAAGCTTAATATTATAATCTCACTTGTGATCAACAAACAAATGGATTGTGCTGCTAATTAATTGAATCTAGCTCTATTTTTTTAAAAAAAATTAATCTTTTCCCCCCTTGTAAATCAAGTCTGTACTGCTACCGCGTCGGTGTTGAAAAGGATAATTATTAAATAAATATGTGATTAATAATTAAACCTAGATATGCTAAATGATTGCCTAATTTGTTTTAGCTCTTTGCTGTTGAACACTCCACTAACTAAGTAACCGAGTGGACTAAGCAGAAGTTTTTTGAGGCTTTTGACTTAAATTAATTGTTTTGTAAGGAATATTTTGAAATGCAGACATAAATTTGACTAGTTCTAGAGGACGACACTACTTGCTTAATTTGTTTTTCTAATTAACATGTTTGACATTAATTAATCAAGTTGTGAGGATTAGTAAA
This sequence comes from Salvia miltiorrhiza, assembly GCF_028751815.1. NCBI lineage: Eukaryota > Viridiplantae > Streptophyta > Magnoliopsida > Lamiales > Lamiaceae > Salvia > Salvia miltiorrhiza. The sequence continues at coordinate 56,323,890 of NC_080390.1, forward strand.
CGAATTATACTGGTGAGACTCATAATTAACTAAGTTGGCTGATTTTTAGTATCATGTAATGTAAAGTCAACTAATGAAATATCTTGCCAAACCAATTTTGTACCCTGAAAATAAGGTCGTTTAAACTAATATTTTCGAATATCGGTGCCATTTTTTAGGGTTAGGCCTCAACCCTTTTGAAAGCTTTATTATAAATAAACTCTGACATTCTAAGATAAAATCAACTAATGATATTTATTATTTAAAGTAACTAATAGAAATATTTATTTTTCTTTGGTTAATATATATGAGGACACTAGACCTAGGCATAGATGAATTTGTGTAATTAACATTTTTATTATACTCATATAATTAATTAGTATTTAATGAACGCCAATATTTCACGACACAAACTGATGAACTGTAACTAATTAAGCACTTGCCATCAGCCATGTGTTAGCAACATGATTAAGGAGAGATCGACTCGATACATACTTTGTTATTCACCACGGAATTAGTAGCTACTATTAATGTTGTAACTAACAAATAATTTGTTATTTAATTAGTTATATACTCTTACAATAATAAAATTGTGGTTGTGATTTCAAAGGACAGAAGATTGTGAAGACGAATCAAACAACTTTTTCGTAATTTATATATACATATATAATCTTCTCTCGTTTAACATCAATTTTTTAGAAAAATAAAGTTGACACGCAACTTTTGTACAAATAATTTCACATAATATATCAAGTAAAAGTATATGTACGCAAAATTAAGAAAAGTATGATTGAATATACCTTTAAAAAGAAAAATAAAGTAGGAAAAATAAAAGAGTTTATTTTTAGGGAGTGAAGGTGATAGAGGAAAGCGGTAGGCATAATTCGTAGGGAATGTTACGCCTTGGAAAAACATTCTTTACAAAAAAGGGGCAATAGCCAAAGTTTTGGGAACAGATATAACACCATATATTCAATCCCTTTTATTATTCCCCACTAATTCAATTTCTGGATATGAGGTTTTGAAACCTCCTTTTCGTCATACATCTTCACGCAAACCATACTATTAATTAAGGATGGAAATTATGTGATTAGTTTACAATTAATCTACTTAACTCGATCTGATCTCATCAATATATATTACGGTTTTGAGTTTAATTAGCATGTACCTAATTAAGTCCATACCTACTTATATTAATTTCCTCAATCATCAATTATGATTAAATTAAATTATTACATAATGTATTAATTTGAGGATTAGAACACCCAACTTGACGGTAAAATAGCCCTAACATTAGTATTTGTTAATCTTTTTGAATAGTGAAAGAAGGGCTGCGGATTTAGGCCGTACCCCAAAACCAAAATACTTGTAGCTCACACTTATTATTTAATTAATCCAATAATTTGATGATTAGGTTATGTTTAAAAATGTAAAGAAGGAGCCAATAAGAGCACTATAAACAGTGGGATTGGCTTAGGGGTCCCTTATTATCATTCAAAGGACACCTTTTATTGTACACCAATAACTTATATAGATCGATTTGATTGATCATATACTTTTCAGATGCCACTATGGTCACATTAGGTGGGCCCAAATCAAGCTCTTGGGACCCACTTAAAATGCATCCAATCCAATCGTCGACATCCTCGTGGCACTCTTCCAAAAGTCGTAATGTAGATGGAAATTGGTCCATGGAAAAATCAAGACAACAAAAAAATCCAACTAATTTTCCATCAAAATAATTAAAAAATAAAGGATTTAGTGGTGGATTCCAGTTGTAAATTATATTGCTGCGCATTTTTTGGTAGGTACATTTGTAGATGGATTAATACATACACGATGCAAGGTTTTCGTGTGTAGATACGTTTTGTAGATCTCGTCATTAACAAGTGTCGATTTATGGATTAATTGGCATGCTGGGTTATTTACTAGTTATTATTGAAGTGTCCCACATTGGATTAGAGATAGTGGCATGAGCCATTTTATATGGTGAGGCAACCCTCTCCCTTATAAGGCCTTTTAAGCGAGGAATGGACCCAATATCAATTTCTAACATGGTATCAGAGCCAACTCAATCCAATGATGGGCCCCCCAATATCGTTGTCAACAGATGGCGTTTGGGATAGTCCACGCTGCGCGTGCGGGGGGTGTATTGAAGTGTCCCGGTGGCATGAGTCACTTTATATGGTGAGGCAACCCTCTCCCTTATAAGGCCTTTTAAGGGAGTAATGAGCCCAATATCCATTTCTAACAGTTATGACTATGTAAGCCCAAAGTTGAATTTTAGATTAGCTAGCTTTGTGCTTAGGAATTTTATTAATTAGAACACAAATTTTGCACACTTATCGTGTTTCACAGCAATCCTTGATCAAAATAGGACTATGTTACAATTCTACATACGAAATTAAAATATAGAAAAACAAATTAACACACATACACGTGATCTTCGATTAGTATTTTATACTAAGTTATACATATTTTTATTTGGGGTTATTGCCAGAAAATACATATACTTTGTCAATTTTCTGGTTTATATCATGACTTTATAATTTGGCCAGAAAATACATCAATTTTCAATTTAATTGCAATTATAACATGACTTTATAGTCTGGCCAGAAAATACACCAAATTTCAATTTATTCTCAATTATAACATGACCTTATTTAGATTATTTTTCATCATAGATGTATTAATATTTATTGTATTTATATTAAATTTTTATGTATAAAATATTTTTAATTGATTGATTAATTTTTATAAAAATTAAGTTAGATGATTAATTATTTCATAATATATATATATATATATATACATATATATATATGTATGTATGTATTTTTAAGCCATCAATATAATATCTTGTTTATATATATATATATATATATATATAAATTTGATTTTAATATTCTATTAATATATTATATATATAATAAGTATTTATTTATTTAAATTGTGAAATTATAAAATATTAGGACCAATTAAAAAAATTACGTGCATATATAATAGAAACTATGTTAAAAAGTAAATAATATTATATATTATTTACATATAGATGTATATTTATCAAATATATATGTATTTATATATAGTAGTATATTGTGAGATGAAAAGAAAATTAAAAATATTTAATGTATTAAACTTGATATTATTATACTAAATTAATTACAAGGTCATGTTATAATTGAGAATAAATTGAAACTTGGTGTATTTTTTGGCCAAACTATAAAGTCATGGTATAATTGCAATTAAATTGAAAATTGATGTATTTTCTGGCCAAATTATAAGGTCATGATCTAAACCAGAAAATTGACAAAGTATATGTATTTTATGGCAATAACCCCTTTTTATTTTATTTAAGACATCCCTCTTGGTTCATGAGTTTATATATATTATTCAAAAACGAGAAAATGGTTTTTTCGTTTATTGTTATTTGACATACACAATCATTTTATTCAGAGACGAAAATAAGAGATTTGTACATTTCAATCAAAAGATAAGAGTTGCATGCATGGAGATATGTGTTTTTTTAAAAATGGGGCAATGACAATTTTATGAATGATGTATAGAATGCATATACATAAGCGATCAGCAAATTTCAGGCTCTCCAACAATTAAAAAAAACATACATTTTAAATTCAAATACTTAATCTCAGAAAAATAAATTACTGCAGTAATTTGCTGGTTAAATGAAAATAATCCCAAGAATAGTTTCAATGTTTACGGCTTTGCTTTGCCTTTGAGTGATTCCGTCAAGGAAGCCCAAACTCGTAAATGGAAAAGGAGTGTACACGTGGCGGGTCCGCAACACCTCTTGAATGTTTGGACCACTTCCGATGGCTTCTCCAAAAGGCAAGCGCCCTACAAAGATTCCCGCCGCCGCCACCGCCTCTCTCTCTCTCTCTTACTTTCGCTCACTCAATTTGCAGATGGTGTATGTGAATGTTATCCATTTGTATTCTTGTTTATAATTACCTCTCTCTATATAATATTTGTTTTTATTTTAATTTGTATTTTGCAGTGATCTTGTACAATTCCATCACGTTTTATAATTGTTGGCCGCATATATATCAAGTGCATATACCGTCCATTTTCTTCAAATTTATAACAATCCCATTGAATTTTCTACTAGGGACTGCAATTGGTCCCAACCCCATCAACTATTTTCTGTAATTTTTTCCTTTCAAATCTTTGAATGAAAATGAAATTAAATTTTGTCAACTGTTGAGCTTCAATCTCTAGATATTGCAAGGACGGGTATTGTCAATTACTAGGGATACGTTTCCCACGTGTGTATGTGTGTCCAACTTTGAATAGCAATGAATAAATATGGCATTTATAGTCCGGATTTAATTGATTGATTATATTCAATATTTAAGTACACCTTATTTACTTCACATTTAAATTAGGGTCTACAACCTATATCTTGAAATTAATTTGATGGTTCAAAGAAATAAAAAGAAGAAAGCTCTGATATAATTTTTGGGACAATGAAGCTTGCTGTCTAGTTCCCTCCCTTCAATATTGATGTTTGCCCAAGCAAAGCCAAACAACAACCAAACTTTTGGTGGTTTAAGGTTGATTTATATATATATATGTCAATTTGTAAGCAATTGTTTATATATATAATGCACGTCAATGATACAAGAATAACATATCGGACAGTTTGCTAATTTTTTTTCTACTAAAATGGTAAAAGTAATTTCAATGGAGTAATTCATTAATTAATTGCAAGTTCACCCATTTCTTTTCCCCTTTATCTGCAGCACTCAATCAGCTAGCTATTAACAAATCAACAAATAGATTTAATTAATTAGATCGTTGTAATAAAGAAAAGACCAAGAAATTATATATATAGTCTGTTCCAAAGAATGATACAAATTTCTGAATTAATTTCTTTTGGCCCTCGAGGAATATAAAAAAGAAAGAAAGAAATAATACAAACTCTAAAATGGCACAAGCTAGCTAACTATGACCCTGTCCCTCTCCACCAATTTCTATGGTAATTAAACAAAAAGAAGAAGAAAGAAAAACTAGTTTTTTGTTTTTTTCTTAAGGGGGCTTTGATTATTCAATGTTACATGTTTTAAACATTGTTATTGAATTGTTGTTGTAAGAGCCAGATGTCATCAACATCCCACAAATTGTGGGCAGCAGCAGTATCATCCATGATCCACTGGGTGTTAAAATCCAATCCTTGGTTGAAAAAGTCGGTTTGGTTGGTCAGAGTTTGTTGATCGGCGTAGCAGCTGTTGTGATTGGGCGGATAGGAATACTCTTGGTTGTGAATTACGGCGTAATTCTCCGTCGACTCGGAGGCGCTGGAGTTATCGGGCGTGGTCTGAGAGGCGACCATATTATTAGTAGGCTGCCCGAAACTGCTGCTGCTGCTATTGGGCGTGTTGAGGTGGTAGGGCGGCGGCGGCGGCGGGGCGGCGGGGGCGGAGGAGGAGGCGGCGGCTTGGATTCGCTCGACCAGCCTGGGCATCCAAAGGTAGCGCATGGTGTCCTTGAACTGCTTGCTGTTGACGTCACATTTGAGCTGCTTAGCATGCTTTTGGACACGAGTTCGCCAGTAGTTCTTGATCTCGTTGTCGGTTCTCCCCGGCAGATGCTGCGCGATTTTCGACCATCTGCATGCCACATCATCAATTCATATATATCATACTCCTACATAATTCATTTAAATTATTTACAGAATTAATTGAAAGATATATACCTATTGCCCCAACGAGAATGGAGTTCCAGAATCAAGAGCTGCTCCTCCAGAGTGATGTTGCCACGTCGGACGTCGGGCCGCAGATAGTTCAACCATCTCAATCTGCAGCTCTTTCCGGTTCTCTTCAGCCCTGCACCCACATTCATTTCAATTTATTCATTTTATTTCAATTTTACCCTTTTTTCAACCTAGCTATTCTTTTTGTGTGTATATATCATATATGGCCGGTGCGATGAAATTTTCCTTTTGTTTTTAATTTAGAAAAAAGGAAAGAAAAGAAAAGAAAAGGAAAAACAAACCTGCGCAGCGAGCGAGAGAATTCCAGCGGCCTTCGCCGTGATGCGCTATGTAGTTGATGAGGGTGAAGTCTTCTTCAACAGTCCATGGCCCTCTTCGAAGCTCCATTTCCTCCTCGCTGTAATCGCCTCTCACTTTACCACGTTGCTCCATCTTCGTTTTACCACAAATTTGATTGGTAATTGATGAACAAGTATGTGTGGGGGGATCTAGAGAGAGAGAGAGAGATGTGTTGTGTTGAGTTGAGTTGAGTTGTGTTTTGTTGATATATAGATAGAGATAGGTGGGGGTGGAGGATTAATACACAAGGTGGGGCTTTATATATATAGATGGGATGGGATGGGAATAGGGGGCCTTTGAAATAAAATAAAATAAAATAAAATAAAATAAAAATGAAATGGTGAGAGAGGCAAAGCCGCAATTCTCAATTTAATTATATTTATTAACCATCAACACTTAAAAACAAAACTTTCGGCTTTCTTAACTACATATATATATTTTACTAATCATATCTCTAATTTTGAACTTTGACTTTCTCCCTTCTCTTTGTGCGTGGAAAATATGCATATTTCCTCCTTTCTTTTTAATTAATTTTTCATCTCTCTAAACAATCCTGCATTAATGTATTTTAAATCAAGTTGTCATAGAATTTTTGACTCCGTCACTTCTGGCCTTGGTAGTTGCTAAATTTCCACAATGAAGAATGTCCATGACTAATAAATATTACTATTAATGCTTGCTGCTGGAAATTAATTATTTGACTTGCGGATTAATTAGGAAATTCAGAAGGATTTCCATTACTGATCTTTCATAATCAAGTTACAAGTACGTACATTCATATATGTATAATGGTTTAAATGAGTTCAGATTCCGATGAAATATTATACCCCTTAAAACTAGCTAGCTTAAGAAAATAATTTTAGATTCAAGTTGATGATATCCAACATATCTTGGATGTGGAACGCATCAATGTTTGCGCGCTGTGTGAGTGTAAAAACAATAAGTAAAGATGCAGTTGATTTTGTGTCGAAATATAATTAATTAAATGTGCATTTTGGCTATTTAATAAATTATGTTAGCTACTGCTCTCGTTGAAACCCCACACTATATATTAGACTTCAAATTACTGCACCACCATTATATCACACTTTGGGATGAAAATACATGCACACAACACAATATATATAATATCCTAAGTCGTACATAATGTCTCCAAATTTAATTTAATTTCTCCCAGCCTTATGTTCCTTCACATTCAATCTTTCTGTACGTACGATAATTGTGATTTGTGAAGGGCGGTGCTAATTAATTCAATTTATATATGTTATTGGTGCTTGTATTTAAATAAATTTTCCTTTGAATTATTTATATCTTTATTATTATTAACATAAAAAAATATGCGATTTACTTATATAGTCGATCTATTAATTCCCATACATATAGTGTAGCTAGGCTATGGCATTCGACTAGCCTCGCTGTACAGCTCAAAGCCATAAGATCATAGATTATGCTCGTGCATTAGTTTTTCTCTTCTTTTTTTTGCCTTTTTAGTTAACATCATATTTTATAGGTTTCGGTGGTCGGTTCTCCTCTTAAGCTTATATATATGCATATTCAAAACCTTTCATTATTGAGGTCACGATTGGTTAAACTAATGTTTATATATATACTTGTAATTTAATCAAGCTATAAATTTATATACCAAATAAATATTGATAAATTAATATAGCCAATAACCTATGAATGTGGGAGGAAAATAAAGGGAACTGCGACATAAATATTGTATTAATAGTGTGAATTGATGTCTAATGAATGATCTATATATATTTAAAATTTGTTGCATATGCGTATTCGTTGGGGACCGATACTTCAACCCTGGCATGAGCCTGACCACAAATTTCCTAATAAATGATAATTAAATCTTCTTATATTATGTCGTTAAGTAATATTTAATATTTCTCAAAAAAAAAAAGATTAATCTTACATAGCAACACTTGCAATATCACAAATTATGGAAATTATCCGATTAACTATAATTATAAATTAACTACACCAAGGAGAATTAGGATTCGGTATCGTGCTGAAAAGTCAGAAAAATTAAAGAAGCAAAATTGAATCTGTAGATAATTAATGTAAAAGCATTTCGCCCACTGCACGTCGCCCGAAATAAAATAGCCTACTCTAGATTATTTATCAAAGTTTTCGACAACTTCAACTTTTTCTAAACCCGCTTACTATATTATATTTACTCTATGAGGCTTAACTCATTAATTGGTGTTAATTAGTGATCAATGGCAGCAATGGGTTGAATCCCTTCCTAGTTTGGATGGCTAAAAATAAAAAAATTCCAAGACGAAAACTTTTACACGTGTTATTGAATGAATGTACGTATTTTAAAGATATATACATATCCATGTGCTGATGTGCACTAGTATCTATTATTTGCTTCATCCTTATTTTAAATAGTATGAATCTCTATATAATTCATTTAAACCTTACTCTCTCTCTATACATATACGCATTACTTTTTTTTGGAAATATATATATATATATATATATACACGCATTATTTTTAATTTTTTTGGAAATATATATAGGCATATTATAATATACTGAGGAATCTATATTGCCCTTGAGCGTTAAATTAAGTATGTAATTGGACTATTCATAGTTATAGTCTATACATACATTTAATTACTAGTCATCAACCATCGCAACTTTGTCCTAATCTCATTTCTTTTCTCTTAAAGTAAGAATTTCAACACAATTTATTTTTTATATGCTAAATATAGAAAATTAGAAATCTAGAAGGAGATTGCGTATCCAGCACCTGTTTGAGTGAATAAAATAAAGCCTTTCAATATACATAGCTGCAAAATGCAAATGCATGCACTTGAGATTATATAAATATCATCGATCATTACAAAAATTAATTTTATAGTACAAAGTGTTCTTTTTGTCTCCTATATGGTTTTATGTGGTAGGGATCAATCTTTTCTTTTTTCCTTTATCAATTTTTTTTTTTTTTTTTTCCTTTCTGTTGTTTATTGTCGTTTTCTTGTCAACTGAATATGATTTCACACAAGGGAGTATTTCATTTTGGTACTATACAAAGAATTCCGCATCTTCCACTAATTAATATTATATGGAGTAGTTTACTTTAATTTCATGATTAATAAAATATATAATAAAATATATTTTGGATATTCCAAAATTCCAGTCTATCTTAATAAGGTTTTTTTTTTTTTTGCTTTTTTGCTTTTTTTAAAAAGAGGATCGTCCATCTTAATAAAGTTAATCTTACTATTTTTATTTATCAATGTTAATCATCGGCTTCATATATAGTATACATGTCATTCAAACCAACATCAATCATATTAACTTTGTGTGTTACATTTCATATTTTAATAATTGCTTCACCAATATAATTTGATACTTGTACATTTATGTTATCATTAATTAAATCTAATAATGAAACATGCGTGTTCGATGATAATGAAGTAGTATATAATTAATAGGAAAATTACAATAAGAAAAATCTCAAACCTAGAAAAGATAAAATTCTAGCTCCCAACGGGGTATGATAAGTTGACAACTAATAACCAAATGACGGAATTATCTTTCCCTAATTATACATGAAATTAAAGAATAAGCTTTACATGGTTGTTTATAGCCACAAATTGTAGAATTATTGAATTGAATTTGAAGCTACTAAATCATTCTTGTTGTGGTTAAGAACCAAACTGGTTGATAAATTCGCTAAAAATGGAACTCACTCAAAATGAAACTATCGGCAACTTGAATTCATCTTAGTGGTGCTGCGTGTCAGCCTATGCACATATACAATTCCTATACATTTATTTCTGGGAGTGCGTGTGGATATCATATATTATACTTCATCTCCATCTCTTTTGTTATAAATGACTCAAAACTTTTCGATACGAGAATTAAGAAAAATATGTAAATTAGTTAAAAGTGATGAGACCTACACTTTTTTAAGGATTAATTTTTTCCATTTATGGAAACATACCAGTGGGACAGATCAAAATGAAATACATTATATTTAATGAGACGGAGGGAGTAGTATATTTTAAACTACTTACCCACAATTTTATTTTGATTACATTCCTTCAATCATTAATATTCATGCGTGTAGTAGTTGCATGATTCCATCTTATACAAAAACTAGTTCCCAAACCCTGTAATTGATATGGCATAGAGAATAGAGGTATGGCTTAAATGAAGGGGATCTAACTAGTTTTTGTTACTACTCCCTCCGTCCCAGCCCAATAGGCTCAGTTTCCTTTTTGGGACAGTCCCACTCCAATAGGCCCAGTCTAAAATTGGAAATAATTAGGGGCTCTAATTAAAATTATAACTACTTAATTAAAGGATATACACCCCTAATTAAAACCCTAAAAGCTCTCATTTTTCCTTCACTCTTCCGCCTTTTCCCTTCTCTCTCTCAACAAAGAGCGCCGTCGTGACTCTCCAGAGCTCCGGCCACACAGACCTTAGCGTCTCTGCCGACTCTTCAACGGCCACGAGCACCGCTGCTGTCCATACTCACAACCCCACCGTCATTTCCCAGCGCCTCCGCCGATTCTTCAACGGCCACGAGCACCGCTGCTGCCCATACTCACAACCCCACCGCCATTTCCACCGCCTCTGCGGCTCTCCTTCTCCCCTCTTCCAGCCATGGCGGTCTTCTCCCCCTCCAGATCCCGGAACCTCTGCCAAGCCGCCTCCTCTCCACCCTTTTCTTCTTCCTCTGTCGTCGCCTCTAGCCACCTCCACCGCATTCTCCGCCTTCACCGCGTACACCGGGATCCCCAGATCTAGTGAGGGAGACAATGTGGTGGCTGAAACCGCAGATATTTGGTGGGGTTGCAGATCTCGAATTTTCTTTCTCATAGTTTGATTTCTAAATTCTTGATTTAGGGTTCTTAATTTTCTGAGGAAGACGATGAGTTCTTAGAAATTTTCGTGAAATGGGTAATTTTCGTTGATTTTTGTGATGAGTTCTTGTTGCTTGATTAGTTGATTTCTTGATTCCGTGAAATTAATGAATTTAGGCAGTATATGGGTTCGTGAAATGAATGATTTCTTGATTCTTTGAATGAATTAGTTGATTTCTTGATATCTTGATTTCGTGAAATGAATGATTTTTGTGAAATGGGTTCTTGATTAGTTGTTGCTTGAAAAACTTGAAGAATAATGAATTTCGGCAGTATATGATGAAGAAAGGAAGAAAGGATTTATGCATTTAAATGATGAAAGTAATCAAATGAGATTAAGGAAAATTAAGGGAACATTTAAATCCTTAATTATTGGTGGACCACACCATTTACCTACTAAAAATTGAGTTTCTTAATCTCCGTGCCGAAATGAATTGGGCCTATTGGCCTGGGACGGAGGGAGTATCTCTTAAACCACAAACATTAGCGTGTTACTATCAGTCCAACAATATCTTGATCCATACAATTCATACCAAACTTTGGCAAATCAGGCTTGAAAGTAATTCTAGTCTAGTTGTCCGATGAATTGCAAATCCTAATTTGAGGTTGGGTTTGTGCTCCCATGTTATTGGAGAAGATCTGCTTGTATTGTTTCCGGCGCTGACTATCGGCAGTCTCGATCACAAACTCAGTGGAGAATATATTGGTGAGCTTAGCTCCATAACCCCGCATTTTTCCTACTCCATTGGCATTCTTATACTGGAATCGAAGCGGGAACTTGTCAACAGCTGACCAAATATTAATTCTAGCACATAAACCCATTCATTTGGATGGATCTTCACATGGATCTCTTCCCCAGTGTTGTACACGCTAATGCACTTGGCATCGATGTCTATGTCTATCTTCACCATTGTTGTCGTGAGTCCATCCCTACTTCGTACCAAATCCTCGGTGTTCATCATTATCTCGTTGAAAATCTTGTAAAGGCCGGGCACATAGGTCACCGATCTTTGGATCATCCGCTCGTTGTTGTTGTCGTTGTCGTAGTCGTACATCCATATAGGGTTTTGGTGTGTTTCTTCATTGAATCAATGTAGGTTTCGGGACATAACAAAACATGCTCCGTTTGGGTCTTCTTCACAAACCTTCTCGCCAATGGCATGCTTCCGCTACCGGGAGTCTTCTTCAACCTGCTTCCACCGTTGCCGGTGGTTGGGTAGGACCTGTGCATTATCCATTTCTTGTTTGTCTGCATTCTTATGTTTTTCTTTTTTATTCTCACTGGGATTAAGCCCTTCTGACATTACCGCAATACAATCATTACTTAAAGATGATGAAGGACTGCACCACAATGTACATCTGGAATTCTGAAGTAGAATAAATATAGCAAATATTAGCATCATTATCGTTGTAGATTGCTATAAGTCAATCAAATTTAATTAAATAAGATACCAATACAATATCAAAACATATAGACACTATTTTGCATTGGTAGGAAGCACAGGGATGCCCCCTGGGTTCACGTATGCGATCCGGGGATGAATACACGAAATACGTCCAGAATACGTATTTAATTTCATTATTGGCAGAATACGTATTTTCACTCTGCATGACTGATAAAATGCATGACAATATTATCATTAATAGTAGAAATTCTTTAATTCTATCCTTTTATTTGAACTAATCTTCAATAGTAAATGCTCCTTATCAAGAGGAATAGTTGTGTGGGAATCTTGGAAAAATGAAAGAAAATAAACTAGGGGACGTTAATAGTACATACGTATCAATACAATTTTATTACTTACTTTGAGTCTTTGATATCTATATTTTTACACATTCAATTAAAAATATCAACTATATATATAAGTAAGAGGTTATTATCTAAAACTTCTCCTTCCACCACGACCGTAGTCATGCATTCACACACTTCTTGTCATTAGGGTCAAACAAACTCTTATACAATATGATTAATAATGACAACATACATTCGTTTCTACTGCTTGTTAACATTTCCGAATTAAGTAATTATTCATCTTAATCAAGGATTCCACAATCATTAACCAAGCGATAAGATAAATACTAATTATCATGCAGATGAAAGCAAATCGAAATGAAGATAAAATTGTTTTCCCTACCTGTTTTTATAGTAACATATTATAATATGAAATTGCTAACAAAAAATTAAGGCATATGTTCTGATCAAATTCAAATTTATGTCACATCGTATTTATTGAAAATTGAAATTTGTTTGAATCACATGAATGACCTGTCAATTTTTGTTAATCGCACGAAATCATAATCGCACGAAATTTATGTAAACTTTCAGTTCTTTACTAGTTTGAGTGGCCGGAAAAGAAATAAGAAGCTCTTGATGGCTCTTTGGTGTTGTACTACTTGGCTTATTTGGAAAATGCGTAATGAGAGTAGATTTGAGAACAAAATATGGGAGAGTGCAAACTTGTTTGGAGAAATCAAAGCTAGAGTGTGGAGTTGGGGTAGAATTTTTGGTTTTGTTAATGATGGAGTTGGGATTCATAGGTGGATGTCGAATGATGAATCACCGATGATTTTGTAATCTTCTTGGTACTACTGGTGCCTTTTCGTTCTATAATATTTACTTTCCTTATAAAAAAAAGTAAACATTCTTGTACATCATATTCTCGTATGAGGCGTCTTTGACCCAAACATGAGCTGCCACTTTACTAAATCTTACCATATTTATAATTTGACCCCTCCCAAAAAGCAAGAGTATTTCGATTTATATTATATAATAATATATATACTGAAATTAATGGGTGTACATCTCCATCTTGGTCAAGTAAATATTTGAATTTCCACGTAAGAAGTTGGGCATCTACTATATGTAATACAGATTATATTTCTACCAATACATGAATCTGTATTATTAGTAGCGTATTTGTATCTCTTTGTGTATACTTACCAAACTAATTATTTATTTGAAAACTTGGAAATTGAGGAACGTAACTTTCGTAAGTAGAGTATTAAATTTTCATAATTTGGCTCTTCTTTCTATGAAAATTATATACTGCTCACGTGCACGTGAGTTTTCTTTAACGAATAATTAAGCAATTTTATGTGGTATACTATATAATAATGTAATAATTATAATTAATGTGAAAGGTTTCGGCTATAAAGCGAGGAAAGTGAAAAAAAGATGAATAGCAGCATCATTGTCTCAACTCTTTGAGCGCACGCTTCATAATAATTAATACATAAAATTAACTTAATTTGCTGATTATGTTTGTGTTCATGTTCATGTTTTCCCTCTTGCCTATGTTAAATACAATCTCATATTTTGTTTTATTAATTGCTTTTTGATTTACTATTTCATTTCATGTACATATATATGCGTACTTTTTATTGTTTATTTATTTAATTTATATATCCTCGTCTATTTAATTATTTTATTGAGTTCAATTTCAGATAGATATAACAAGCTGTGTCCACGATATTGATATGCATGTTTATCTTAATGTCTTTAAACCAACGTTTTTATTTGGATATAATATATTAATTTATTTGTGTCTTGAATTTGGAAATCCATTCCCTCGCAAAAATATTCACAATCAATTTTGTAGTATATGTCGAAGTGGCAATGCCACACGTGTTCGGACGTCGGCTGGGTGGCCTTTTTGCACCAGAATACAATTATACAAGTCGCTTTTTTTTTAGAAAAGCTACATAATTGAAAGCATCTTAATTATTATTAGTTTGAATTCTGGTAGTAATATTATTTATTTAAAATATAAATATGAGTAGTAATTAATGCACGTAGTTAGTTTCTTTCTTCTTCATTTTTTATAGAAAAAAATTAATGATAATATATCTTGTGGTTAATTAACTCGATCCCATTACAAAATCTTATGCATGCACAATATGTACATCATTCAATGGAAATGAATCAAGAAGTTATATATATATATATATATATATATATATATATATATAGGAATTGGTTCAATTGAGAAGCTCAAATGTGTTGAGAAGTTGAGAAGCAATGTGTAATAGATGAACATGTTAGTACATTTTGATGGACATGGTAATTAGACACTATATAAATAAATTCTTTGAACAATATATATATATATATATATATATATATGTACTAGCATTGGACGTCATTAATGTTGAGTGCGAAAAAAAAAATGAAATCTCAGGCCAATCGAAATGAAGCACATAGCAATTAATATGAGGTCAATGTGTTCAAGTTTCACGTAATCAAGGAAGATCTGTACAGTGAAACAAGAAAATTCTAGTTGTTAATATATAATGTGTTAATTTAATGATGAAAATATACCCTTTTTAGCACATGAAATGGGCGAGTCGACATATATATATATATGAATTAGCCAATATGTGACATTTGGAATTACAAAGGGAGGGGACCATTTAGCCACTCATCATATGTATATGTGTGTGTGTGTCACGTTCATGCATTTTAATCTCGTTTTGAGATCTCTATCTTTAATAATCTATCTTCATCATCATACTATATATGTTGTTTTCATCATAAAATGATCCAACAATGACCTGCTACACCACTGTACGGCCCCCAAATTAATAATACTAATAAAAAATTAATTAAGAACCTCTCCATCGTGATATAGAATATAAATAAATCGATTTATTAAATTGAGCTTCTATTAAAAAGGAAATTAAAAAGAAAAGCCTAATAAATTCATGACAACACAATGACGCTAACAAAAGAGCCGAATCTCATTAAAACCTTTCCGGTGAAACACAATAGAAAAAAATACGTACAAAAAAGAGAGAAAAGAAGAGAAACATGACTGCATGTGTAATTCTTACTCATGATATACATACAAGTAATAGAAACGTTATGCATGATTCTTATCTAGTCTATGTAATAATTGATGACAAGATTGATGGAATGGAAATTAATGTAGCAAGAAAAAAGAAAATGAAGCATAGCAGTTTAGATGTCGATGAAAGAAAAATTCCAAGAGTGAGAGAGAGAGACATAGGGTCCAGATTCAATGTTATTAAGATTTATGGTCAACTCTCTTCCAACCATATACGTGTCCTTAAACCATGCCAAGATTGTTTAGCTAGGGTTGAAGAATTTACTAGAAAACGACAATCCCTAGCTACTAGCTACTTAATATTCAATTAACAAATAATCAAAATTTGTCAGCCTATATAGTGCATGACTCGACTGCTTGATGTAATGTTTGTAATTTTTGTTTAGGTCATAAATTCTTGCGTGAGTAGGAAAATAAGGAATTATTTTTAAGGTTTAATTGTAAGTGTGTTTGGTGATTGGTTTACATGCACTGTCGGATTGTGCGGTATTACGCATGGGATTGCTCATGCTTAATTTATATGCTTATATAATCCATATCTATAGATTAAATAACTGGCTCTTAATCATTCATTTTTGTTTCAAAAAGTAGCTTCTACACTTCAAAATATATAGCTAAACTTCGTGGGTTCTTGTACGTATCATAAGAACTATAAATAAAGGGATTGTTCAAAAACAAAAGTCGATATATAGGTTAAATTGATAATGCAACTTTGAAACACATAAATACAATCTTTTTTGTTGTAAACAAAGCATATATTCGTGCATCATCAGCGAAAAGAAAACTAGCTAAATCCTACAAAAGATATCGACGTTGCTAAAAAGACTAATAATTGAAAATAAAAACAATGGGTCCCACATCAAGAACTTTGTCTCAGTAATTAATTACGAGAGTTAAAGATAATTAACTTAAGATAAAAATTAAATAAAATAAAGGAAATTAAGCTAGGTTGTAACATTAGCAATCATACGATGGGATTAGCAAAGAAAATTGTTAGAGATTAATGGCGCAACATGTTCAAAACAAGCTAAACATGTCATGTATGAACACGGCAACTAAAAGTGCAACTTTCTTCACGTGTGAGACAATCGGTTGGCTAAAGTCCCTGCACTAAAATGTTAAGCTGACTCATAATTGCATTTGCTCTCTTAATAACCCATTATTTTAATTAACCATTACAAACACTTCATTATGCTCCTCAAATCTAAAAACCTCTGCATTAACTTATTACTTATTATTACAACACACACATTCCATATACTATTACGTATTTCATTGATAGCATAGCACGCATGTATATGTATCTCATTACACGTACGTAGCTATACTAGATTTTTTTTTTTGTTGTAGATAAAAAATCTATATCTAGGTTGTGGAACCCAAAATAGAATAAACTAATTAGAGGTTCCTATTTTGTAGTTAATTTTTTATTGTGCGGTTAATTTTTTAAGCTTAAAAAAGTAGATGTCCCACGCTTGAATTAAGCTCCTATTCCTTTTATTTAAAAGATTGACGGCAAACTCTACCCATTGGTGTAAATTATATTATTATTCAGTGTTTTAGGAGAATATTTTTACTTATATTTTTTGTTATGTTGTGACCTTAGGTTTCAAAACCTAAGCAAGTCTATCAAGTCAAAGACATCAAGTTGACCATACGTTTGTTTACTTGTCAACAAATGAAGCTTCGAATTTAAACTAAAAAATATTTTCTCCGCTCCACTAACAATATATCAAAAACTTTATTGTAGTTAATAAGAATTGAAAATTATTATACATAATATACATGACAATTTTATTTTTATCTAATGTCTCTTAATTAAATCAATTGATTGTAAAAAACATGTGATATGTGGAAAAATCCATTATAAGTTCAAATTAAAAGTGAAAATTCGCAGGTTCAAATGCTAAAGAGTGAGACATATATCCATTATAAAATCTATCAAAAGGTCAAAACATAAATATAAAAACAAGAACTAACAATATATATATTGTATTGGTAGCCAATTTTGTTTGAAGGTCAACGAATACATCCATGCTATGACGGCTTCGTAGCCGTTGAAATTCTATACAAAATGGGGTACCATCTTTGAATCTTAAAACAAGGGGAATTTCAATATTATTCTTATTGTTTTGTATAAGTGTTAATTTATTAAGTCGTTAATTTTCAGGTAAACCTAAATTGAAAATTGACAATATAACTAGTGGATTTATATCCGCTTCCATTATAGATGCTTCTCACAACTATATACTTAACTAATTAATTTGGTTTCGAATTTCAAATATGGGAATTTATAATCTTATCCAATCTCCTATTTATCTAGTATTTATTTATATTTGAAACCCAAAATTATAGTCCAATGGGCTAGTTAAATTGTTGTTTTTTGTTTGGTCAGCTCTGGACTCTTTTGGCAACTCTTGTTTTTCTTTATTGTTTTATATTTTAATTCCCCTGTGAGAAAAAATATCCATTGACTATTGAGCCAGTGACCACCTCTCTCTCTCTCTCTCTCTCTAGAAAATTTGGGTAAATGATTGGAGGAGTTGTTGGTATATAGGAGGGCTGAAGTGAGTCCAGTGGCTGCCACTGCATTGGTTGGTGAAAAATATGAGTATCACAAAAGAATAAATTTGCAATTGGTAGATAATATTTTGGAATTTTGACTCCCTAAGCCCAGCATTTGCATTTGTCAAACATATTCCATTACTCGATATGTCAACTTGAAAACCAACATTGCAAAATTTTCTTCCTCCCCCACCCCAATTTATGATGCTAGACTTATGTAATGCTTATCTATGAATAATTTAAGGTTATTTGGTGAAGAAAACATTCTTGTCGTCATTCTCTGTATATGTTGTTTATTAAATTACGAATCTCACTAAAATGACAAATCGATTACTAATTTATAAGACTCAAAAAAAAAAAAATACTAATTTATTAAAGAGAATTTTCTCGATCACGTACTATATAATCCTGCCGGTGTTGGAAGAAAACTAGCCCATTATAAGCATTTTGCGTGTCTTCGCTCTGGGCCCATTATTAGAATCTAAGGCCCACTTACAAGTAATTTTGGGTCAGTTATTCAGGCCCATTATTAAAATCTGAGGCCCACTTGTGAGTAATTATTGGTCTAATAGAGTATTCAGGCCCATCATTAGAATCTGAGCCCCGCTTATAAGTAGTAATATTGGGTTGATTATCGCTTCAAAAAAAAAATTGGGTTAATTTAAATTATTAGGGGCCATTATTAAAATCTGAGGCCTACTTATAAGTAATATTGGGTCAAAATTAGCATTTCGGGCCCATTATTAAAATCTGAGGCCTACTTATAAGTAATATTGGGTCAAATAAAGTATTTAGGCCCATTATTAGGAATCTGAGGCCCAACGGATTAAGACGTGGTCCCATTATTAGGCTCATCTCTGTAAATCAGAATCAGTGAAGAGAGTTTCATTTTCCCCATTTGAAAGCTTCTCTATAATTCTGCAGCTGCTAATCCCACACTCTCAACTGATTTTACTTTTCATCATTGATTGAGTTTGATTCAAGTTTTAGAGGGACCGAAAACGTAATGGTGAAGGTACGGATGAACACCGCCGACGTGGCGGCGGAGGTGAAGTGTCTCCGGCACTTAATTGGTATGCGTTGCTCTAACGTATACGATCTTTCTCCCAAGGTACTTAGCTGATATTGTGCTTGTATGGATTTTCGATGTTTTTCTGCATATTATGCTATGGAGATTCATTGATGATTTTGGTTTTTTGAGCTGAGGTTTTTGCTTTGAGATATATTGCGATATTTTGTTGGACAAACTGTTTGCTCCTAATTGTGAAGAATATAAGTAAAATTAGTTGCTTTTTATATTTTCTGAATTGACTATGGAAGAATTAATCCTCATGTGAGAAATGTATTGTAGACGTATGTGTTTAAGCTGATGAGTAGCAGTGGAGTCACAGGCCTCCGGGGAGAGTGAGAAGGTTTTGCTGTTGATGGAGAGTGGTGTAAGAATGCATACAACAGTTTATATGCGGTAAAATCATAGCACATTTCTACATTTTTCTATATCCAGTTATTCAGTTTTATAGATTTTGAAGGGAAGGAAAATTAACTTCAAAGTGAACAACTATACATCCTCAATACAGGAAATAGGCTGCAAGTTAGTGTCTTTAGATGATCATGATGCTATATATGAGTGTAAACAGTACAGTCATGTTGCATAATATTTGATAAGATGGAACAATAAGGAAGCAAAAAGTAGGAGCGTTACTCAATAGCCATCAATAGTTTTGCCATTTTTGATGTAAAATTTTGATTGTGATGATTACTCATACACCACTTAGTTCTGATGGACTTACAAGGAGGAGGGATATTTATTATGTGTGTGTGACAAAACTTGCTCATGGTAGCAACTAATGGATATGCATGAAGCTAGTATGAACATATAGTTATTGGGAATTAATGTTTGCACTGACAATAGATAGGTCATTGCTCTTACAGGGACAAGAGCAGTACTCCATCAGGGTTTACACTGAAACTAAGGAAACACATAAGAACAAGAAGGCTCGAGGATGTGCGTCAGCTGGGATACGATAGGGTATGCTTTCTTGATTGCAAAAATGTCATCTTTACATGGATATATTTGAATTGAAATTATCTTGTGTTGTATTCAGATAATACTCTTCCAATTTGGACTAGGTGCTAATGCACACTATGTCATCTTGGAGCTGTATGCTCAAGGGAATATTATTCTTACGGATACTGAGTTCACTGTCCTGACTCTCCTGCGGTCACACAGGTTCTTATCTGTAATGCTTGTCTAATTATTAGTGCCTTTAAGTGTGTTTCTATAATATCCCAACCATCCACCAGTAAAACTGTAAATGCTTGCTGCTTTTTTGATTTTAGCATTTGTCATGTGGATGACGATAGCTCTCTATGTTAATTATTCTACCAAATAACAGGGATGATAATAAGGGACTTGCAATCATGTCACGCCATCGATATCCAGTTGAACAATCTCGAGCTTTCGAGCGTACAACTAGAGAAAGGATGTGTGCAGCCTTGGAATCTTTTGTGGAGGGCAATAAAGATCAGCACCTAGATAGTTGTGAAACTGGAAATGATAGTTCTAATGACCCCATGGGAAAGCATGGAAGCCAAAAGAACACAAAGGCTAATGAGTCAAAGAAAGCTGATAATATCCGTGCGAAGCAGGCAACTCTGAAGGTCGTTCTTGGAGAAGTATTAGGCTACGGTCCAGCTTTGTCTGAACATATAATATTGGATGCTGGTCTGGTGCCAAGTACAAAAGTTAGTAAGGACTTCAAATTAGATAGTAACATCATTCAGGCACTGGCTGAAGCTGTAATGAAGTTTGAGGACTGGCTAGCAGATGTTATATATGGTGAGAAAGTTCCAGATGGTTATATTGTGATGCAACAAAAGAATTCAGGAAAAAAAAGTGATGCGGTATCTGATAAAGGGACTTTGGAACAGGTCATTTCTTTGATATCATACTCATTTATGTTTTTGTAATTAGCTCTTGGAAGAAATGTGGATCTACTTTTGGGATGCTTGTTTGTTAATATTGAGTTTTTTTCCCCTGCAGATGTATGATGAATTCTGCCCTCTGTTGCTGAACCAGTTCAAATCAAGAGACTCTTCACGGTTTGAGACATTTGATGCAGCCCTGGATGAGTTCTATAGTAAAATTGAAAGCCAACGTGCGGAACAACAGCACAAGACTAAAGAAAATTCTGCCATGCAGAAACTTGAAAAAATCAAAGTTGATCAGGTTAATCATATATACTTATATTTTCTATGGAGTATGGAACACAAAAATGACTGGAAGTTATATATACTTCTAGTATAGTTGAGACAAAACACAAAAGTAGTTCAATGCAAACTGAAACCAACTTGTTTCTGTTCTTTCTTTGTTGATGTTGAATAAGGCATTCTCATTAAAAGCATGTATTAATGCCACAGGAAAGCCGTGTGCATGTACTTAAGAGAGAAGTTCAGCAGTGTATGAAAATGGCAGCACTGATAGAGTACAACTTAGAGGATGTAGATGCTGCCATCGTAGCAGTCCGTGTAGCTCTTGCCAATGGTATGAGCTGGGTTGATCTGGCTCGTATGGTTAAAGAGGAGAAGAAATCTGGAAACCCTGTGGCTAGTCTCATCGACAAGCTGCATCTTGAAAGAAATTGCTTCACATTACTTCTAAGCAACAATCTTGATGAGATGGATGATGATGAGAAAACACAACCTGTGGACAAGGTATTTCATGAGATATTAACATTGCTTTTCTTAGTCATGTTGTGTCTAATCAGAAATCAAGCATTCGGATTTGTAACCAAATTTTTATCCTAATTAAGAAAAAGCTTAACATGACAATCATAGGAATTAAGTATGTGTGCATTTGATAAGATCCCCACTTTCATTATTTGAAAAGAGGAAAGAAACATAAATGACAGAGCCTTAATGCTCGGTTCCACTGGGAATGTCTTTCTTAGGTTGAAGTTGATCTTGCGCTTTCAGCTCATGCAAATGCTCGTCGGTATTACGAAATGAAGAAGAAGCAAGAGAGCAAGCAGGAGAAAACCATCACAGCACATGAGAAAGCTTTCAAAGCTGCTGAGCGAAAAACCCGCCAACAACTTTCACAGGTAGCCGAAGATTTCATTGGCTTGCTTTGTAGAATATATTGCTTCAGTGCTGATGAAATCATTTGAAACTTAGGACTTATCCTTAGTTAGTTTTCAAATTTTCATTTTTGTACTCAGGTTGGTCCATTAAGTTACCAGAACTAACTCTATGATGTGATTTTGACATTGACATGATTTAAACACCTCTCAGAACATATTACAAGAACATATTAGCTGTAGCTTTATAAATTATCATGGAATTTCATGAATCATGTTACTTTTTTGTTGCTTCATGGTTTGTAGATAAATGTGAGAACTTTGTCATTGTAAATATCTCATTGTTGAGGTCTGCTCAAAGTAACAAAGATTGAAACATGATGTAGTAGCTAGTTACTATTATGATTTTTGTGTAGATAACTGCTTGGCTTCCATGTATTGTTCTCCTTCAAAGGTGCATAATATTTTCCATCTACTTTGCAGGAAAAAACAGTTGCCACAATTTCACATATGCGCAAGGTTCACTGGTTTGAAAAATTCAATTGGTTCATAAGCAGCGAGAATTATTTGGTTATCAGTGGGCGAGATGCTCAACAAAATGAGATGATAGTAAAACGCTATATGTCCAAAGGAGATCTGTAAGTAATTTGCATAAACATTTTACTGGATCTCTTTTGGTAAATTTTTCATATAGAAGTCCCTCGGCATTGTCTGCTGCTAGATAACAAGTTCACTAGTGCTATTAAGTTTGAGTGATCCACCTGCACTTTCTTTTATTTATTGATGCTTTATCTAATTTGCGGGCTTTCCTCATTTTCAGCATTTTACATCAAAGATTTTTTTGGTGGAACAAATTAAATGGCATGATTCTTTCAAGCTACGAGTCTTCTTTCTGCAATCCTATTATCAGTTTTCTACATTTTAGCTATTGCGGAGTGAAGAAACTGAAGATTTCATCATTTATGTTACGCTGCTAACTTGAAAAGTATCATTTTTCTTGTTTGATATTTGGAATTATTTGTTCGCTAATGCCTATTAGTTACTTAAAAATAGGTATGTCCATGCTGATCTCCATGGTGCATCTAGTACAGTAATCAAGAATCACAGGCCTGATAACCCTGTGCCCCCTCTGACTTTGAATCAAACTGGATGTTTTACAGTAAGTTGCAATGTCCTCGCTATTAATTTGTGATATCTTCTCTGCAGCATAGGGTAAGTAAATTAGCCGTCTTCCTTTCTTATGTAGGTGTGCCACAGCCAGGCTTGGGACTCAAAGATTGTTACTAGTGCTTGGTGGGTGTATCCTCATCAGGTTAGTAAAACAGCTCCTACAGGGGAATATCTTACTGTTGGAAGCTTCATGATTCGCGGTAAAAAGAATTTTCTCCCACCTCATCCACTTATTATGGGTTTCGGTATATTATTTCGCTTGGATGAGAGTTCTTTGGGATCTCATCTGAATGAAAGGAGAGTAAGAGGAGAAGAGGAAGGAATTGATGATACTGAGCAAAATGAAACTTTCAAAGAAATATCAGACTCTGGTTCTGATTCTGAGAAGGAAGTATCAGGTGAAAAGGAATCAGACTCAGTCAAGCCTCATTGATTTGTCTTCAGAAAGACTAAGTAGGGGAGGGCTTATCCTCAGAAGCCTCATCCAGAGGCTTGGATGTTTCTGAAGTAGCTGTCAAGCAGGATTTTTCTAACTGAAACTACTACTTCGGGAATTTCCATTGGTAATAATAAAGAACGCGACTCTTCCAGTGCAAACTGCTGCTGTTACACCAGATTTGCAGGATCTTATTGATAGAGCTCTTGAGCTTGGACCTGGTACTGCATCTGCTAAGAATTATGGGCTCCAACCCTCACAAGAAGATATTGTGGAGGAACATGACCATGAAATGACAAAAGCAGCGCAGAGAGATAAACCTTATCTTACAAAAGCTGAAAGAAGAAAGCTCAAGAAAGGTCAGAAAGAGGGTGCTGTCGTACCTGCTGGACATGAAAAGGAATCAGAAGGAAATCATGACACTGTAAGCCAGCCAGACAATGATTTTAAAACTTCAAAGCCCAGTACTGGAAAAACTAGCCGTGGGCAGAGAGGAAAACTAAAGAAGATAAAGGAAAAGTATGCTGATCAAGACGAGGAGGAGAGGAACATTAGAATGGCTCTGTTGGGTGTAAGTATTAATACGTAAAATTGATCATATTGGATTATAGAACTACGTATTATCTATATATGCTATTGTCTAGTGGGTGATTCTACACCCCTCTCTTTGTAATATGCGTCCTTTAGTGTATGCCAATGATATTAAAGCAACTGGTCCTTCATAAGAAGTTAAATTCTGGTTATTACCACAGCTGGAAAGTATGATCCATCTTATGCAAGCAGACACAAAAATAAGGATAACTGTCGAGCTTTTACTTGCTGGCTGTATTTCTTTGTAGACCATTGTAAAACTAGTACTATTACTATCACGCCTCAAAGATTGCTTGTTTATTGACTTCAAAATCTATCTGCAGGCTGCCGGGAAATCAAAGAAGAACATCGAGAATTCTGAGAATGAAAAGACTGCTGCAGAAAAAGTGGTCAAGCTCACTACTGGTAAAAGTTTTAAGTATACAACAAAACAAGAGGATTTTTATGTCCACGTTTCAATGTCATGATTACTTTGTGAAACTTCTCGTGTGCTTTTATTCTGTTAATCGTGAATTTCGGATATAAACATCCCCCCTCCCTCCTTCCATTTTCAGGAGCCGCAGATGCTGTAAAGATATGTTATAAATGTAAAAAAGTTGGTCATACATCACGGGAATGTCCGGAACATCCAGATGATACTCAGAGGAGTAAAGCAGGTGGCCAGATTGAGAGTGGTGAAAGCGAGATGGATAGGGTGATGATGGATGAAGACGATATCCATGAGATTGGTGAAGAAGAGAAAGAGAAACTAAATGATGTGGACTATCTGACTGGAAACCCAGTCCCTAGCGACGTCTTACTCTATGCAGTACCTGTCTGTGCCCCTTATAATGCTCTACAATCATATAAGTACCGCGTCAAGATAATTCCTGGCACCCTGAAGAAAGGAAAAGGTATTATAATGTCTACGAGAAAATTGAAGTCACCTTTCCATTTAGTTGGATCATGTATTAAGATAAGTATATGTTTGGCACGCAGCTGCGAAGACTGCGATGAACCTGTTCAGTCACATGCCTGAGGCAACAAGCAGAGAGAAGGAATTAATGAAGGCTTGCACAGATCCTGAGCTTGTTGCTGCTATAGTTGGTAATGTAAAGATTTCAGCGGCAGGCCTTACACAGCTGAAGCAAAAGCAGAAGAAAAACAAGAAAGCAAACAAGGGAGCAAGCTAAATATATGCTGAGGGAGAAAAGTTGCAAATTTTGTAATTCAATATGTGTACACATGTGTTTGTCTTTCTTCAGTTGAAAATTATCATCTTCAATTTGATTTTACTTGAATGCATCCAATCAGTATTCGGAAATGACCAAGCAGCACCACAACCTCCTAGCTACCTCATTTATTTTATATATATATATATATATATATATATAGGGAGTGGTTCAATTGAGAAGCTCAAATGTGTTGAGAAGTTGAGAAGCAATCTAATAGATGAACATGTCAGTACATTTTGATGAACATGGCAATTAGACCCCATACCAATAAATTCTTTGAACATACCAAATATAACTGACGAACATACGAATCTATTTAATTTGTTAAAAAATACGCCACCGCCAAGGATCGAACCCCAGATCAAACCCGCGTTCATAAAAATTAATTGACATGTTCATCTATAGAATTGCTTCTCAACTTCTCAACACATTTGAGCTTCTCAATAAAACCTAACCCTATATATATATATATATATATATATATATATGTCAAATAAGATGGATGTGTTACAGCTAGAAAGAATAATTAGATGGAAATATAACATGTGCGCTGTATTTCTTGCCTTTCCTTTCATGATAAATTAAAATATTTAATGTCTATATATGTAGACACAAACATATGTAAGGAAAAACTAATGTATAGCTAGGTGGAGTATTTTTCGACTTCAGTTACGTACAAGAAGTAGCTCTCAATAACCTAGTCTTTTTTTGAGTTGATTTACCATAATTAAAATATTTTGAATTTGAATTCTACAAAAATTTAGGCTGTGAGAATAGGATTTAAGGTAGCATTGGATAATGAGTGGTTCTAGCCAGTGTGGGGACTGGGAAAATAAAAGAATTGTGAATTGAGGATTGAGAAATAGGAGTAGGACTAATGATGACGCCTCTGCCTCTCTCTGTCAACACGCCCCTCCCCTCTCACTCTCACCACGGCCACGGCGCCTCTGCACACTTTCCCACCGCCCCCGCCCCCGCCTCTCCCTTTCCCACTCGCGGGTCGCGGCGGCTAACACCGGAGTTCCTTCGGCCTTTGCTCGACTCTGAGTCCGAGCTCCGGCGGTCCAGCAGTTCAGCAGTCTCAGCCACCGGTGCCTCCCTCTATCAACAAAGGCAAGAATCGTCTATATTCTACCACTTAATTTCTGAGGCAGTAATCTGGAAAAGGAAACAGCTTGCATTTTACCTTCTGCTGCTTGTATGATACAGCCATCTGGGAATTGTATCTGAAATTGCAACATAACATATAATTAATTTTTCTTGGCTACTAATTTACTAAAGAAATCTATTAGTATCTATAATCATTTTACCTTACTGTTGGATAAAAGTTTTGATTTTGAATGTGGTGCTGATATGTGAATTTAATTTAGTAGTTACATAATTTGATTTTGAATGTGGTTTTATGCAAGACTTTTCTGAAAGCTTGAGGCATGTACTGCTATTCTTATCTCATCTTCCACTCATGTTATTTTGAATGATTTGGTTCCTGCCTTTGGTCCTTTACTCTTAACTCTCTTCAGTTGATGAAGTTTGATCTTCATTTTTTTGTATTAATTTGATGCATTGTCTGCGAAAAGATGTGGAAAACTCCCAACTCTAATTTTATTGCTTGTTTGACACAAGATAAATAAACATGGAAGAGACTAACTAGGAATTGTGTTTTTTTAACTTTTAAATTTGACTCGAGCCATCATTGTCAGACACAGATTGCATGTTAACCGAATTCTGCACAAAGATACTCCTATGTAGACTATGTAGTATGATAATGTAGGGAAAAATTAATGTCGTTTATTACAAAACATTAGCTTAGCTGCAGTAGTTTTTCTAACTTCAGTTATGTACAAGAACTAGCTCTCAATAACCTAGTCTTTTGAGTTGATCTACCATAGCTAAAATATTTTGAATTTGAATTCTACAAAAATTTAGGCTTAGAAAAGACATTCAAATAGTAAATGCGAGGATAGGATTTAATGGTAGTATTGAATAATGAGTGGGGATCTTCTAGCCAGTGTGGGGAAAAGAAAAGAAAAGAATAGAAATAGCCCCCAAGTCAAGTAGTAATCTCTCCATCCCACTTCAAATGACCAATCTAAATTTAAAAATAAAATTGGGCATTTAACACTACTTTTTGGGTTGTCCCACCATCACTTTACGTAGGGAGAATACGTAGATTGTAGCAGCTTGAGCTGAGTTGACGAACACTCATTCTCATTATCTCTCTCTCTCTCTCTCAGATCAGAAATTGTAATGGAGGAAACCAAGGAAGAACTGAAGCACATAGTGCTTGCAAAGTTTAAGGATGGCTTGTCCGAACAACAGATTGATGAATACATCAAAGAGTACGCCAACCTTGTCAATCTTGTTCCTTCCCTGAAGGCCTTCAGATGGTACTGTCTCTCTCTCCCCCCTTTTTTCATTTGTAGAGGTTTTCTGCTTTTGCCGTTCCATTAAGTCAATTGTTCAATTTTTCTACAACATCTTAGGTGTTGGGTTGGAGTCACTAGGTCTTTGAGCTACATTATATGTGAACCAATTAAAATATTTAATTGATGAGAAAATATCATTAGATCTCTCGCTGGGAAATGCCAAATACGCTAGAATTCGAGATGGCAATGAGATGTATGAACATGAAAGATTAAATTTTATTTGTTCAATTTGCAGGCATTTCGTATTCCATGAAAGAAAATGAATGGTGGTTTATGGTTGCAACACCTAGTTTGCAATCTAATTTTTGTGAGAAGGTGTTGGTTATTTGTGTGTAGTGATTGGATTGTGTGTGTGTGACTGTGACAGGGGTAAAGATGTGGGCATTGGAAACAAGCAACAAGGTTTCACTCATGTCTTCGAATTAAGCTTTGAAAGCACACAAGGGATTGCTGAATATATTTCCCATCCAAATCATGTCGACTATGCAAACAGAGTACTGCCACAATTGGAGAAACTCATCTCTGTTGATTACAAGCCCACTTAAGTCCTAGTCTGAATCAACACTTCACTTCTCACTTTGTTGAATTCAATAATAGTAATGTGTAAACTTCAAAGACTCCTGTTTTACCTTTTGTAATGCTTTCTGTTTATGTTTCTTGAACAATTAGAATTAGAGTTGATGTGCAATCTCATCTGTAATATGGGTGTCAATTTGGATATTGATTTACCTGTTCCAAATGTCACAAATCTAGCCTTTTGAGGTGAGATACCATTCCTCCTTCAACTTCAAAACAATCACTTAGATCATACTATAATTCAATTTGATTTACTTGAATGCATCCAACATTAATTGACTACCTATGGCTGCGCTTAATTCTGCGAGAAACACAGGAGATGGAGTGAGGAAATGGTGGGATATATACAATGAAAATAAGATTGATGTGTTTTAGCTAGAAAGAATAATTAGATGGAAATATAACATACCTATTATCTACTTATTTGTGTGCTCTGTATTTCTTGCCTTTCCTTTCATGATAAATAAAATATTTAATGATGGGCGTGCCTATAATTAATGTCATTTATTACAAAACATTAGCTAGCTGGAGTATTTTTCAACTTTTGTTATGTACAAGAAGTAGCTCTCAATAACCTAGTCTCTTGAGTTGATCTACCATAATTAAAATATTTTGAATTTGAATTCTACAAAAGTTTAGGCTTAGAAAAGAGAGGATTTAACGGTAGGCATTGGATAATGAGTGGGAATCTTGTAGCCAGTGTGGGGAAAAGAAAAGAAAAGAAAAGAAATAGCCCCCAAGATAAGAAGTGGAGTATATATAGATTGTAGCAGCTTGAGCTGAGTTGACCATACACTCATTCTCTCTCAGATCTAGAGATTGTAATGGAGGAAAGCAAGGAAGAAGTGAAGCACATACTGCTTGCAAAGTTTAAGGATGGCTTGTCGGAACAACAGATTGATGAATACATCAAAGAGTACGCCAATCTTGTCAATCTTGTTCCTTCCATGAAGGCCTTCACATGGTATTCTCCTTTTTTCATTTCTAGAGGTTTTCTGCTTTTGCCGTTCATTAATCAATTGTTCAATTAAATACGCCGCGATCGTTGTGGATCTTATCTGCATATTTAGGAATTACTTGTTCATCGTAGATGTTGGGTTGTAGTCGCTAGGGCTTTGAGCTATATTAAAATATTTGAGATGAGAAAATAGCTCTCGCTGGGAAATGCCAAATACGCTACAATTCCTGATGAAAGATGAATTTTTTATTGTTCAATTTGCAGGCATTTCGTATTCCATTGCAATTTAATTTTTGTGTTGGTTATTTGTGTGTGACTGTGGCAGGGGTAAAGATGTGAGCATTGAAAACATGCATCAAGGTTTCACTCATGTCTTCGAATCAAGCTTTGAAAGCACACAAGGGATTGCTGAATATATTTCCCATCCAGATCATGTCGACTTTGCAAACAGATTACTGCCCCAGTTTGAGAAAGTCCTTGTTGTTGATTACAAGCCCACTAAAGTCCTACTCTGAATCAACACTTCGCTTCTCACTTTCTTCAATTCAATAATACTCCAGAGACAAGATTGATTTTCTTCTCTAACTTCACCTTTGCTTCAACATTCATTTTCTTCTTATCATCATTATGCAATCCACGTAATAAATGGACTACGTTTCTATATCCACCTACTTTTACCTTGCAATTCTGTAATGCTCGTATTGTATTCTGTTTATGTTTCTTGAGCAATTAGAATATAGAGTTGATGTGCAATCTGTAATATTTCCAAATGTCACAAATCTAGCCTTTTGAGGTGCTCGTTTCTGAGATAGCATATCTCCTTCAACTTCAAAACTATCACTTAGATCATATAATGCGAATAAGAAATTCTATTTATTGAAAACACCTTGATAGCCCCTAACATATATGCCCCAAAACGTGGGTGCACATCAAACAAGACTAACTGTAAATTTTAGAGGGCATGAAAAACCTTGAGAAGCTCAAAATTTACACAGCTCGTGATGTTATTACATCATAATGCAGAAGCATTCAAGTACAAAGTACCGTAACCATCTGAAATGAAAATTGAGGAAATACAGTTCAATCATTTATCAAGTTGAGCAAGAAGGACAGGATCACGAGAACCTGTGGTAGCTCCAATCAACAACTCTTGGAATTAACTATAAAAAAACAGAATAAGACTTGAGATTCCAAGGTGTCTGTGTTTCTAAATGTGAATGGGTTTGTCATAAGTGGCCATGGCGGCCTCCTTCAATGCCTCACTCATTGTTGGATGAGCATGGCATGTTCGGGCAATGTCTTCACTTGATGCTCCATACTGCAAAGCCAAAGCAGCTTCATGAATTAGCTCCCCAGCATTCGGCGCCATTATGTGCACTCCCAAAATCTTGTCACTCTCCTTCTCGGCAATTATTTTCACCAGTCCCTCAGCATCATCAATTGCCTTGGCTCTGCTGTTCGCCAACAAAGGAAACTTCCCCACGCGGTATTCAACTCCAAGGGCCTTCACCTGCTCTTCAGTTTTCCCCACTGATGCCACCTCAGGATGTGTGTACACAACTCCTGGGACCAAGTCGTAGTCCACGTGGCCTTCCTTGCCAGCAAGGTACTCCACACATGCAACACCATCTTCTTCAGCCTTGTGAGCCAACATAGGCCCGGGAATTACATCACCAATTGCATATACTCCTGGCACGTTCGTGGCAAACCGCTCATTCACCAAGATGCGCCCACCCTTGTCAGTTTCAACCCCTATCTTATCCAACTGGAGTCCAGCAGTAAAAGGCACTCTTCCAGCAGAAACAAGAACAACATCAGCCTCGAGTGTGGTCTGCTCGCCACCAGCTGCTGGCTCAAGGGTCAACTTCACACCGCTTCCTGTGGTGTCAACAGACACGACCTTAGTTTTGAGCATGAATTTCATTTTCTGCTTCTCAAGGGATCGCTGAAATTGTTTCCGCACTTCACCATCCATGCTTGGAACAATGTCAGCTGCAAATTCAACAACTATTACTTCTGACCCAAGGCGACCCCAGACAGAACCCATTTCAAGACCAATATAACCGGCCCCTATCACTATAAGTTTCTTTGGAACCTCCTTCAAGGATAAAGCTCCAGTAGATGATACAATTCTCTCTTCATCAATGGTTATCCCCGGGAGACTTTTCACATCAGAACCAGTTGCCACTATGATATGCTTTCCTTTCACAGTTGTGTTGCCACCATCTATAGTATCAACAGAAACTTCAGAAGGGGATAGGAATTTGCCATATCCCTTCACGTAGTTTACTTTGTTCTT
This sequence comes from Salvia miltiorrhiza, assembly GCF_028751815.1. Classification (NCBI taxonomy): domain Eukaryota; kingdom Viridiplantae; phylum Streptophyta; class Magnoliopsida; order Lamiales; family Lamiaceae; genus Salvia; species Salvia miltiorrhiza. The sequence goes on from NC_080390.1 coordinate 56,355,998, forward strand.
CTTGAAGAGACCCTCAATACCTTTAGTCAAGTTACCCACTGCTTTATCTTTTTGGGCCAGCATTGCTGGTACATCCACCTCCACCGAAGAAACCTTAATACCATGATGGGCAAATGAATTCTTTGCTTCATGATACATGTGGGAGGAATGAAGCAATGCCTGCGTGACAAGGTAAAGAATTAGGACCACATAGAACATGAAAAACCGCATGCCATTTCCCAAAAGTAAAATTTCAAACTATCATCTGATAGATGTCATTAGGAATATCAAAGCACATATACGTTTAATGATTGAGAAACTGAAATTACCATCACATCCGGGGTGTATAACATAGCACCAGATTTCATTTTTCCATAAAAACTTGATTGATACAAGTAGACATTATATAATGATCACTTCTTATCTCATGTTGTTGATGCAATTATTTTAGGCATCAGCACTTTGTGTATTTAAACTTAAAAGATTAATGATATCGGTGCTTGCATATTGGAATGACACAGTACCTAAAAGTTAGAACATACATCACATAGTTGGGTTGACAATCAAGCAGTTAATTAACTTACCCCATGTTTTCCCTCCAATGACTGAGAACTTCATGGTATATTGAAGCCCAGAACAGGGAGGAGAGAACACTTTATCTAAGACTCAGTTGGCACACTTCTACTTACCATTTGAAAGTTAAAATGGAAATCCAAAACATGCAAGTTTTGTTGCTATCCTATTCTAATTACAAAACTCAAAACCACTTACAATAATCTGAGAGAAGTTCACAGATGAGAACAATAAAGATGAGTTATCAGAATGATAAGTAGTGCTTTGGATGACAGTTCTACAATGAGGATGAAAACACCTGCTAAATAGCATCCCATTCTCCCACTACACTGTCAGCCCCCACCTTACCAATGAACCCCATATTCCACTAATGACGTCACATAAATTAGCAGCAATGCCTTGGTGCTTACCACAAGGCAATATATAGAAGACTTAGGGGATAAATTGGATGTTTTTCCGATACAATATTAACCAAAATAAACGAAGGTTGTCCTCAAAAATGACAAATTTGATTTAAAATGAAAGAATTCAATTTGAAATCCACCAAAATCAATATTAAATGGGAAAGGCAAACTGAAATCCATATCCAGTGATAAAACCATAATGGTTTTTCTATCATAAACTTCAAATCCATCCAATATTTAAAATTTTACTAATAGCTAACAGCCCTGATGTCCCCTTCAAGACTTTGGTGTTGTAACCTAAACATAATAAATCAGCTATATGCAAAAAAATATGCCTGCACCACATATCATCAATAACAAAGCTAAATCCTAGAAATGATGGAAATTAAAGTGAGAACAGAATGGGACAATGAATTTTCCCTCGTGAACCACTCAATTATCCAAATCTTCACGATTGACGAATCGTAAAACAAGAAATGCATATAATTAAAGTCAAACAATCAGAGGCAATTAGGGCACATAGCAGGAACGGACCTTAGAAGGGATGCAGCCGACGTTGAGGCAGGTACCTCCGAGGGCGCCACGCTTCTCGATACAGGTGGTCTTGAGGCCCAGCTGCGCCGCCTTGATAGCGGCGACATAACCGCCAGGGCCGCCGCCAATAATGACGACGTCATTTTCATCAGATCCGGTGGCGAATCCCCTGCTGAGAATCCACGAGTATTTGGTTCCGCTAGGAAGGTGCTTTGACGATGGAGAGAACAGCGCCGCCGCCCTTCGCCTAGCCAGAGTTGCTGCCATCGCCATCTCGCTTCTTGTTTGCGTGGGTTTGATTAATTCTGTATTTCTGTAGCCCAAACCTCATATATGTATAGGCGCAGCCTTTAGAAGAAGTTGGATTGAAATGAGATTTCATCGCAGCCGTTGGATGCGATGGATGCTGACTTTGACTTAACCCATATCCGCCGTAGGATGCTTATTACTTTTATTTTTTTAATATACTCATAACACAGCTAGTGGGGCATTAAAATTCAATAATGTTTAGAAAGCCAAATCCCATTATATATTAACTTACCAGAAAACTTAATTTCCCATACATTAGTTTTTATAAAGTTAAGTACGAAATGGGATAAGCCATCGTCTATCTGTCCTGGTCCTTATATTATGTTTGGTTGAGAATTAGCTGCTGTTGATTGGGATCGAAAGAGCAGCCATTGAAATTTTATCAGCACTGCACCTAGGCAACAATACTTCAGCTTCATCTGAAATAACAAGACAAATAAAATATACTGATACAAAACACTGGGCGAGAACCACATTCATTGATATAGTAGCCAAAAAATTGAATACAAGAACCTAAGCGACCAAAATTGTTCAAATTCAATAATATTTAGATTCACTCATGACTACTGCCACCAATACAAGGTTGCTTTTTCTCACTGCTTTCTGAAGCAACCTCAAAACAGAAGAAAAATAATCATTTAATATGTATGATTATCTTCACAAAGAATATAGTATATAGCTAGCTCAAGCAGCTGCAGCTCTCGCCCGCCGGTTTTCGTTCAATTGTCTTCTATGAACTTCCTCAACTTGGCCCTTGCTTCTTCAGACATGCAGAATCTCAATCTCGGCTTTTGACAGGAAACTGTATCTTGACGCTCAGAAGAGGAGAAACAAACCACGATGGCTGTGACGTTGTCACCTGTATCTTGCATTAACGCTTGATTGGTGAGCTCTCTAGCACATTGTTCTGGGTCGTTGTGGTACCTCAGCTCTTGCTGTACTAGGCTAACTGCCTCCTGGTTCGACATAACATCCCAAATACCATCGCATGCAATTATCAAGAACTCATCGTCCTCAGTCAGCTTAGTCAACTGAAATTCAGGCTCGGCAGTGAGAGGTGAAGCAGATCCAACTGGGAGTTTCATATACCAATCGCCAAGAGCTCGTGTGACCGCAAGCTCACCATTTAGGTATCCATATTCAATTGAACCACCCAAATCCTCCACCCTCTCTTTCTCCACTTGACAAGAAGGTCTGTGATCTTGTGATAGCTGGACTGCACCTCCTTTCCTACAGAGGACAGCACGGACAGTCGCCAGCATTTGCTATGAGTAGATTTCTTCCATGAACCAGAACGGTAAGTGCTGTTGTTCCACAATATGAATCAACATTGAGGATCATCAGCCAAGGCTTGATCCGCCTGTAAATATGATCTTCGATGACAAGTCTCAAACGCTTGCAAGAAGGTTTCTTCAACATCAGATGTTTGAGGCAATTCAGCATCCTCAAAGAAAAATTTCATAGTATTGTTCTTCATGAAAGCTGCAGCCCCTGGTCCACCATGACCATCAAACACAGCATAAAAGGAGCTCGGTTCTGACCAGCTGTAGAGGGAGCCCAAGTGGCTGCATAGGTCATCAATCCTGATGTGCTCATCCTCATTGGAACTACGAGGTCCAATATCAGTGTGGCTGCCCGATCGAATTCTTGGAACAAACTTTCTGGTCGAAGTCTCAGATGCTTTGGTAATTTGTAAACTAGTTGAGCAGCTCAGCGCCTGATGAAAGAAAAGAGATGCTATTAGGATTAGATTATAAAAGCATATCAGGCCAAAAAGAGATAAGCACAAACTATTTTAGTGGATATGCAAGGCAAATCATGTCAAGGTTAGCAATCAAGTAGGGCAACCAAAAACCCAATCAAATTTCTTTAAAAGATTAGATCAGAACCATATATATATATATATATATATATTCAATGTAGTAATCAAGGCGGAAATAGCAAAATTACAGTTCCAGCTAGCATAAACATCAAACCATATGGGAAAACCTAATTTGCCACAACCAATAACTGTGGGAAACCCTAATTTGCCACAAAAAGAAACAAAGATCCAGTCCCAAGCAGCCAACATATAGATACAAGCACCGAGAAAAGCCCAACGCGAAATCCGGCGAAAATATTATCTTGATGAGAAGGGAATATTGATTCACACGCAAATTGCAACAACCGTACCTCCCCTGACCTCACCATCGAAACAGGGAACAGAGAAACAAAACTCCCGGAATAATACAACAAAATAATGAATTTCGTAAGCGAATTGTCGTCCCAAGAAATAGCATATGAAATAACGAATCAGGCATATGAAATAACGAATAGCAGGCATATGAAATTAAGAAGAAGAATTCCAGCTAAAAGAGAAATGAAATCACGGGCAAGATTAAACGAACCGATTCACGACGAGAGAGGTCGACGGGAATAGGCGCAGCGGTATCGGGCTGCGACATGTCGAAGAAATCCGATTGAAGATTAGGCGGGGGAACGCGAATGCATTGAAAGGCGACGGTTGGATGACATACAAACTCCGCTTCTGCCACCATAATTGATTACAATCCTAAAGCGCGCAGCGATCCTAACAAAATTCTTACGGCTCTGGGCTTGCTTCCGGTTGTTTGTAGGAGAATTGGAGAGAGATTGTTCGTTTTATTGTGGATTGTTTGTTGATTGAGGAAAGAGGAAGATGAGAGAGAGAGAGAGAGAGAGTTGGGTTGATATTTGAATTAGGGGAGAAGAGAAACTTAACCCTAGTGGTAATAGGAAAAGTATCCGACGCCACGCGCTATCCTCTTTCATAACGATATGTATTGCGGCTAGATTAACTAATTCAATATGCTACGTTAACTGCACACTTTGTGAAAGCCATTGATAATTAATTTACCACAAACTCAAACAGCAGCCACATGTTTTAACTTTCAATCCCCACTATGACTACAACTAGAAGCGTGTGTTTGCCATAAATCTATCTTTATATAGTATGCAATTTGATAATTTCATAATCCTATTCCTAGCAATAGTAGGCCCCATCCCAACATCATGAAGCGAGTAGCCACACATTTACAAGGACCTCAGTTTAATACCTTTTATATTGTCAAAATAAAACAATCATGGAATATTTCTTATTACACAAACTAGAAGAAGAAGATCAAATGTGAATGGGTTTGTGATAAGTGGCCATGGCGGCCTCCTTAACAGCCTCGCTGACAGTAGGATGAGCATGGCATGTTCTGGCAATGTCTTCACTCGAAGCTCCATATTGCATGCCCAAAGCAGCTTCATGAATGAGCTCACCTGCATTATGTGCACTCCCAAGATCCTGTCGCTCTCCTTCTCCGCCACTATCTTCACCAGCCCCTCTGCATCGTCCATCGCCTTGGCTCTGCTGTTCGCCACCAAAGGGAACTTCCCCACGCCATACTCAACTCCGAGGGCCTTCACTTGCTCCTCCGTTTTCCCCACCGCTGCAACCTCACGACCCCTGGCACTAGCTCGTAGTCCACGTGCCCTTCCTTGCCCGCAATGTACTCCACACACGCTACGCCATCTTCTTCCGCCTTGTGAGCCAACATAGGCCCCGGGATCACATCCCCGATTGCATACACACCTCCCACGTTTGTGCCAAACCGCTCATTCACAAGCACGCGACCCCCCTTGTCAGTTTCGACCCCTATCTTCTCCAGCTCCAGTCCTGCAGTAAATGGCACTCTTCCAGCAGAAACAAGAACAACGTCAGCCTCGAGCATGGTCTGCTCGCCACCGCCTGCTGGTTCAAGGATCAACTTCACACCACTTCCCGTGGTGTCAACAGACACCACCTTAGTTTTAAGCATGAATTTCATCTTCTGCTTTTCAAGGACTCGTTGGAATTGTTTCCGGATTTCGCCATCCATGCTTGGAACAATGTCTGCGGCAAATTCAACAACAGTGACCTCCGACCCCAGCCGACCCCAAACAGAACCCATTTCCAGACCAATGTAGCCAGCCCCTATCACTACGAGTTTCTTGGGAACCTCCTTCAATGCTAAAGCACCAGTAGATGACACAATCCTCTCTTCGTCTATGGTGATCCCGGGGAGGGTTTTTACATCAGAACCAGTGGCTATTATAATATGCTTTCCTTTCACAGTTGTGTTGCCACCATCTGGGGTCTCTACAGATACTTCAGAAGGGGATAGGAACTTGCCATATCCCTTCACGTAGTTTACTTTGTTCTTCTTGAAGAGACCCTCGATGCCTTTAGTCAAGTTACCCACGGCGTTATCTTTTTGGGCCAGCATCGCTGCTACATCCACCTCCACCGAACCAACCTTGATACCATGATGGCCAAATGAATGCTTTGCTTCATGATACAGATGGGAAGAATGCAGCAAGGCCTGCAGAGGAAACATGATAAATGACGGGCAAATCAATTCATGCCTTGGAAAGGGACAACATCATAAGTTAGTTCAAGTGCACATTGCACATTTCTTACCTACCTCATCAAAGTTAAGATGGAAAACCAAAAGCACACTACCAAGTTCTATTGCCTATGACAAATGAGGTAATATTCTGATTCACAAAAACGACCTATATAGCAAATAATGATGTATAGTGCTTTCATTCAGAAGATTACCATGCAAAGGACATACCAATTTCATATCCTAGGATGACTAATTAACGGATATTCATGACAGAGCACGAAGAGGGATAAAAATGGAGAGGATCTGCGATCAACACAAAATATATATGACCTTAGAAGGGATGCAGCCAACGTTAAGGCAGGTACCGCCGAGGGTGCCACGTTTCTCGATACAGGTGGTCTTGAGGCCCAGCTGCGCCGCCTTGATAGCCGCCACGTAACCACCGGGGCCGCCACCAATGACGACGACGTCGTTCTCATCGGATCCGGAGGCGAATCCCCTGGCCAGAATGGACGAGAATTTGTGGTTGGAGGATGAATACAACAAGGTTGTCGCTCTTCGCCTGCCCAAACTCGCCATCGCCATTTTTCCCAATCAGATGCGTGTGTTTGTTCTTGGCTAGCTAACACTCTCTTAGTTTATACACTTTTTGTTAATTTTAGTAATTCATATTTATTTTTTAAGTATAAAAATTGTTTGTGACTTGGTCTTGGCCTAGTGGTAAAAGGAAAATACAAATATATTTGCAAATGGAAATGAAACGCATGTAGATAGAAAGAAATTATTCGCAGCATTGAGGTTTATGAAGTTTAAGGAGGTTGTCCCAGAGGCACAACATCATCCTAGGATTCTGGTAATGAGCAAGAATGTAGTCGGATTCGCATCCCTCATTGTTGAATCTATCATCGTTCACATACTCTATTTTCTGCCCTTTGCTTTCATATTGCTGAATCCATATCCCCACAGCCACGTCTTCCAGCTTAAACAGCTGCCAAAAACAAAACATCATATCACCATTCACCACAACTCATGCATATATACACATACATACGTACCATGAGATCCCTGTCCCGGTGGCCTGCAACTATAAATTTAGCAACGTCGTGGGATACTATGTAACCGGGACCATGCGCCCAAGGAGGATACGAGGAATGCCGCCACTCCTCTTCGCTTATGAACCATTTGTTGTCCTTGTCCCTGTTGGGAGCTGAATCAAAAGATATACGTCCGTACACAAACCCCTTCCCCGTCCTCCCCTCCAGCCTCGATACAACTTCATCGATCCTCACAAATGCATCATCGTCCATTTTCATAATGAATCTAGCTGACACTATTTCACTCTGTATAATCACCAAAAGAAAAATGTAAATATACATGCACTAGTAACTCAACGAAAACTATACATACATGCATACCCCCAGGATGCAAATAGCAATGGTTTTGTAAGTAAGCAGGCTGTAGTAATCGACAAACTGGCATCAACTGGATATCTCCATACACTTCACCTTCTCTCCACACCTTCAAGTTCACTTCTTTGTTCTTGTGCTACAACATTATAAAGACATTCAACTTCAAATTAACAAGCATTGATCTAGTGGAACGAGATCGAAGAGCTGTAGTGACTCACTTACAAGTCCAATGAAGAAACGAACAGCCACCTTCCCTGAACGCACACCATCATATTGCATCCAAGTCCTCCTTAGAGCCATACGCCTCTCAAAGTTATTCCCTGATGAGAATACCCCAATAAGCAGTAGAAGCGGCCGTTTATCAGAAAGTGGTGCAGCTTTCAGCTGTTGAGCATCACCAACTAAATCCACATCTTCACTAGCAGGCAGTCCTTTTGCTATGATCGAAATGGTAGTCAAGCTACCTTTCACATCAACTCTATTGACCAACCAAGGTTCAAGTCTCTGCAAATTGCTAAAAGTTTTATTTCAACCTTGGGAAACTAACTTCTATATTTATAGACAAAGGGAAAGTAAACTAATTCACCTCTCTATACGCAAACGATGTTTCATGCCTTCCATTTACTGTCGTGTGAAAACCCTCGACACCGGCCCAAAATGTAGCAATGAAGGGGTTACCTTCAACAAACTGGAAGGCAGAGCTTACAGTGGGTACTCCCTTCAGAAACATTAGCTAATTTTCTGTTTGTTGGATGAGTCGTATTTGCACTTTCATCTGCAGTTTTCCTAATAATTTGTGTATTGCACTTAACCAGTCCATCAACTGAAGCATGCAGGTTAGAAGGTGAGAAGGGAAGTCATGTCGAAAAGTTAAAAACAATTCTATAGAAACAAGCTATCCAAATGATTTCTAGCCATTCACTAGTTCCATCCTCACCAAACAAGCTAGGATTATATATTCAAGAATTCAATAGATTATGCCATGTAGTTTGGCTTTTCATTTAACAATCATACTGAATAGTACCTTGAAGAGGACGGGGTGGAGCATGATCCGGGCATCTCTCCGGCTTGCCCCACCCAGATTCTTGGATCCATGAATTTTGAACTAATAACAGGCTCTTTTGTCAAGTTCTCACCAGGTAGCACAACATTGTAGTGCAGCAGAATTGGAGGCTTTAGCCCCTCCTCAATTGGTGAGCCTATCAATTCAATCTGGAAACTATCTTGGCGAGTATCAGGTATCCCAATCACAGTAACCGAAGAGTCCTCAACGAGGCCACAAGGGATCTCCAGCAAACTCTCATTCTTTGACAATGTAGCACTTACAAAACTGGGACAGCTTCTGGCCATGCTGGCATTCCCAAGCTTGGCAGCTTTGTCCTCCTCGACCATGACAAGCAAATCTCTACACATTACTAGAGCCTCTTTAATGCCTTGATCGGTTTCGGGCAATGCATCCGATCTTGGAAACAAGAACTTCATTTGGCCCCACGCAAGCAATGCAGAGGGGTCTTCTCGGCTCAAGTTTTTACTTAAACTATACAGATCCTCCAATTCTTGAAGATATCTCAACTGGGGTTTAGGCCTAGTGATTGTGTGCAGCGTTTCACTTGACTCACTGCCGCCATTGGCATTGGCATCGGCATTGGCATTGAGATCTGGATCTTCCTCTTTGGGTGGCTGTGGATTGAAAAAATCGTATGCAGACTGTTTCTTGGAAGATTCAGATTTGCCAATCAAAGTGTAGCTGAGAAACAAAATCAGAGCAAGGGCTACTATGAGCACGCCCCCAGTCCACTTCTTCATCCCCTAATTTTTCTTCTACATAATACTTGCTGCTCGCCTAAACTAGCTCGATATCACCACCAATTACTTCAAATAAAATTTTAACTTCCACCATTAGAATAGCTGAATAGCTTAGAAAAACAAACATGGAGTAGAAAAATGGAGGTCAGAAACTATTCCTTACTTGCAGTAGTTCATAGTCTGCGCAAGCAAAGCTGCGATCTGTCCGCTTAAAGCTTGAGCTTTGGTAAAGAAGGAATTGCTCCCTCCTCAGCAGCAGCACAGGTAGAGTGGTTGAGAAACCGAAATAACGCCGATAATCCGAAATTGAATCTTGAACCCAACTACAGTGTGAAGTCTTTGATTTTGGGTGTCTGTAATTGCAAATCTGTCTTCTGAGCTAAATTCTTGGTGTTTGTCCGTGCGATCAAATTAGTCAGTTTTAATATTATTTGCCATGGTTCTTCTTCTTTTTTTAATAGGAAAAATATTAATTTTATTTTCTTATTACTATAAAAATACTTGGGTTGTTAAAAAGCTTCTATCTTGGTGGTGCAATCCAACTTGTCTTTGAACTTTTATAAACGTAAGAAAAAAGAAATGCTTGTCTAAACACTTTACTACTAAACATTATACAGATGCCACTTATACTGCTGCAGAAAAAACTGAAAGAAGAGATTAGTAATAAATATTATGCGTGGGTTGTCTCAAAAAGTTACAAAGCTTCGCCACTAAATGTAATTATCAGTCACTAACTACTGAGAAACAAGCTTTTTACATAGAGAAGTATACAGGGTTAGCTAAAAAAGAATAAAAAGGGAAGCGCTACCCAACTATGACTAAGTAAAGAATTAATCAGTCACACAAGAGATACTTTCCAAGAGAAACCAAAATTAGCCACCAGATTCTCTACTAAGTGGCAAAATAATGAGACGACGACGGCCTTATCAAGCTTGCTTCACTGACAATCTCTCTGCGAATAGACAAGGTAGGAGGATCAGTACCAGCTTCTACTAATATAACTCCAATTATCTTAATATAAACAAGTTATCATACTTATAAGCTCGTATGTCACAATCATTGTGGTTCCATAGAAAGACATGTTGAGAAACCGAGGGCCAAATCCTCGGTAGAAGCCTATCCATCCGTCCTCTTTAAGAAGGGTCTTCACAGTCTTCATTATTGAAGGCCTTCCTACACCATAATTATCAATTACCTATAAATCGGAACAGAGATTAATGGCAATCCAAAAACAGTTGACACAGCGGGACACAAAGAGTAATTGGATCACCTGTAGTCTCGTCTTGACAGTGTCTATAGGAGTCGTAATCATTGAAGAACAAGCACCAGCTACCATGCCGGCTGTGGCTTGGACAGTAACCAATTCTACATGTGATGGTTTCTTTTCCATATCATCACTGTAGCCCAGACTCCTATATGTCGTCAAAAGAAGCATAACTCATCAGTCATCAATCAAATAAGAAAAGTCTATCAGAATATAGTTCTTAAATTACCTCCAAATCATGTGTTGGGCAGAACCATAAGAACCCCACCAAAGAGCCGATGCAGGAGTTTGGTATGTAGCTGTTAGTCCAAAACCTCTATATAAGCCACGAAATCCTTCAGCTCTTATCACTTTGCGTACAACATCAGATGGACCATTGCAAATTGTAGTCCCTGGAACCCCTTGAACCATTAACCTCTGACAGACCTGCAAACGAAGCAAATAACATAAACGTTTGGATCATGAACAAATTTAATAGCCTTGTACTCTATGAAAACCAAAATAATTATTAGAAAGGAGCAGGTGGCTGGAAATTCATTAGAGAAGTTCCACCTCATCAGAACACCATCACCATGCCAAAAATATGTGAAGTTACTCCACTCTACGAAGAATGTGATGAAAACTAAGAAATTACAGCCTATTGACAGTGATAGTTGAAAACATAATATTTGTTTGGGAAACTGAAAGCATTCTAAAATAATATTGCAACATTAACTCAGGGATATGGAAGATTTAGAATACCCACCACATCCAAGGGTACAAAGTATACACAGGAAACTAAATTGGAAACCATTCCTGCAACTCCATTTGCAATACCAATTCTTGTTGCTTCTGGCATATCCAGGCCTTTTGTGTATTTCAGGGTCATATCCTTTGACATTTCAAGTGAAGTTAAAGCCAACACTCGACCTGGCAACGATCCAATGGCTGATGTGCCAAAGCCTCTGAAAATACCAGGAATACCATCACTCCTGATAATGTGTCTGAAAACAGATAGCCCATTCACCTTAGAGATATCAGATCCAGCTACTTGCATTCTTGTCTTCACAACCGCTGTAGGGTGTATTAAGGCTGACTGAATTGTAAATAGAATAGCCCCGATCACGTGAAACCTTGTCTTATCCAGCCTATGTTACAGAACATGCAAATCAGCCACACAGTCAAATTTCAGGAGTAAGATATTAACTTCTTCGAATCATCACTTAGCAAGCATATGCATCAAACAATAACATACAAGAACAATGGCAAATGATACAGACACAACAAGAAACTACCCATTCAGGAACACTTGTCCATAGAACAGACTAAATGGACAGGAAGGAAAGGCAGAATAAATATTGCTACTTTTGAGTTTCAAGAATATCATGATATAAGTTCGGTGATCTTGAAGCATTGGTTGAAGTAGTTATTGCGAATCTCCTCGCGCAATCAATTAAGCCTATCAGAACAGAATGGATGATCCTGTACATGAACAAAAGCTAGCCCCCCCTCTTCTTTTTTTTTTTTCTTTTTTTTTTTCTGAGCAATACTGATGCCAGAATTATCCATTTTCACCACCCTGGCATTCTTCCAGCTATTACAGTAGTTTGCCATTACAACAATACAGCGACAAGCACCGACTACTTAGTACTTACTAGACAATGTCCTCCGATCATTGCAAAAGTAGCAGAATGCCCTAAGCTATCACACTCAAATTCGCTAAGGAAGAAGAATCATGCTACCTATATCCAGAGAATCAAGAATCAAGCCGTCTAATCCTCTCTAATTAGAGTTATTGCAATTTTAATCAACTCTATGCAAGTATGCAACTGCACTTTAAAAAAACAAACAAAATAATCAATGAAGTCATATTGCGTAAAAGAAAACCAAAAGGAATGAAGTAAAAAATCACAAGGCCCTTCTGTTTTGGCTAAACAGAGAACCTAACACACCCAGAACAATGATCACCGGAAGTAAAAAAGAAAAAAGAATGAGGAAACGATAATGAAAGGGGGGAAATGGAGTGACATTATAGACAAATATGAACCAAAATCAGGAGTAAAAGAGAACCTGTCCCAGTTGACGTCGGTGTCGGCGAGAGCCAATTGAGGAGGGGTGGCAACGTCTGCGGCTTCTAGGGCCATTCCTTTCTCCGATTAGAATAGAACGTCTAGTGAAGAGAGAAGGTCGGAGTTGATGAAAAATGTTTTCTTTTTCCTTTGCAAAGAAGTAAATAGTGCAGAAGGTTCGAACGGTGCACCATAGTCATACACATGGGAGCTTCCACATTTTCAGGACAATTCCCTTTCCTATTCTTTTTTCCTTTTACTATTTTTTAACTCTTAAACTAGATTTACTTAAAAAAAAAAAAAAAAAAAAAAACCCTCTTAAACTAGGTAAAACTATCAAAACGATACAAAAATATCCAACCTTTTATACATAAAAAACAAGATTAAGAGTGTATTCGTTCAAAACTTTTAAAAGTCTATGAAAATCTAAAGGTATTCGTTCAATACTTTTAAAAATCTATAAAAATTCAGAGGTATTCATTTCAGACTTTTAAAAATCTATGAAAATTTAGAGATATTTAAAAATCTATGAATTTTAAATTGGACTGATTTTAATTAATTTCATTCAAAAAAAACACATGAACAAATCCCACCTCAGACCACGAGATTTCGAAAATCTTCAAATTTCAGTGGCGGTTGGGTTCCAACGGCCGCGGCTCGAAGAAGCCAGCGATCGCTGGCACCCAGCGGTCGTTGGGCCCATAAAAAGCTTTATAAATAGTTTGCGTTTATCAATACATATTCAACCACATCTCATTGCGTTTAGTAGGAAAAAGATTTACTCCCTCCGTCCCAATAAAAGTGGCCACCTTTCCATTTTGGTTTGTCCCACTAAAAGTGGTCACTTTCCTAAAATGGAAATATTTACTTTAATTAAGTCATATTAATCAATCTAATTAAAGCTTCCAACTAAACCTAAACACTACTCAAATAAACATCGCCGCCCCTGCCCCCGCCCCTCCCGCTTTTCTTCTTCTCTCGGCGAACGGCAGCAGCGCCGGCCGCCGCCGTCCCCGACCTCCCCCTAACTCCTCTCTGCTCTCTCCTCTCTCTCGTTGCGCTCACACACCTCGAAAGTATCGTTGAACGCACACACACGCACAAATCTGAGGGCGGCCGGCGACGTGGCCGCCTAGATCTAAGGGCGGTCGGCGGTGGTGGTGGTGGTTTGGTGGTCTTGATTTGGGGGTCTGGTTTGGGGTTCGTGATTTGGGGGTCTCAGGGTGGTCTGCGGGGCCGTTTGCGTCGATGCCTCAAACTCTGAAAATCCGGCGAGTCGCGCCGGTCTTCTTCTTCCCATTCTGAATTGTGTTGATTTTTTTGTCGATTGGGTATGATTTATGCTGATTTTTTGTCGAATTGATTTTGCTCAAAACCCCCCCTCATTTTTGGGGATGATTTCTGCTGATTTGTTTGTCGATTGGGGATGATTTGTCGAATTGGGGATGATTTGTCGATTGGGGATGATTTCTGATGATTTCTGCTGATTTGTTTGTCGATTGGGGATGATTTCTGCTGATTTGCTGATTTTTGTGGATTTGTTCTGCCATCGCCGATGAAGTTTGATTTGGGGATGATTTCAGGCGGCTGGTAGGACGGCGACCGCCGGCGCCACCGTCTCCGTCGCCGTCGTCGTCGCCCAAATGCAGTGAGAGGAGGAAGGAGAAGTTAGATTGAGGATGTCTTAATTAACTCTTTAAGTTAAAAGTCTTGTCAAATTGAACTACACATCTGATTGTGCTTAGTACATATTCCACCACATCAATTACTGATTGCGAATGTAATAAGTTGATAAATTCTGGTAGAAGTTGAGAAAAACAAGTATTAAGAAAAGCAAAATAAGGTAAACGATGAGCATTAACATTGATTTGGTATTTATATCACTTGAGGCCAGCGGTCGCTGGGAGCTGTCCCAACGAGCGCTGGGATGGCAGATTTCAAGTCAGTAAAAATCACACCAAATTCTTGTTAAAATCCCTACAAAATCTGTTCAAAATCTATTTAGAATTCCAAAATACATGAAGAATCTGTGTGAAATCTGTAGATTTTTAAAATCTCTAGATTTTAAAAATCTATTAAAATCCTAAACGAATACACCCCCTAAATGAAGCAAAGTCATGTGAAGAAAAAACCTTGCGTCACAGTCTTACAATAATTACACAAAATCTTGTGTACACCCGAGTGTACCATACATCCGACTTGTACCCTACCCATACCCTGACCCGTTTGTAATTTAAAAAAAATTAAAATCAGTAAAATCATTGAAGCACATTAAACTTATACAGGATCTCATGTTGAGTCTGCTGCAGCTACTACAACTGCTTAGACATTGTCACGGTTGTGTCTCCTCCATTTTTCAGTTTATTGAAAGTGGCTTGTATTCCATTTTGGGTCATCCCACTATAAGTGGTCATTTTGGGTCGTCCTGGCCTGTTTCCGAAAGTAGAAAAATTTAACCCTTAAAAAAGTGCAATCCCTACCACTTTTAACCAATTTACACATTCTCCTTAAGGTGGCTTCTCGTTTGTCTCTGCACCAAACCGATGTAGCTCTCCGATCGGCACAAAACATCCTTCACCTGGGTTTTCTTTGAAAAGCTTATCTCCGACGACCTGGGGCCGGTGACGGTGGTTGGGGGAGTCTTCTTCGACCGGAAGCTTCCTGTGCCGGTGGTTAGGGTAAGCATCGAAAAAGGTTTTTGGAATCTCCTCTGTTCCTTGTCTTTTAGGTGATGAAGGTTCGGTTGAAGAGAATGGTGGTTGGGGGAAGCATCGAAAAAGATTCAATATTGAAAAGGTTTTCGGAATCACCTCTTTTGTTCCCTGCCTTTTAGGTGATACAGAGAACGAAAGAGTAGACATACTCATCTGCTTTTTTTTTCTTTTCTACTTCTGTAATAGCTAACTTGCTCTTCATGAGGCAATGCTTTTCTACTCCGTTGGCATCATAGAACTTGTCAACAGCTGACCAAATACAAATTACGGCAAATAAGCCTCTTCATCCCTATTTGGCTATTTCTATAATAGCTATTTTGAGACAATGCTTTTCTACTTCGCTAGCATCGTAGAGGGAACTTGTCAACAACTGACCAAATACATATTTCTTTATTGGTAGAATACATATTTTTTTTATTGGTAGAATACGTATTTTTATTAAATTAAAATACGTTTAGAATACGGTCATAATACGTTTGACTTGTAAAAAATACGTTTAAACCCCTAGCCTCTTTTTCGCAAACGTGTTCACGCTTCTTAGCCCAACGCTGAAACCCTTCACACTCACGCACCAAATCGCCGTTGCTTCTGCTGAGTTCTCGTTGAGTGGGTGTGCTGCATTTCGGTTAGCAGCCCTCTTTTCTCACTCCGATCGCCGTTGTCTGGGATTGCCGCCTTCTATTCTCACTCCTTGCGCGGTCGTCTGGGTCGCGGCTGACTTCTCACATACTTGAAGGTGTAATTTTATTGACTAACTCACTCCATTTCTCATTTAAAATTCATTTTTATTAAAAAGAAGAAACAAAAAGAAATTAAACAATCTACAAAAGAAGGGTGAAAAAGGACACTAAAAAGAAATCTATATCTATATACTCTTGGGGTAGACCCCACTCGGGGTGTACCGTACACCCGGGTTGACCCGTACCCAAATTCTGACCCGCATCCTGACTCAAATAGTGTAAATGATAATATTCGGTTATACAAATGACACTACCTGTAATTGATAATATTCTGTTATACAAATGACTGCGTATAAATGACACTGTAACATTGTAAATTACACTGTGTATAATTGACATTATTCAGAAATATAAATGACACTTCCTGTATTTGACATTATAAGATTGTAAATGACACTATAAGATTGAAAATGACACTATAAAATTTTAAAATGACCAATTAGATTGTAAATGACACTATAAGATCAAACCACTTCAATTTAAATATATAAAAACAAGGTCAAATTATTTATCTCATAATAACTTTCCACCTCTTTAATTTAAATAAAGATAAAATAAATTAATTTATTTCTCTCACTTAGATAACTAAACACAAATTCAAGCTAAATAAATACTACTCTCTCCGTCCCAATAAATGTGGCCACTTTATTTTCGGCACGGAGATTAAGAAATTCATTGTTATGTTTTAATTGAGTGAGTTAATGAGTTAATTAAGAGATGAGGGGATGACTGTTGGCTGCCATTCACCTTCTTCTCCGGCAACCTCCTTTTCCGGCGACCATTCACCTTCTTCTCCGGCAATCTCCTTTTCCAGCGACCTTCTTCTCCGACAAAGGCGTAATCTCCACACAATCACCTTCTTCTCCGGTGAAGCCACCGCCTCCAACTTCCTCCTTCGCAACGGCGAAGAGTGCTGTCGCCGCCTCCCTACTTCTCGGCGAAGTTGCCGCCTCTCCGGCTACCTCCGTCGACCGCTAGAACACACACACAAGAACTCACCTCCTTGTCTCCCTCTGTCCCCCGGTGACTGCAGCCACCGCCTCGCGGCCCTCTATCCTCGCCAGAACCCTAGATCCCCAAATCGCGACCTCCATCGACCCGACTCTCTCTCCCTCCGAATCTCTCCCCCGACTGACAACTAACGTCGGCAGCGAAGGAGCCGCCACCTGAAACCGAACGGCGACAACAACGACCTTCCAAAATCAGACACCCAAATCAAACACCCAAAATCATACACCCTAATCGAAAATGAAAATCAGACACCCAAATTGCAAACGAATATCTTGAAAATCAGACACCCAAATTGCAGTTTCCCATGGTGGAGAAGGGCGTGGGGGTGGAGGCGCCGCCGTCAACGGTGGTGGGAAGTGGTGGACGGGAGGAACAGAGCATGGTGAAGAGAGAGAGAGAGAGAGAGAAAAAACATGGGGATGGCGAGAAGGAGAGAGCAGAGGCCGGCAGCGGGGGTCAGGCGGCGGCCGGCGGGGGGTCAGAGGGTGGGCAGCGGGGGTCAGGCGGCGGGCCAGCGGGGGGTCAGAGGGTGGGCGGCGGGGGTCAGGGGTGGGGGTGGTGGGGCGACGCTGAGGGTGAATTGTGAGGGTTTTTTGGGTGGGTGTGAGTTTATTTAATTAGGGTTTAGGTTTAATTACATATTTTAATTAGATTAATTAATTAGATTTAATTAAAGTAAATATTTCCATTTTAAGGAAGTGACCACTTTTAGTGGGACAAACCAAAATGGAAATGTGGCTACATTTATTGGGACGGAGGGAGTATAAAATTCGGCACTATTCAATTTAAAAATACTCACTAATCCACACTCACTATTCAAATTAATTTTTTTTATGTAAGTGGTTGAGCTTTTATATATATATAGATTTTATTTCGAAGTTATATATAGTACAAGGATAGATATAGAAGTAAATAAAAGGGAAAATTGCATCTAAATACACAAATTTTGCCAAAAATTCATATTTGACGCGAAGTTAGGATTTTACATTTTAATACACCAACTTTCGTTGTTGTCCAAATTTGACACGACTTAATTCTTAAAAATTCAAAAAACAACCATTTTTTGTAAATAATTATACAAAGACCCACTTATGTTATAATTTGGGATATTTAAACCAAAATAAGATATTTCCTTATGATGTTTTCTTCTAAACCATTTTAGGCGCGGATCAAAGATTAAAAGAAAACATCATAAGGAAATATCTTGTTTTGGTTTAAATGTCTCAAATAATAACATAAGTGGGTCTTTGTATAATTATTTACAAAAATGAGTTGTTTTTTGAATTTTTAAGAATTAAGTCGTGTCAAATTTGGACAACAACGAAAGTTGGTGTATTAAAATGTAAAATCCTAATTTCGCATCAAATATGAATTTTTGGCAAAATTTGTGTATTTTCACGCAATTATCCCTAAATAAAATTCCCAAATTAAAATACGTACAGTAGTGATTATCAGTTTAGCAATCCAAATGAATGACAAAACTCAAACTTTTACTATAGTAATGGATGAAATGAATGGATGGGAAGAAATTATTAGAGCAAAGAGAAATAGAAGATAGTGATGAATTTCCATCCTATGCTATACTAATTATTGATTGAATTGGGATGATCAGGCGGTGACTGCTTCCTTGGACTTGTGTGGTTCGTCGCGATATTTCTTGAAAGGAGAGAATCCCTTCTTGAGCATCCTCTCGACCTCCTCGAATTGCATGCCCTTGGTCTCCGGCACAAGCATGTATATGGCGATGAGACCGACGGCGGAGAAGCAGGCGAAGAGGAGGAAGGTACCCGAGGAGCCGAGATGCTCCGTGAGCGTGAGGAAGGTCTCGCTCACGATGAGGTTGGAGGTCCAGTTGGAGACGGCGGCGATCCCTCCGCCGAGGCCTCTGTACTTGAGGGGATATATCTCGGAGTTGACGATCCACGGCGCCGTGCCCATGCCGGGGGAGTAGACAATGATGTAGAGAGCTAGGAATATGACGGCCAGGAATCCGATCTTGCTCGGGCACCCCTGCGAGTACCATGTCCGCTTCGCCTCCCGGCACGTGCTTCTCACTGCGTCATCCAGCACGAGGCACGCCCCCGCTTCGTGCTTGTCGGTGGCGGAGCCGCAGAATGCGCACGAGGCCTCCTTGGACAGGCAGCGCATGCAGCTCCAAGAGGCCGCGTCCGGGGCGTTGGTGTAGGCCGGGCACGTGGCGTTGCCTCCCCCGAAGATTGCGGTCTCGGTGGGGCTGATCTTGGGGGACATGGAGGCGGCTTCGAAGAAGATGAAGGAGAGCACGATGAGGCACGAGATGATGCCGATCATGGAGATGATCATGAGCCTCCTGCGGCCGTAGCGATCCACGAAGCACATGCTGATTATGGAGCCGATCATGTTGAGGCCGGAGGTGATGAGGGCCAGGGCCATGGCGGTCTTGTTGGAGGCGAAGCCGGCGAACTGGATGATGGTGGGGCTGTAGTACATGACCGTGTTGATGCCGACGAACTGCTGAGCCACCTGCACGGTGATGCCCGCGTACAGCCCCCTTCGCACCACGATGTTGCCCCACGCCTTCTTCAGCTTGTCCATGATCCCACCGTCTAGCGAGTTCTCTTCCTCCTCCTCGACTGAAGTGCGCAGCGCCTCCATCTCCTCCTCCACTTCGTGAGCCGGGTAGATCTTCTCGAGGATGGAGCGGGCTTCATTCTCTTTGCCGTTGACGTACAACCATCTGGGAGATTCAGGGAGTGAGAGCATGAGGAGTAGCTGAATGAGTGCCGGGACGCCGGCCACCCCAAGCATCCAGCGCCAGTTTGACTTGGCATGGGTGAAGGCGAGGTTGATGAGGTAGGAGAGGAACTGGCCTCCCGTGATGAGGAAGCCGTTTGTGCTCACCAATGCGCCTCTGATTCTGTGAGGTGAAGCTTCGGAAATGTAGAGAGGAGCGGTCATGGAAGCCATCCCCACTCCCAATCCCACCAGAATTCTACCGATAATGATCACCCATGGTGCTGGTGCAATCGCCATCACGATCGCACCCACCAGGAATAGAACATCCGCCACCATGATTGAAACTCTGCGGCCCCACCTGTCGTTCATCCATCCGCCGCATGCTGCTCCGAAGATGGCCCCCAAAACTGCCATGCTCACTATGGTTTCCTGCAGCCATGTCTTCTTATCCACCTCTTCGAAGTCCTCCCGGATATACAGAAGGGCACCCGAAATAACACCTGCGAATATGGTTTTTCTACATCAAAACTTGACAATTGAATTCCACTGCCACACCAAATCAGATTCTACCTGTGTCATAACCGAAGAGCAGACCCCCAAGGCCGGCAGACAAGGCCAGCCTCATGATATAAGGTGTTCTCCATGTCGTCCTCCAACATTCTGTAAACTCTGTCTTATCCGCAGCCGTCACTGCACCCCCTTCGACCATCTTGTCTTTATTGTTACACACACTCAGCAATATAACCTATATATCCACAAATACAAATCGTCATCATTCACACCAAAAACAAGGGACTTGCTAATAATGCCATTACCTTATTATGTATGTACACTGAAACAGCTGATTTTGCTTTGTGTTGTATTGTACCACTACCACCCCCTGTTTTATACTACACTCCCACTTAAACATAGCGAATCAAACCAACCGTGCCCATACATTTCCATTTTTTACGCTATATTAGTTATGTCTATATTTAGTTAAAGATGCTATAGCTGACATTTTGCAGCATAGGAAGATCACTATGAAAAAGTCGTATTTTTTTGAATCAAATGGGATAGGTGGGCTGGTATCACTTAGGCCCATTCCTGGATCCGACAAATCCAAAGAAACCAGATGATGATGTTATGTATGAAAAGTCCAAGACAAACCACTCAAATTTCAAACAACACTGTCCTGCCATTGCAGTGCAAATAGTCAAAAAAGCATCCAGCAATTTGCGGTATCAAAAGCAGTGCCTCACCCAAATTCAAACAAAATAATCTATCATCAGTTGAGAAGTTGAAGTCCAAGTCGAGGAAGAAAAGAAAAGATGTTGCTTTTGAAAGGCTTGATCATACTTGTACATTTGTCTGCTGCAGCTACCTCCCTCTGCCGCAACTTCTGCAACAACATCCCCATCAACTACCCCTTTGGCATCGACGACGGATGCGGCGCCGCCCAATTCCGCCGCATGCTCAACTGCTCCGCCACCGGCCTCTTCTTCCTCACCCCCTCCGGCAGCTACAAGGTCCAAACCATCGATTACAACAAGAAAAACCTTGTGATATTCGATATTAGAATATAAATAAGAATGCTTCTAGAACACATGCACGTTAACTTTTGTCATGCACGCCGTTAGCATCTTTTGGCTGAGCTGGCATGTGTGCCGTTAGAAGCTCACGCTCTCTGCATTTTTCATTTGCTAATAAATAGCTGTAATCTCTCTTTTGTTGCTTAAGTTTTTCTCCCAAGTTATCAATAAAATTTTACCTTTATGCTTCATCATCTTCTTCAACATGGTATCTAGAGCTAAATAGTCTTCCGCTGATCTTACTTCTTCTTCAATGGCGCCTGGTACGCCTGCCAAAAATCCTCCTTATGACGATCCGTCCAATCCTTATTTTCTTCCGAACAGCGATAGCCCCGGAGTCCAACTGGTTACTCAGCAGCTGAACGGAGCAAATTATACAAGCTGGAATCGTTCAATGATCACGGCACTTATTGCCAAAAATAAGCTCGCCTTCGTCGATGGCTCGCTTCCTCGCCCACACCACTCAGATCTGCTTTTCACTCAATGGATGCGGTGTAACAGCATGGTGGTTTCATGGCTCCGCAATTCGGTTAATCCTGAAATCAGCTCAAGCATCATCTACATCGATGATGCAGCTCACATATGGAATGATCTCAAGGATCGATTCTCACAAGGTAACTTAGCCAGAATTTGTCAGCTCAAACAACAACTCTTCACTCTTAAGCAAGGTTCTGATGATGTTGGTGCTTATTTTACCAAACTACGTGTGCTCTGGGATGAATATCGTGATTATCAACCTGTACGTTGGTGTATTTGTGACAATTGTCGCTGCAACAGTTCTCGAAAATGGAATGAGTTTCAAATGCAAGAGTGCTCGATGCAATTTCTAATAGGTCTTAATGCATCCTACTCTCAGATCCGATCTCAAATTATATCTACTACGCCTTTTCCGTCACTATCTAAGATTTTTGCCTTGGTATTGCAAGAGGAAAGGCAACGATCTATAGATTTCACTCCAACTCCTTTGACTTCTGGAAATGGAGATATCTCTGGTTCCTTGATAAATGCTGCCGGTTATGCTAGAGGTAAACCAGGCAGGGGAAAGTTCTTGTGCACCAATTGTGGAAAAACGAATCATACGGTGGATAAGTGTTTTGAGATCATTGGTTATCCTCCAGGATATGGTAGAGGTAGAGGAAAATCACAAGGTTTTACTCATGATTCTAATTCTAGATCTGTGAATCAAACAAGTGCAGGTGAAAATGCAACTGGACAGAATGGAATTGGCTCTATTTCATCATCTGATATGGCTCAGCTAGTTGCCTATCTCAAGTCTCAGCTGCAGGGGTCTTCTGTATCTGCATCGGTTCCAGTATGTGGACAAGAGACAGGAGATAACTCTGCTGCTGCACAGACCTCTCCTCCATTCAGTGGTACAATCTCCTTAGAACCTCTTATTTGTTCATCCTTTACTTCATCTTTTTGGTTGCTTGATACCGGAGCAACTCATCATGTCTGTAATTCTGCATCCATCCTCCATTCCTCTGTCAAAACTGATAATACACATGTCAATCTTCCCAATGGAAGTAATGCCAAAGTTACATGTACTGGAAGCATTACTCTCACTCCAACACTTACATTAACTTCTGTCCTGTGTGTTCCTAGTTTTTCATATAATCTTCTTTCTGTCAGTGCTCTTACTGCCTCTTCCCAATGCTCAGTAATCTTTACACATGACACCTTTACCATACAGGGAGCTTCACCGGGGACTGTGATTGGGAAGGGTAGCCGCATTGGAAACCTCTATGTTTTAGAAGCAACTCCACTCAACCAAATCAGCCATTCTCCAGTCAATAAGTTTCCAGCTGTGTCAGCTGTTATTTCTGCCGACTTGTGGCATTCTAGGCTAGGTCATCTTTCTTCAAACAAACTTCAAATGTTAGCAAGAGTTTTATCTCTTTCCAATTGTAAACATTCTCTGTGTGATATTTGCCCTTTAGCAAAGCAAAAGAAATTATCCTTTCCTAATTCTAAGCATATTTCAGTTGATGTGTTTGATCTTATTCACTGTGATATCTGGGGCCCCTATCAAACTCCCACTGTGCAAGGTTACTCCTACTTCCTGACCATAGTAGATGATCACTCTAGGTTCGTTTGGACCTTCTTGATGAAGCACAAATCTGATACTAAAGCTGTGCTCACTCAATTCTTTAGTACTGTCCTCACACATTTTGGGAAAAGAGTTAAAATCTTTAGATGTGACAATGGACCCGAATTTAGTTTGGGGGAATTGTTCACACAATATGGAACAATAGTTCATCATTCTTGTGTAGCCACCCCTCAACAAAATGCTCGAGTTGAGCGCAAACATCAACATCTCCTCAATGTAGCTCGAAGTCTCTTGTTTCAGTCTCATCTTCCTTTATCTTATTGGGGTGAGTGTATTCATACTGCTTCATACTTAATCAATAGAATACCTTCTTCTGTCCTACCTAACCACAGCACTCCTTTTGAAATGCTGTTCAAGAAATCCCCCACATACTCTCACTTAAAAGTCTTCGGTTGTCTTTGTTTTGTCTCCACATTGGACAGACACAGGACTAAATTCTCCCCTCGGGCTTCTAGATGTGTTTTCTTGGGCTATCCACCGGGTTACAAAGGGTATAAAGTCTTAGATCTTGCCACTAATCAAGTCAAGATTAGCCGAGATGTGGTCTTCCATGAACATATTTTTCCTTTTTCACACTTATCACCATCCATTTTTCCTACTCCACAATTTACTTTTCCTCCTCTTGACCACACTCCCACTGATAGTCTTATTCCTCCTGCTCCCACTGATAATACTAACTTTCCAGAGTCAACACCTCCTCTTACTTCTTCTTCTGGTGCCTCTGCATCTTCCAATGATACTGCTGCTGCTAATCCTCCAGATCTTCCTCCCTCTTCACCGCGTCCTGTTACTCGAGCTGGTCGAGTCATCAAACCTCCAGCTCACTTATCCGATTACATCTGTAATCAAGTCTCTTCTTCTCCTTATCCTCTCCATAATTACATTTCTTATTCTAGATTATCTTCACCATACTATAGATTGGTGTGTTCTCTTTCTTCTATTCCTGAACCCTCGTCCTATCATCAAGCATCTTTGTATGCTGAATGGAGGCAGGCCATGCATGCGGAGCTCGAAGCTCTTGTTCGCAATCATACTTGGATTATTACTTTGCTTCCACCTGACAAGCTGACAATTGGCTGTAAATGGGTGTTTCGTACAAAGTTCTTTGCTGATGGTTCTTTAGACAGATATAAGGCTCGTCTTGTGGCCAAAGGTTACACTCAACAAGCGGGTGTTGATTTTCTTGACACTTTCTCTCCGGTGGCCAAGCTTGTCACAGTCAAAACTATGCTATCTCTTGCAGCCATCCACGGTTGGTCCCTTACTCATTTAGATATTAATAATGCTTTCCTCTATGGTGATCTAGAGGAGGATATTTACATGGATTTGCCTCCCGGCTTACTTGATGAAAGGGGGCAGCCGTATCCTGCTGGTTCTGTATGCAAATTAAAGAAATCTTTATACGGCCTCAAGCAAGCCTCGAGGCAATGGTACCTCAAATTTTCAGAGGTTCTCAGTAAGTTTGGCTTAACTCAATCGGATTGTGATCATTCCTTTTTCTACATGAAGGATCAAGATCGTTTTCTTGGTTTAGTTGTTTATGTTGATGATATATTGGTCGCAAGCAATGATGACAGTTTGGTTACTTCCCTCAAAAATTTTCTGAGCACTAATTTCAAGTTCAAGGATCTTGGTAAACCTAGTTATTTTCTGGGTCTTGAGATCGCCCGCAACAACAAAGGGATTTACTTATGTCAACGCAAGTACGTGTTGGATTTACTTAAGGATGCAGGTCTCTTAAACTGTCGTCCTGCTTCTACCCCCATGGAATCTGGAAAACACTTGTCTTTAGACGAAGGCCCTCTCTTGACAGAATCCACTTCATATAGAAGGCTGATTGGTAGGTTGCTATATCTGTGTTTGACGCGACCAGACATTACCTTCGCCGTCCACACTCTCAGTCAGTTTCTTGCCAAGCCCTGCACAGGACATATGGAAGCTGCCGAAAGAGTGTTGAAATATCTTAAGGGTTCCATTGGTCATGGGCTCTTTTTTGACAAGAACTCAAGCGTTGATCTCTCTGTTTTTTCTGATGCAGATTGGGCATCTTGTCCAACCACTAGGCGCTCTGTCACAGGTTTTGCTGTTTTCCTTGGATCTTCTCTTATTTCATGGAAATCCAAGAAGCAATCTACTCTATCACGGTCTTCAGCTGAATCCGAATACCGAGCAATGGCCCAAGCTAGCTGTGAAGTAACTTGGGTTCGTAATCTCTTGTCTGAATTTGGGTTTTCTCCTCAGAAAGCTACACCACTCTATTGTGATAATAATGCTGCGGTGTACATCTGCAACAACCCCGTCTTCCACGAGCGCACTAAGCACATTGAGATAGACTGCCATACAGTACGCAACAAGTTCTTAGCTGGAGAGATCAAGCCAATTCACATCAAGAACAATCATCAGTTAGCAGACGTCTTCACCAAAGCGCTCCCTGCACCGGCATTGCATAATATCATGGCCAAGATGGGCTTTACTAGTATCTTCCTTCCATCTTGAGGGGGGGTATTAGAATATAAATAAGAATGCTTCTAGAACACATGCACGTTAACTTTTGTCATGCACGCCGTTAGCATCTTTTGGCTGAGCTGGCATGTGTGCCGTTAGAAGCTCACGCTCTCTGCATTTTTCATTTGCTAATAAATAGCTGTAATCTCTCTTTTGTTGCTTAAGTTTTTCTCCCAAGTTATCAATAAAATTTTACCTTTATGCTTCATCATCTTCTTCAACATTCGACCCCTCCATGTCCACCTGCTCCATTCTCCAGCCTCACCACGACTTCCTCATGACCGACATTCAGTCCGCCACCATCCCTCCCTCGCCCGACACTTTATTCCTGCTCATGAACTGCTCCATCGACTCTCCCCTCCTCAACCACTACCGCTACCTGTGTTTCAACTTCTCCGGCCACTCGTGTGACGAGCTCTACGGAAGCTGCACCTCCTTCAAGCTCTTCCACATGCTGTCCAACACCACGCCGCCCTGCTGCTTCACCACCTATGACACCGTCAAATACATGAGCATCAACATACTTGACTGCACGCATTATACGAGCGTCTACAATGTGGATTCATTGGAGGGGGTGGGACCCCTCGACTGGCTCTATGGAATCAAGCTATCTTACAGCTTACCTGAACTCGGATGCGATCGCTGCGCCAAATCTGGGGGAGCTTGTGGCTTTGATGTTGAGACTCAAGGCTTCACCTGCATTTGCTCTTCAACCACCAATGCTACGAGAGACTGCGGTAATTTGTAACTAAAATACATACAACGGCAAAACTAGATTATATGCTCTTTAACTATTTCTCTTCTTTGAATATTTGATGTGCAGGGGGTTCTTTAAACGGAGGAAAGAGCTGTGCCACACCTTCACTGCTAGGAGTATTTGTTTTGATTTCTAGAGCTATTTTATCCTTGTGAGCTTTGTAATACCATTGCCATCAAATTCAATTCTTCTGCGGCATATTTACTTTGTTGACTGGCTAAGTAATTTTTGTATCAAATGATTGAGATACGTTTCAGCCATCATTAGCATTTTTACACAAATTCAAGAAACCAATCAATCGAAGCACAAGATCAACAAAAACTCTAGTGCAGTAGCATATATATGGATAGCACAAACAGAATGAAAGAATCAAATTTCGTATCAATAATTCTTCATAAGATAATAACTAAAAGACATAAAAAAGAAGAAGATGATAATCCATTGATGAGCACTCAGCTCAGACATCCCAAAAATGAACAGTATGATATAGGCTAAGCTAGGCTAGAACTTGACCACCACCTGTTGAGCAGAAGTTTTCTTGACAGCCCCTCGAGAGCAAAGCTCGTTCAGCAACTCTAAAGCCTCATTCGTGAAACCTTGATAAGCTATACCTTGGATGAGAATGGTGTAAGTAGACTCAGTAGGCTTGCAGCCCTTGGACACCATATGCACGAGGAAGTCAATTGCACGATCTGTTTGGCGAGCCTTACAAAGACCTAGCATGATGGAGTTGTAGGTGATTGCATTTGGTCTGATTCCCAAACCTTGCAATTCTTTGAAGAAGCTGATAGCTTTCTCAACCTTCCCTTCTCTGCTAAGCCCTCCTACAAGTGAAGAGTAGGTGATTATATCAGGTTTCAAACCTCTTTGCCGCATCTCAGACAACAACTGCATAGCGCGCTCAGTCTTCCCCATTTTGGCAAGCCCGTCAATCACAGTGTTGTAGGTGATGAGAACAGGTGAACAGCCTTTGCTACTTAGCTGATTAAGTATCTCCACTGCAACATCAACCTTGCCATCCTTGCACAGAGCAGTCAGCAGAGTATTGTATGTCACAATATCCGGATAACAACCACGTGAGACCATTATCTCAAGATACTCAATAGCCCTCTCCATCTTTTTCTCTTTACAGAATCCATGGAGCAATGGATTATAACTCAGGGAGTTGGGGATGCAGCCATATTTAGGCATCTTCTCTAACATATCAATAGCTCGCCCGAGGTGGCCCTTCCTACATAAGAAATTAATCAAGATATTGAAGGTGACAACACTAGGGGCACAGCCTTTCCTCAGCATCTCAGCTAGCAGTTTCTCAGCATCCATCCACCTGCCTAGGCTGCACATACTGCGAAGAATAATGTTATGCGTGATTACATTGGGCTGGCAGCCGTAAGAAGACATGTTATTCAAGAAGTTGATGGCTTCCTCGAGTCTCCCTTCCTTGCAAATCCCATTGATGAGTACATTGAAAGTGACTACATCGGGCTTGCAACCTTTGTTCCTCATTTCATCGAGGAGTTTCATAGCCTGACCGACGCCACTTTCCTTGCAGGTGGCTTCGATGAGGATGGTGTAAGTTATGACATCGGGGTAGCATTCCTTGCGCAGCTGCTGATCAAGAACCTCCATGGCCTGCTTCAACTTGCCACTGTCGCACAAACTACGCAGGATGGTGTTGTAAGTGACGACATCGGGGGCAACGCTCATCCGCTCCAACACCTTCAAGGCGCTACTGATCTCCCCGGACTTACAGTACCCACTGATCAAGACATTGTAGGTGATAACATCAGGCACAGCTCCCGACTGCTCGAGGATATCCAAAACCCTCGTGGCCTTCTGAGTCCTGCCACTCCTGCAAAACCCGCGAATCAAACTGGTACATGGGATGATATCGGGAATGTCGCCATGGGAGACCATCTTCTCCAGATGCTTAAACCCTTGTTCCAGCTCCCCATTTCTAACCAACCTCCGGAGATAGTTATTGTTCTCGAATTCCTCAAAACTATGGCTTCTTTCCACATTCAATCTGCCGTTGTTGTTGCAGCAGGTGTCAACCGCAGAAGAAACAGCTAAAACCCACCGCCTCTGCTTCCTATACCCTTGCTTCTTCACCGGAAATATTTGGCCTGAGCCGGAGCCCGAGGGAGACTTACAACACCCAAAGCCCTTATCTTTATGGTGTCTAATTTTCCGAAAGGAGCAAAACTGTTGGTGGGGAACACTTAACTCCATGGATTAGCCGCCAGAGTGTATCTGAATTTAGGCAAAGCTGATGAGAAGATTAGAACAACTGTGGACTCTAAAACCCTCTCTCTTCCTCTTATCCTGTGGTCTTCATTTTGGACCTGTCGTTATTTGCGCAAGCCCACTCTTAACCTTTACTGGACCGGACACCCTTAGGCCCATTTAATATTTGCTCTCTTTTATTTCCGCCTCGACTCTGTCTATACCATCATCAGTTGAGCGGAGCCTGTGCCTGACTCAATGTGAAGTAAGATCTAATAAAACTTATCAAAGTTTGAGTTTTGGTGGAGAGCAGTTGATAGATACAAATTTTGATCTGAAAAATGGATAGTGCGGCAAAAATGTGTTTGGAGTGCCTTCAACGGCGTATTGAAGCCGATTTTTCCGGCAGAGTCACCTTCGTCCACGGCGTCTCCGACTGTCCGCTCCCCTTTGGCTCAGAGGCTGTCGTTCAGGTTTCTTCCTCGGGTTACTAACTATATGTGGCCTTTGCTATGACATGTGATGAGTGACAACTGTATTTATCGAATGCAGGTCTCCAATTCCGACCAAGTCACGCCGCAGCAATTCGTTTTCAATTATGTGCCTTATCGCCCGCGCGATTGCTTCGCAAGATACGTGTATGTTACCTTACTCTTTTTGTGGCATACTCAATCTTCTTCATGCATCTTGCATTTTTCGCCTCTATTCAATTTTTCGTGCGGATGCATTTTTTCATATGATCGCGTTATGTTAAATGATGGCTTGGTAAATGTTTTCCATGTGAATGGGTGGACTTATTTTGCTTACCAATTGTATGTATGCTTTGCAGTGATGAATTTTGTGCACTTGAAGGTGGTGATGGTAAAGCCGGAGACATCGCGGAGTCGTCTACTATGAAGCAAGTTCAAGCAGAGGTCAGTGTCGGAATTTCTAGTGATAACACTTCTGCTTTAGATACTGCATCAACTGAATGTCGGCATTTCTCCGATGGTGGCAGAACCGTATTCCTTGATGGTTGTGAATCATGCAAAATTTCCACTAGGTTTTCTTGCTCGAGGGTAATCACTTCATTGGCTCCAACTGCTCGTGTTGGCCGTATATCCTTTGAGTTATTCGAAGAACTTGCTTCAAGTTTCTCATCTGGCTCATTAGAAGATCAGCTTTTGCATTCACTGTGTCTTCTTATAGAGGGAAAATCTGCGGGACGAGACAGTGCAAACTTTCTCAGTCTGCTGGGGCTGCCATCATTTAAGGAGAATGGCTTTCCTGGCTGCATAAGGCATCCAAACATTTGTCCAATTTTGGGAATGCTAAAGTCACCTACAAATATTTGTCTGGTGCTTCCAAAAACACCATTTACCCTTGAAAACATTATGCACTACAGCCCTGCTGCCTTACAATCCGATTGGCACGTGCGATTTCTTATCTACCAGCTGCTTTCAGCACTATCTTACATGCATGGTTTAGGCATTGCTCATGGGAATTTACGCCCTTCCAACATTCTGCTGACTGATACATCTTGGTGTTGGTTGCAAATTGCTGAGAAACAGCTGCTGAATTCTACGGTGGATCCAAGTGACGAGTCTCCTCATCCTTCAGCTGGTGGTCGTTGTTTCGAAGGCTGTTCTTCTCATACCCTTTATGCTGATTTAAGTCTCTCAAATTCTGATAATTGGAAATCTTGTTTCTATAGCTGGTGGAAAGGTGAGCTGAGCAATTTTGAGTATCTTCTCGTTTTAAACAGATTAGCAGGAAGGAGGTGGGGTGACCACACATTTTACACAGTCATGCCTTGGGTTATGGATTTTAGTGTCAAACCTGATGAAAATAGCAATGCTGGTTGGAGAGATCTTAGCAAGAGCAAGTGGCGCTTGGCAAAAGGTGATGAACAGTTGGATTTCACTTACTCAACATCTGAAATGCCTCATCATGTGTCTGATGAGTGCCTTTCTGAACTGGCTGTTTGCAGTTATAAAGCCAGGAGGTTGCCTTTGAGTGTTTTAAGACTAGCTGTCCGTTCAGTTTATGAACCCAATGAGTACCCCTCTAATATGCAAAGACTATACCAGTGGACACCTGATGAATGTATTCCTGAATTTTATTGTGATCCACACATATTTAACTCTCTGCATTCTGGTATGCCCGATTTGGCTGTGCCTTCATGGGCAGGCACTTCAGAGGAGTTCATTAAGCTGCATCGAGATGCTCTTGAGAGCAAACGAGTCTCCTTCCAAATACACCAATGGATTGACATCACCTTTGGCTACAAAATGTCTGGTGATGCTGCCGTTGCTGCTAAGAATGTGATGTTGCCAGCATCAACTTCCTTTGTACCAAGGTCTACAGGCCGCCGCCAGCTTTTTAGTCAACCTCACCCTCCACGTCAAAGTGCTCGAGAGAAAACTCATCACAACAACAATGGTCATTCAAAAGTTGACTGTGTTGAGGGTGGGGATTTACTTATTAAGACTAATCATTTAAATAAATTGGAAGAAGCAACTTCGTTCTGTGAGAAATCATGGCATTTAGATCCTTGTTATAATGTTCATTCTAGCGACTATTCGAAGAATGACACCAGTGAAAACGAACTTTTGGCGGATATTGCTGGAAACGTATCACCTAGAAAACCTGACTCTACAAGGAACTACTGTCAGAAATCAACTATTGACTCAAATTCTCTTCTTGAGAATATTGAGGGGGATGTTGACTCAATCGGATATCAAGAACTAATGCTTTGGAGGCAAACGTGCTCTTCCAAGATAACCTCCAAAAGAGCTGCAGATGATATATTTGCCGTTGGATGTATTTTAGCAGAACTTCATATGGGGAAGCCACTTTTTGGTCCGACTTCATTAGCTTCATACTTAGATAGTGGTTTCCTACCAAGTTCAATGCAAGATCTCCCCCATCATATGAAAGTTGTTGTTGAAGCGTGCATTCAGAAAAATTGGAACAGGTAAGTTGGCATCCCTTCTCCTGCCCCCCCCCCCCCCCCACACACACACCCAAAAAATTAATAATAATAAAATAAATAAATAAAAGCCAACCAAACACACATAAATAAATAAAAATCTGTGTATATATGGCTTCAACAATAAAGACTAGAAATTTGCTAGCAGTCCTCTTTTAGTTAAACTGTTTCCTTCTGTTTTACTTTCTTAGGAGGACTTCTGTCAAATGCCTTCTCGAGTCTCCTTATTTCCCAAAATCAGTGAAGTCATCCTACTACTTTTTAGCCGCATTTCACATTCTCTCAAGAAATGATTTGCGTCTTCAATATGCTGCAACATTTGCAAAACGAGGAGCTCTGAAAAGAATGGGAGCTTTTGGTGCTGAGATGTGTGCTCCTTATTGCGTACCCCTCGTAATAGCTTCTGCTTCAGATGCCGAAGCCGAATGGGCTTATGTGCTGCTGACAGAATTCCTGAAATGTCTGAAGTCAGAAGCAGTGATGAAATTTGTTGTGCCATCTGTCCAGAGAGTTCTGCAGGCAAGTTGTACCAGCACTTTTGTCCATCTGTTTTCAGTTCTTCTGGTTCTAATTTCATGGTGTTTTCTTTTAGGGCACAGGATATTCACATTTGAAGGTTTCTCTGCTTCAAGGCTCATTTATGCAGGAGCTGTGGAATAGGATAGGGAAACAAGCATACTTTGAGCTAATACACCAGCTTATTATATCAAATTTGTGCATTGCTCCTCATAGAAGTTCAACTTCTGCAGCTTCTGTTCTACTGATTGGGTCTAGCGAAGAGCTTGGTGTGCCAGTTACAGTTCATCAGGTTTGGTGTCTAGTTATGTATATTGTTTACCCAAATCTATCCTTGAATGATTAAAATCTACTCCATGTATTTATGTACTGCATACTGTTATTTAATTGTCGCAGACAATTTTGCCTCTAATGCTCTCTTTTGGAAAAGGAATATGCAATGATGGAATTGATGTGTTGATTAGAATTGGTATGTTCCTGATATTCGGATGCTAAACTTATTGTTTCCAAATATGTGGTCAAGTTACAAAGTAGTTTCTCTTGATCTTTAGGTGGACTTATTGGGGAAAAGTTTATCGTGAAACAAATCCTGCCATTGTTAAATACTGTCGTCAATTCTTGTATCTGTACTTTGAATGTTAGTAAACCTGAACCCATTCAGAGTTGGGGTTCATCCGCCTTGATAGATTGTCTGACAGCACTAGATGGTCTTGTTCCTGTATTGACAACTGAGACGATTGTTAAGGAGCTGATCGAGGTACAACTTTTCAATTGCGTATTTTCTGCATAGACTGAAGCAGTGTAACCAAAGTGAACTTCAAACTCATACAGGACAAAGATTGCCCCCATGTTAAGATTATCATGCACAGAGACATTGGGATCCAGGTGCATCAGGTACTCTTCTATTGTACTTGTACAAGACCCAGAGTGGTTGTATTCTTAAAGCTTGAATATTATGATAAGTTATTTTGTTTTATTTTATTGCCCTGTCATTCGCACTCTTCAAGGATTATTTAAAGAATTTCCCCTTTTTACTTTCCTGTTTGTGAGTGACTGAGTGTGTTTCCTCGTACATTTAATATGTTTTCTTGCCCTATAACAGAGAGGGACTGTTCAACAAATTAAAGAGCAGAAGGAGCTCCATTCATTGTAAAAAATATCATTGAGATGTTTAGCCTAGGGGCGTGTTCTCTTTTGTTGTAAATTTATCATGAGTGAGGGATAAGAAAAGGTGGGAAAAGTTAATCACACAACTTTTTTTTTTTTTTTTTTTAATTATTTTATCTAATGTTCTGTAGGAAGGAAAACATGGGAAAATATTATCACACAACTACCCCATGATAATATTGTAATGAATTTAAGCGAAAATGAGAGAAAAGGGGCTGCCCGAAATTTTCTTTCCCCATCCTACCGGGGGAAAATTATCTGCCATACAGAACATGTGAGAAGTGAGAGCAGAGGTGATTGAATGAGAAAAGATGAACTGAAATAGAATATGAAATCCTAAGATGAGAATTAACTCTAACCCTTAGCCCATGCAGACGTGGGCCTGGCTCAATTAAAACCCAAAACCTCTACTAACTTATTCGTGAACAAACAATACTCCCTCCGTCCACGAAAACATGTCCTAACCCCACCCTTTTTCGGAAATATTCTCACTAACTATTACCCTTAAGATTCCCACATATAAAAAACATATTGTCATTCATGGACCCACCATCTTTTAATTTGTGGGGGCCTTTTCTTTTACTAACTTTCTCCACTTTTTTTAATTTGTGGGATTCTTTCTCCACTGGCTAAATACACAACGAACTTTTCTTAAAACATGTGCTGACCTCCCCGTAGGACTTGTTTTAAGGAGGGAGTAAGAAATATAAATATCATAAAAGCAGTCCTAATATTTTACGACAGCTATCGAGCCACGCTTGTAGACAGCCCGAGGCCGATGGCTATCAAAAAGAGTGAAAAAAAAGGAATAATATATGTTTTCCACCCTTTTTCCATCAAAGAGAACCACCCTAAGTTTTGTAGATTTTTCTGTGCACTCATTTTTCTCTTTAAGGCTCTTTGCCAAATGCCAGTCTTAAATTAAGGATATTTACATGCTTGATTTCCTCCTTCGTGCATGAATTAGATGCTTTGTCCCAAGTTTAGAGGCTGGAGGTAGAAGGTCTCAAATCTTATTATTATCATTAAATCTTGTGTTTGAGTTATTCATAAACATCATATTCAATTAATTCATCCTATTTTTTCATAATCGTAAAACAATATCGATCCAGCTGATCCAGTGTATGACTAGTGGCGCTGTTCTATATTAGTAGTAGGTATTGAAAGTGTAGCATTTTCAAACAATGAGCTTACTAGTCACTTTGTTTGGCAGAATGCTGCCAA
Source organism: Salvia miltiorrhiza (assembly GCF_028751815.1). Classification (NCBI taxonomy): domain Eukaryota; kingdom Viridiplantae; phylum Streptophyta; class Magnoliopsida; order Lamiales; family Lamiaceae; genus Salvia; species Salvia miltiorrhiza. The sequence goes on from NC_080390.1 coordinate 56,390,945, forward strand.
GAGTCTTATCAGAGTTTGCCAGCAGATTGGTCCAGATTCAACTACATTGCATGTTCTGCCAAAACTAAAGGAGTTATTCGATGAGTTTGCTTTTTCTCAGCAAAAGAACACATATTCCATAAATTTGATTGGGAACATGTCAGGGCCTAAAGTGAAAGTGGGTGAGGAAGATTGCATTGAAAGCCGCATGGACTTGGTGTTAGTCTTTGTCACCTTCTAATCTAATTTTGATTAAAGATGCGTAAGCATTAGATACAAGTATAAGAAAGTGAGACTGTTGGCAGGTTACTTTTGTACCCTCAATTTGCTTCTCTACTTGGAATAGAGAGACTCCGCCAGTGTTGTGCTACATGGTTGCTTATTGAGCAGTTCCTTTTACGACATCATAATTGGAGGGTATGACCTTTTATTCTTATTACTTTTGTTCTGGAAGGTTAGTGATTCATGAAAATTGGCATCTACTCTCATTAGTACTCTGACCGCATCATTGTAATAAATAGCAATCTGTGCCAAGATTCATGCAAGCTGTATCCAGGCCTCTTCTGTGGCTGCAATTTAGGAAGAAGACAAAGATCAATAGGATTTGTTTTGAATTCTTTTTGTAAATAGTTTACAAGTGCCGTCTCTTGAAGGTCATTAATGTGCTAATGGTGATTCCCTATGTCGAATGAGCGTCTGTTGTCGCCTAGGATTATATCTGAAAAAGGAAAACCAATTATTATCCAAATTCATATTGCTGAATATGTTGGGCGTTCATGTTAATATTACCCTTCTCTGGTGATATTCTGCTGCTACTTGACCTCCAGCTTTGTAGTCTTCTAATTAACAATAAGTCAATAACATAATAGCCATATAATCCAAATTTTGTGTCCATTGCCAGAAAACATTGTGTACCTAGCTGAAGAGAGACATTTAAATTTATAGTAATCTACTTGTTCAAAATAGAGTAAACCAGTATGGTAATTCCTCAACAAACAGTGCCAGATTGTGACGCACTAATGCTGCTAAATTAACTTGCAGTTATTTGCACTTAGACCTTTGTTATTCAGTGGGAACATGCAGGGGATTCCTATCGAAGTGTTCCAGATAGCCTAAATGGTAGAAGACTATCTCAAAAGGGCTCAACATCTGAAAACACATCCGCTAAACTCTTACTCAATGGGGTTGGATGGTCAAGACCACAGTCACAGGGTAAAAAGAGTACCAAAACCCTTACACCGAGTAAAAGTATGTATGAGTTTTACCAGAATCCTGCAGAGAGGCTTGGAACAACTTCAAGTGTAGGATTGCACGAACCCTGGTATTGGTTCCCTAGTCCTGCATCTGATTGGAATGGACTTGATTTCGCAACTCGTGCTGGAGGTCTAAAGGATGAACTTCCATGGAAAATCAGAGCATCTATCATACAGTCTGTCCGTGCACATCATGGAGCTCTGAGATCTTTTGCTGTTTGTCAGAATGAGTGTACAGTATTCACAGCAGGAGTTGGGCCAGGATTCAAAGGAAATATTCAGAAGTGGGACTTGTCAAGGGTGGACTGCATGTCAAGCTATAATGGTCATGATGAGGTTTGTGTCAGTAACCTATTGGTTAAGTTTGTATTATGAATGCAGCATTGAATTCTTCAATCTGTGCATTCACAACTTTCCCTTTATGCTTTCTTTTCCTTATTGAAGTCTGTAAAATAAATAACCTGAAATCCGTAGTGTGGATTCCTTAGATTAAATGAAAACACGACCGAAGCCTGAACAATTGATAAATTAGTATCCTTTGCGTCACTTTATAAAAGACAGTAAATGAACTTGTATGCACCCAGGTTCCATCTAGTTGCAATTTTCTTTCCTAGCCAAGAAATGGTGTGTGCATTTTATGTTCTCTTGCTTTTCCGTACAATTTTCTGTTATGCCCAATTTAATGTAAAAAGGTATTGGTTGCATTGTCGTTAACTGCTTAAGTTAACATTGATTGCAGCATGTGCTTTCTTGTGATTTTTGCTTATGATTTTACACAATATTTACTGCATAATGGTTAGAATAATGGTTAATTGGTGATATGTTTGGTGGTTTGCATGGTCTTACAGAGTGGCTTCAACTAATAAACTCCTTCAGCTTTGATTCTCCATGCGAATCCTAAAAGACACTTGCTAGTTGAAAATTCTTATGCCTATGTTGCTGCTGATTCCTTGACAGGTTGTAAATGACATTTTTGATTTGGCATCCTCTGGGCGTGTAGCTTCTTGTGATGGAACAGTACATATATGGAATGGACAAACTGGAAAACTAATTTCTATATTCTCTGAACGCTCTTTGGTCTCCTCCACACAATTGATAGAAAGAGATGAAGACAACATGCTTCATTTTAATCCATTACCAAGTGGAATGCTTAGTTCTGCTTTTCATGGGAACTCTTACACTACGATGGACTATCTGGATTTCAGTGATAAACTTATTGTTGGTACTGGAAATGGATCTCTCAGGTACTTGAATAATTTGCAAGACCACAAATAGACCTTGTATGCACAATTTTGTCTAAATTACTATTGTGGCCAACAGATTCATTGATGTCAGTCAAGGTCAGAAACTTCATCTATGGAGGAGTGAATCTGTTGATTCTGGTTTCCCTCCCCTCATATCATCCATTTGCTCTAGCTCCGTCAGAACATCTCCTGAGGAAAGTATGGCATCTCCATCCTGGATTGCAGCTGCATCCAGCACTGGCTATTGTAGGCTGTTTGACTTGAGATGTGGAAAGATTATTGCTTCATGGCAGGCTCATGATGGATACGTGACAAAGGTATGACCGGTATTAGGATGCAAATGCATAAGAAAATAGTGTTTTGACATGATAATTTTGAATGGTTGCAGCTGGCTGCAACTGCAGATCATCAGCTTGTTTCCAGCTCTCTTGACAAGACTCTACGAATTTGGGATTTGAGAAGGTAATCCTTGAGCTTGAGTAGTTGTGATGCTTACAGTGATATGTTGTTGGCTTATGGGTACAGTTATTGCAATGTTGATAGGAATTGGAGCGCAGAACAGAGAGTATTCAGAGGTTACAGTGATGGGGTTTCAAGTTTCTCAGTGTGGGGGCAAAACATAATTTCAATATGTAGAAATAAAATCGGTCTTTCTTCTTTACAAAGCCCTGCCGATGAAGTAAATCTAATCTCTATCTATCTCTGGTGATGTATTTTGTGGATTGCTGGATTTGATATGATTTGTATGTAATGGAACAGGATGGGCAGTATCGTGCTAGCCTTCAACATGTGTACATGGCAGATGGGGAATCAAAGAATGCATCGGTGCTGTCTGCAATTACTATTCTACCCTTTTCACGCCTTTTTCTTCTAGGAACCGAGGACGGCTATTTGAAAATCTGTTGTTAGTACCGTTTTTGTATATACATACCCAGATATCCTTCACCCTGATAACTTACAGAAAGCACTAAGCGTTGTATTTATTGATAATTCATATATGTGTGAGCCCAAAAGGGGCATATTTGTTAACTATCGTGTTCGGTTGATATCCAGTACTTGAGTTATTGAGAATAGTTATTTGGATGAGGCTGGCTGGCTGATACCCTGCTGAATGGAAAAAACAGAGGAGAGAAGAATAGTTCAATAATGATCAAGTTTAAGATGGTTGTCTGAGATAAAACTCTCTTCTCTTTACATTGAATGATTTGGCTCAACATATGTGGTAATTCTGTTGAGTAAATAAAATAAACAATCATCATCTGCTTTTCTTGCTCCAGATAATAAAAGTAGTATGGAATGTTGGGCAATGGAATCTGGACATCATAACTTTTCTTTGTTGGTTGAAAACTCTTTCCTCATAGCATCATTACAAGCACATCACGGTTTCTGCCTCAATGCCTCCAGTTAGCATCTATCTAGTCTAGCTTGACACCATCTAGAGAAATCAGTAGTTCATGAGCTCCCCGCAGATGAACTCTTGCACAAATAACATCTCCGGAGCATCTCTATTCTTATAACACAATTTTCTTCGCCTTGATGATATGAGTATCATCAATGGTGAGATGAGATAGCCATAAGAAATTTGATCCTAGAGCTCTGCAGCAAGAAAAGCTTAATCAAAGCAAATATATCCATCTAGCCAACAAGAAATTGGTTCTACATCATCTACATGGAAAGAAGCAGAGCAAGAATTGTTTTATGAGGAAGGAAGTTGCAATGAAGTGAAGGGAATGGGAAGTAGTGTAACTGGTTTATCTTGGAATGAGATTGTGGGGTTAAGAAGTGAATATGGAAAAGAGGAAAGAGAGAAGCAAACCAACCCTCAATACTTGAATGAATCGAGGAAAAGGCCAAGTGAAAGGCCAGCCTTGCAATAATTGAGTATGACGATGAAGTTCCTCTTAGGCTTGTACTTGTACATAGCCTCGACTAGAGCAACAGCCAAAGCAGCTGATAACACATCCCAATCGCCGGTTTGCCCTATCACACTCGCAAATGCGGTGGAACAGTAGAAGCCCGCCAAGAAAGAGAAAACTTTGGCAGGCAGCTTATTGCTTAGCTCCTTTAGTCTTGCAATTAGCTTCAACTGGAGACCTTGGATACTCCTAATAAGCCTTGTGCTTGTGCTCCCATTTGAATTTGAATTATCATCGCCATCGCCTGCGCTTCTACTTCCAACACACCACCACCACTTGCTCCTATTCCTATTCCTGTCAAATTTATTGCAAATAAGTTTCACCTCACAATCACACTCACACTCACACTCACACTCACTTGAATCTGGTGGCGGAAAATGGCCAATCCGCCCTTGATTTAGAATGTCTAGGTAGGAGAAAGAGCTGCAGCTCGATTGTTCCCACCATGAATTGGAGGAACCTGCAATCCAACAATAATCATTCAGACATAGGATAACTTTTACAAAATCAATTACTGTATATGATACGAGAGGGCTTACTCGCTTTACTTGGTAGAGAAGCAGAGCGGAGTAGCCGGAGATCGCCAGCTGCTAAAACAGTCCTTAACCGTCGTACCTTCTATTGGGCCTTTGTCCGTATCGGGCCACTTATTGGGCCTTTGTTACGTGTCGGCCCAATTCAACTGAAAATCCTTTTCTTGGGCCTGTTCCGTAGCAACTGAAAACTGATTATTTGTGTCTGAATCTGTGTCAGATTCCTAATCCCAACCAAGTCAGAGAAGAAAAGGATTTAATTAACAGGTTGGTTTCATTATTGTACAGCTGCAAACTGGTCAAAGACGGCGACAGCGCAACTACATATTAAGAAAGAATGATTCTCTTCTCGTCTCGCCTCGCTTACATTTTCCTTCTACAAGACAACCTACGCGCTTTGCTTTGCCCTTTCTTTATACTCACCTCTTGCCGGAATTCTTTTTTCACTTTCCCCAGAACTGCAACAAGGTCCGACTTTTCTCTTCCTTTTCTTGCTCTTCTCAATTTATGAATCATAACTCCTCCAGTTTCTCTGTTTGGGATTCTCTTGTGTGATTAGTCCATCATTTTATTGTGAATTGACTTTGGGCAGCTGGGCTTGTTATTTACTTAACCTCATTTATTGTCTGTCTATAAGCGCCAAGCTCGCGTCTTTCGTTCATCATTTTACTCATTACTGTCTGCAACATTTATATTCTTTAAGCTTTGACAAGTGCTCTAGTTATTTTTCCCAACATCAAAGATACTATGATCCTTTAATGATATCTTGTTATGACTTGGTCCTTAAAAGATAGGCACTACACGGAGTTCTTCTCTTCTACATTTGATTGATTTTATTGTTAAAGATTGGACACTTAAAAGGTGGATAAAATCACCATGTTAATTGGGGCTTTGCTTGTAATACGAAATGCTTTCTAGAGCTTTATTTGTCGTATCTCGCTTCTCCTAGGCACCTTCTCTTACTAGTGAATTCCTTCTTTTATCTTACCCTCTTATAGTCGCATAATATAATTTTTGTTACTCAAGGGTGGCCTATGATGTCTTCTAATAGTTTTTCCACTCTCTTCAAATGCAGATATTTAGCATAACTCTAAAACATAATGGGTTGCTTCTCTTGTTGTGAGGATGATGACATGCAGAAGGTTGCTGGTCATGGACCATACACCACACCCCACACTGCAGGTGAACTTCCTATTTTCCATCCAGGCTTTTGACTATTGATAATCACCCGATTACTTGAAATACTGAAGTAATTCCTTATGTTTGCTATTAACACAGCAAGTTGTCAATGTTAAATCATATGTTCCCTCTAAAAACTACGAATTTATGGTTACCATTATCAAACTTACCTGAGAATTTCTTCTAGGCAATCCTGCAGGCTATCGTGCCACCGAAGCAACACCAAAGGACAGAGAGACTATTAATATGCAGCCTATAGCTGTCCCTGCAATTCCAGTAGATGAATTAAAGGATATTACAGATAATTTTGGTTCAAAGTCTTTGATTGGTGAAGGATCCTATGGCAGGGTGTATCATGGAGTGTTGAAAAATGGACAGGCAGCAGCAATTAAAAAGTTAGACTCTAGCAAGCAGCCTGACAAAGAATTTTTAGCACAGGTTTCACCATAACACCGTATTCATCAACATAACTTTACATAGTTCAGATCTCCAATTGGTTGCATTTTCTAAAATATGGTTTTGCAGGTCTCTATGGTGTCGAGACTAAAGCATGAAAATGTGGTTCAACTACTTGGTTATAATGTAGAGGGTGGCCTAAGAGTTCTGGCTTATGAGTATGCTCCAAACGGATCCTTACATGACATTCTTCATGGTGGGTTGAACCTTGTATCCCTGTTTTTTTAGGCCTCCGTTCAAAGTTCATTAGTAACTTAATCTGCACTAGGATAGTCCCGGATAATGGCGTGGTAGTTGCTTTGAAAAGTTGTTTTTATCAAACATAGTTAGAGACGGTATCTACATTTCTGTTTTCCTTTGTTATTTTGAGTGGGTGTTGTGATCTTTATTAAATCTTCGTTACGTATATCTATATAAGTGGTGTTAATATAGATTTTGCTACAGTTTATTCTTTAATCTATATTGGCATTTGCATGAATATCAAATAGTCTTGAGTATTTTCAGGAATGAGCTTTCTCCCATATACATGGTTTTGGCGGGAATATTCATAATATTGACGTGTTATAGTGTCTCGTATCTTATGTCATTTCAGTTTATTTTACTCAAGAGTATGAAACTAATTTTATCTGTTACTATAGGACGGAAAGGCGTCAAAGGGGCACAGCGAGGGCCAGTTCTATCATGGGTCCAAAGAGTTAAAATTGCTGTTGGGGCCGCAAAAGGATTGGAATACTTGCATGAGAAGGCAGAGCATCATATTATTCATCGTGACATCAAGTCGAGTAATGTTTTACTTTATGATGATGATGTTGCTAAGATTGCAGATTTTGACTTGTCAAATCAAGCCCCTGACACAGCAGCCCGTCTCCATTCCACTCGTGTTCTTGGGACTTTTGGTTATCATGCCCCCGAGTATGCCCATAGAACTTTTTAACTAGTAGTTGAATGAATAGATTAACTTTGAAAACATATCTTCCTACCTTCAAAAGAGGAAGTAATTAACCATTATCTTAGTCCTGAGAAGTTCATTTTATTTTGTGTGGTAGGTATGCGATGACTGGCCAGCTAAGTTCCAAGAGTGATGTTTACAGTTTTGGCGTGGTACTCCTCGAACTCTTAACTGGCCGTAAACCGGTGGATCATACACTGCCGAGGGGACAGCAGAGTCTTGTGACATGGGTATGTCATTATATCCTCAACATCAAGACTTGATTTTTTGAACTAAGTTTGCAATTTACACACATGCACAGACGTATACATAACTGATTAATTTGGCAATCCAGGCAACGCCAAAGCTAAGTGAAGACAAGGTAGACCAGTGTGTGGATGGTAGACTCGGAGGGGATTACCCGCCTAAGGCTGTTGCAAAGGTGAGTAACTGGATTTGTACTTGAATCCCATCTGAAATTTTAACCAAGTCTATATGGTATATCATGTGACCATGATACTTTGCTTAAAACAGATGGCTGCAGTTGCTGCCTTGTGTGTGCAATATGAAGCAGATTTCCGCCCCAACATGAGCATTGTAGTAAAAGCTCTCCAGCCTCTGCTAAATACTTCCAACAGGAACACCCACTTGTGAATTCCTTTTCTTTGTTATGGGAAGTCTACTTTGTTTCTTTTTGATAGTCATTCCTACCAAGTGTTGAATTATATAGAAATAGTCAGCATTCTTTTGTTGGCAGATTGCGACTTTCTATTAATGGATCAAATATTATTGTTTTATTTAATTTTTTCGGTTTCTCTTACTGAAAATAAGAGTCATCTTATAGTTGTAATTTGATTTTTGGTGTAATTAGAGGACCATATTCGATAATAATGTTGTCTATAACTCAATGGATTATGAAATGATTGAAAACGTTGAGTGCATCAATAAATGTTAGGGCTGTGTTGTAGTATAAATGGTTTGAGTGAGCAGAGCAGCAGCATGAGCATGACTAGTGATTTGAATATAAATGGTTTGATGTGATTATTATTAGAAGAAGAAGAATAGTGTATAAAGTATAGATTGAAGTAATAAAAGAAAGAAGGGTTATGCTATGTGGTGGTACGAGGGTATCTTGGTATTGGATATTGGTTTGAGTCGAGCATTCGGACGACCTGGGTCATTGTAGGTCTTTGTTGGGCATTGGGATCCACACACCTCAAGGCAGTCAAAAGAGCTCGTTTAAGGGCAGAGGTAGACGGCCTGGCGTGGAGATTGGGGTCGACTACTTGGTCTGCCTGTTTGGCTGCGACCATCATCTTGAGCCAGTCCACCAGGTTCTTCTCATGAGCATCCATGGGATCTCTCCCGGTTATCGTCTCCAAAAGCAAAACCCCAAAGCTATACACATCACTCTTCTCGTTTAGGAACCCACTGCTTGCATATTCTGGAGCAACATATCTGTCAAAGCAACTTGATCACTATTGTATTTGTATTTGTATTAGTATTAGTAATGATGCAATGATACTCACCCAAAGGTGCCCATAACTCTTGTTACAATATGAGTCTTTCCAGCACCCAGCAACTTGGCCAGTCCAAAATCAGATATTTTAGCATTGAAATCCTCATCAATCAATATATTGCTTGCTTTAATGTCTCGATGAACCACTTTGGGCTCAATTGCATCATGCAGATATGCAAGACTGCAATAATCACTAGTAATTAATTGCCAAATCAAAACAGAATGAATTAGTTAAGCTACTCACCCCTTAGCTGTGCCCAGCAGGATCTTCATTCGTCCCTCCCATGTAAGCTGCCCACGAGCTCCATGAAGCCATTGATCAAGGTTCCCGTTGTTCACGTACTCGTATACCAGCAATCTGATCATCATCACTTACAAATTTGATTTCTATATAGTCGAGTATTAATTAATGTTAGTGTCATTACCTGTGAGTGCCTTCAACACAATAGCCCAAAAGTCGGACCAAGTTTTTATGCCTTACATGACCGATGGCTTCAACTTCCACCCTAAATTCCTTCTCTGCCTGTCCTCTGCATCACAATCACCATGTATGATATGATACAGTAGTAATATATAAGAAAGAAGAATTAACAAGACTTACAAATTGTTGACAAGTCTTTTCACAGCTACAACAGTAGCATTGATGAGTTGGCCACTATAAACAATTCCATATCCACCCTCCCCAATTACATTTTCCTTTGAAAACTTGTTTGTTGCCATCTCCAGATCCCTCAGTGTGAACCAGTGCTCAGGGAGACCGGCGCTCGAATCATGCATCAAAAGTTTATCACAATCTTTATTTAAGTAATCCACATCATGGATGCCCTCTACCCTTATTTCTTTCATCTCTCTCGATACACTTGGGATCATCACAACTGAATTCTTCTTCCTACATTTCTTACAACGCCATACCAGCAATACAGTAGCAACCACTACGAAGATGCTCACTAAAACCCACACCTTGAGATGAAAGATGTGTGTTTTCTTTGATAAATCAAAATTATAACTCCAACCCATTAGCTACCGCTCTAAAGCATAAACAAAGATGTGAACTTTCCAAGAAAACTCAACATCTTTAGCAAGAGATTTGCCGAGTGGAATTGCTATTTCTAGAGTAGAGCCAATCTGGATCAAGTTAGGGAGTAAGACACGGATAATGTATTACTAGCATTTAATCATCAAACCTGGAAATAGCATGATTGGCCTTGAGCTTTAATGAATGTCAACTTACATAATGGCAAAGAAAGAGAAAAACAACAAAGAAGTTGAATTGAAGTTAAAGGGAGTTGATTGAGTTGCACAGAGAGAAAAAGAAGCAAAGCGCACATGGAATTGTGAGATAATAACAAGGCATCCACTCATCAGAGTTAGGTGATAAATAATGCTCTGCCCCTCAAGGCCTTTAACACAACAAGTAAAACACAAGCATCAACCAATCACGAAACGAAATACCCTCATCAGAATTTTTTTATTTTTTTTCTAAAGAATAAAAAATTAACGAGGAAAGAAAAGGTTAATTAGATTTTGACAACTATTCTTTCTTTTCTTAAATACTAATAATCACTTTTGAAGTTGACTGTGACACTTTACCTGCTGGTACTTGCGTGGGCCAATTAAATTATAAAATAACACTGCTGCTAACATAAATACATTTTTGGAAGTTTCATATTATTCTATCATATCTTCATTAATCTGATAATTGGGTTTATATTTTATCGTTCATGTTTGATTACATCCAATGAATCGGGGGAGCATAGCCATTTAAAAATATAATACTATAATATTCACGCGATGATGATTGGTATTGTCGAGCAATGATGTGATGTGTGTGGGATATATGGGCATTTAAAATGGAGTAATAAAATAAAATGTGTATTAGTGACAGATTGAAAGATCCAATGGACAACAATCTCTCCAAAAACTTAATTATGGCTTTATTTTAATAATAATAATCTACTAGTCAACTCCAAATATTAGTCCTAACTAACAAAACCACAACTCACCAAAGGTGCAGTGCCAGTACATATATATATACATCACTCGTGGAAAACTCCCTAAAAAAATTAGACCATATTATGATATATGTAACAACTAAGAAGATGAGAGTCGGTTGGGAAACCAAAGGAACAGCTTTTACAGTTTGTAAATCACAAAATAATAAACCAGTCCACTATTATTGATTCTCAACTGTGGTATGTATGTATACTCGATACAAGCTTGGGAGTTAAAATCACATATAATGCGAATGCGACTACCTTTATGGAAGAAAAAATATCTCACCACCGTCGCCGGGGAAGCCAATTAAATTAAATGAATAAGACGACTTAATTACATCTTTTCTTTATAATGCTCATTTTAATTAATTAGTCGTATTGGGAACTAGGTGGCCATTAATTATAGTTAATGCTCGTCATCATATCATATTTTACTTATGTCTTGCGGAACATACATGAATTCTATCTCACATTAAGGGCCCGTTTGATTTTCAGTATTGGATTAATCAGGATATAAATTATTCTGATAATTTAGTGTGGATTAGTCATGATTTCTAATCTCAGATGGATGTTTGATATCATTGGTAATTAATCCCAAAAAGTGTTTGATATCCATTGAAATAGGTTGGATTAACATATTAAATACCTAAATTAGTAGCCTATGGAGGGGGTGGAATAATTAGTGTGGGTTAATCCCATGGGGGAGGTGGGATAATTAGTGTGGGTTAATCCCACAAAATAAGCTAGGGTCTTGGGATAAACTTGGAGTTGACCATATTAGTAACACATAATATCAAACACTACATAAATCCATATTAATTTAACTTATCCTGCTTTTAAACCCATATCAAACAGGCCCTAATAATAATCATCTTGGATTATGGCCTTACCTCTACTTGTTCTGCTCCAAAAGATCCTAGTTATGCCAAGAATTGGAAAATCATATATATATATAGGGGGCCGCTCCAATGAGACCCCCTAATTTTAGTGAGATCTAGGGCACGATCTGGTGCGTTTATTTTATCAATCCTATGGCTGATATTGTATCTGGAGGGTGATTTTTTTTCGCAGGGTTCGAATCCTGGAGGGAGCAGAATATTTTAAATTTTGTTATTCATTGTATATACTGCATTGTTCATCAATATATATTATCTTGTTCATCAGTATATATGTCTTATTCATTAACAATTTTTAAAATTTTGTTTTTCATCAGTATATATATCTTGTTCATTAGGAATACGTTTTGTTCATTAGTATTATGTGTCTTATGCATTGTCCTAGTGTTTCACGAAAAATAGGGGGTCTCACTGGAGCGCGCCCCTATATATATATATATATATATATATATATATATATATATCTTTATATTTGTAATTAGGAGGTTAGCTAGCAAAAATGCTAGTATATAATAATATTATTAAGTATACTAGCTACAAGGTTAGATCTGACGTCAAGGTCTTAACTACAAAGCCTTATTCTATTATTATATATATGCATATATACTAGCTAGTAAATTGCATAACCATTACTACATATCTATGCTGATGAAAAAGAAAAGGTGTTACATATGAGAAAGTTTTTTTTTTTTTTTTTAAAGTAACCAATAATTTTGGTAGTCAATAACTACTCCAGCCAAAAGAAGAATAAAGTTGCAACGTGGTTTCGATGGATTTATATAATCATATATAATATGAAGAAGATACGAGAGATAAACTGTTGATCAATTCATTGATATCCAATACTCATATTGGGCAATGTTGGTATGGTAATGACATATACCTATCCTATATGAATAATTCAACAAGTTTATAATGATATCTCATGTGCATGAACTAAATAATAGATGGAATTAATGCAAGAAGTTAGCAGTGGTTTTCAGTAGCAGTTTTGGCAAATCATATAATTTATAATCACTGTTTCCTTGGATGTCATGTATCCAACAATATCTTTTCTCCAATTAATTAATTAAATCTTGATAAAGATTATTACAATATTCTTCATTTCAGGCAGACAATAACATGATTGATCATTATTCTAGCTAGGTACACAAGTAAGATCATGTATTTATGTATGCCTCTCGGTGAATTTATGTTAATCTTGATAGTTCAAACGATATTTCAAAGGAATACGTATATATGGTTAACACAACACGTATAAATTAATATATAATTAAATTTGTTTAAGACCAGGGAATTTCGGATTTTATCATCAACATCATCGCGTATTAATTAATTTGTTAGATATATATTTCCTATTTTAAGGAATGATAGATAGCTAGATCATTAGTCTCAAGTCTCAAGCATCACATTTCCTTCATGGGGTTGGGGTTTATTATACACGAACACAACATGTTTATCCTGTACAGAGTCGCTATAGCTTCATTAAGATTTACGATCGAATGATCTACAAGCAATCTTGTAGTCCTAGCTAATTAAAGCAGCTTGTTATCCTGCAGTTTGTAGGCCACAATCGTTGAGCTGCACTTGGCTTTGTGATACACCCAACTCATTAGATAGTTTGGCACACAACTGCATATATAAATACTCTACCGGTCAGGAAAAACTTGATATATGTATATAAATTGCTATGATTAAAACAAACCTACCTCTCTGTAAACTGTTGAATCACCACATGTTTTCCGCAGCTCAACCACATAAAAGGCTGGACTTATCTCGAAAACCTGCCATATATAGTAGGAGTATTACATTAGAATGAGATCATGTTTTCGGCAGCTCAACCACATATAGCAATTCTCCTTCCACATTCACCCTCACTCACTTCTGCAGCCACTGAGAGAATTGCTGGTGCTTTCTGATCTTTGAGCTCTAGCGTGACTTTCAACTATACATATTTAAGACACTGTTAGAGAGAATTCCTTAGGAATAGAGGATTAAGTGTACAAGGCATGCTGACCTTTCCGTTTTTCTTCTGCACATGAAATCCCATTTCTACAACTGTATGTTCAATTCTCTCCAGTAATTCTTTTGGACAGTGATTTGATGTAAACCTGATATTCCTCTCAGAAACAACCTAGCAGTATTTACATATATATTTTAGGTATAAGAATCCTTACTTATGCCAACATGCATGACTCGAGCTTCCTTAATTACCTCTTTCTCAAAGAAGCCAGAAAGGTCAAGGCACGAGGACATTCCAATCAGCTGAAAGGCATTGATTACATAGGGCGAGTCTGGATCCCTTTCTGCTTCTGTAGTCTAAAAAACACATTGAAATGGAAAAAACATGCTTTAAAATCCCAAGCTGATCGAGCCTCAGAGAGAGGATATTACTATTAGCATTAAGGGGCAAAGTTCGTACTATATCATGTACAGATGATAGTTCATCTTCTGTGCAAGCACAATCTTCTTCATCAGGACCTAAAGGAGTGTAGTCTTGTTTGAACCAGCCATGATCCTTTATATCGTGCATGCTTATCCTGGTATGTGGGTTGGGATCAAGAATCCTCTTTATTAGATTTTTGGCTCCCGGAGAAAGCCATTTTGGTATCTGAGCATCTCCCTTGAAAATCTGTTGAGAAATCTTAGACTAGAGGTAACAAAGGGAATTGTTTTAATATATATTAATTTAAAAGGGACTAGTACCTTCTGATAGAGTACTGCGAGATTCCGGTCATCAAAGGGAAGGTATCCTGTGAGTATAACATAGAGGATGACACCACAAGACCATGTATCTGAAGTTGCACCATCATATCCTTTGTTTGATAGAATTTCAGGGGCAACATAGTTTGGACTTCCGCAAGTTGTATGCAACAACCCATCATCCTAATGTTAACTGGACAGTATAAGTATCTGGGAGGGGAGAAAAACAAGAAGCAAAAGATGGGAGTTATATGCATACCCTAAAATGTTGAGGCAATGCACTAAGGCCAAAATCTGTGATCTTAATGAGTCCACTTTCATCAATCAACACATTTTCTAGCTGCATTTACAAATGAAAACAACACATATTAATTTAAGTGTCTGCAGATCATGAGATGCTACATCATTTGAAATGGTGATTACTTTGAGATCTCTATGATAAACGCCTTTATTATGACAGTAAGTAACACCATCAATTAACTGTTGAAAGAGCTTCCTGCCTTGAGCTTCGGAATATTTTCCTCTTGACGCCTGTAAATTATTTAAGTTGATGTTATCTGCTAAATTGATTAAGTATGCAAAAACTACTTACAATTCTGTCGAAAAGTTCACCACCATTCACATACTCGAGGACCATGTATATCTTGGCCTTGCTTGCTAGGACCTGGTTGTTTATTGCAGCATTAGAATTCAAGAGCATCAAAGTAGGTTTCTTAATATATTATCATGTAATATACAAGTTACAGCTGACAACTTATTGCATCACTTACGAGTCTAGTATACAACAATATGGAAATAAATACTCACAAAAATCTCATCTTTTGTTAACAAGTAATTTAAATTTCGTCAAATGTGAGAAAGTGTGTGTAGAAATTTATAGATGATGGGATATGAGTGCAAGTGGAGGTAAAACGAGAAGCACAAGCTACGGTATGTGATTGTGAGACATGACAGACAGCAAGCTAAAGTAGGCGTTACTCTACTCTACCTACTATTACTAACACAAAGTAATTACTCATACGATCATATCCACACGCATACTTAATTTCTCGCGCAATGAATCAGAATGACCTACCTCATGTAATCTGACAACATTTGGATGCTTGAGGAGTTTTAAGGTGCCAATCTCCCTCTTTATCTAAAGGAATTGAGGGCGTGAGAGAGAATTGCAGATTAAAGGGAAAATAAATAAATTAATTAATGCAGCTGAAGCTGAACCTGATCGGTGATGTTGAGGTCGACGATTCTGTTCTTCTCCAAAATCTTGATGGCAAAGGATTCACCGGATTCGACGTTTCTGGCGTATTTGACTTTCCCGAAGTTGCCTTCTCCCAATGTCCTTCCCACCTCGTACTTGCCCAGTCTCTTTCTTCCGATTTCTTCTTCTTCTTCTCCTCTTGATCCCGATCCTCTGCCCGCGTGCAGCAATACCATAATCGATAGCAAAAATAAAAATATAATAACGACGACGACGAGACTATCTCTATATACTTCTCATTCCCACCTATCCTATCCAAACAAACCCACATGTAGATGTAGGAGTATTTATTATTGACTCCTGTTTCTAAAATACAATATCTCTATTCCTTGATTTAAAACGTTTTTAGTAGAGACACGCAACGCAAGCATCACAAATTAAATTATTAAAAATGCTGCCCACACGAAATCACATGACCCATTCCAATCCTTCATTTTGGACCTTGGAACTTGGAAGCTTCGTCTTTTATTCTCCGCAATTTCACTTTTTCACCCATTCTCGATTTCTCAACACGTCAAACGTTGCAATTTAGTATTCAATTCAATTATAAAATTCCATTTCTTACTTGCACCTGGAGAAGATCAGTTGTTCCAAAAAAATTAAAATAATTTTCTTTATCCTATAAAATATTCCTTTACATCCAACCGAGGGATATATTCTTTTTTTCTTTTAAATGGAGTACTAAAAATGTGCTAATTGTCGATAATGGACCCTTATCGCATTCGGTCATATTGATCAATTCTTCTTCTTCTATATTAGTACGTCATCCCTTACGTGTGATACACGAATTAATATATATTTTACATCTTTATAAAATTTTAAATTATGTAAAATTATGAAAATGTTATGATTTATGAGTTGATTAGGTGATAATAGTAAAAACTAATTTCAAGTTAATTAAATTATTTAAATGATATTTTATTTGATATAATATATTAAACAAATACTATGTATTTTAAATTTGAAAATATATGTTATCTATATATTGATGCTCCAACATGAAACTCGATGTCGAAAATGACGGACACAAATTATTTTAAATTAACATCATATCTATATATTATATAAAAGAGCAGTTTAACGGAATTTTACCGCCATTTTTTCTGCAAAATTTAAAAGAACATGACTAATTTGAAAAATCATGGTGAGAGTCAGTTTTCTTTGTCATGTACCCCATTTTCTACATTCCATAAAATCTTCTCTCCCACTATTCTCTTCAGTCTTCATGTAACTGATATCAAACTTTCTCTGGTCATATTTCTTTTCTCTACTCCAATTCTGCATCAACCTAATTAGAAAACAGAAATCCTCAAATTTCAAAACCATTTTGCTCACCCCTCATCCTTATCTCCTCAAACTTCAAAACCATTTTTCTGCCTCGATTAACTCCATTCGCCATTTGCTTACCAAACTATCACAAAAACTTAGCCGTCATTCGCCAATAGTTCATCAAATGGGTTAGATGAAGAGGGAAGAATAGAATCAGACGAACATGTGAATATCATAAGAGATGGAGTCGTCAGGTCGCGGCGTTGTTATCGTCGACAGCGGATTGATGGCCGCGACACCGATTGACCGCGACACCAAATAGCCGTAAATTGAGAAGTGAAAGGGAGGAAACCTAAGGATTTCACAGATTTTGAGATAAGGGTTATGTGTTCTACGCGATTGAGAAAAAATGAGAAACGATGATATATGAGAAAAAAGATTTCTCTCCCCACCTATTAATTCTCTTTCCACCTATTATCAGCAACCTAATTGCAAAAGAATTCCCAAACTTCCTCTTTTGCCAATTCAACCACCACATCGGTGAGTCGTCCTCTGACGAAGACTCATCCCAAAATATAGTATGTGCTATTATGTACCACTCTTAATTTCTTTATTTTATAAAAATAAAAATTATTATTATATTATGAACTTTACTAAATATATATCATTAAAAATTGAAAATTTAAAAAGTATATACCCTAACATTAAATTAATGAACCCAAATAATCTATTATTAATTTAAATAAATATAAAAAAATAATTATAAACCCTAATTGGATGAGTGAATCCTTGTTAATTATCTTTATATTACTTTAAAGCATAATAAATTAAAATTAAATAAAAAATAATTAAAAATGATAACATAATAAGAGTGATACACATTATATTCTGGAATCAGATTTATTTTTTGATTGGTAATTCATTGTATAATGGTGGCCCTATCATGGAAGTAAAATGTATCACCACTTATCAAATTTTATGTCTTATTTATCGATTTTAATTCAACCCATTAAAACTCAAATTCAATATATGCACTATACTACAATGTATAAACAAAAATAAATTACCGACAACTAACTAGGAACACAAAACTGCCAAACTAATTTCATGCTTCCTTTAGTTTAACCTTGTACTATTCATTATTGAGTGTATCAGAATCAACATGTCTTGAAAGGACAAAAGGAGAGGTAGGTGAGAGAGAATCAGCTGAAGAGGAGAGAGATATCTGCCATGGACATCGATCCAAACATCGCCAACTGGCTTATCGAATACTTCGTCCGGCAGCCGCTCGAGGAGCCGACGTTGAATTTCCTCATCCGCGCGCTCCGGCTCTCGGACAACAATCCCAATCTTCAAAAATTCCTCTTATTGAGTAAACTAGAGTCCGAGGTGTCGCGGCCTCTGTTCTCCGAAAGCATGCTGGATTTGCTGGAGTAATTGGAGGAGATTTAATTATCTTTATATTACTTTAAATCATAATAAATTAAAATTAAATAAAAAATAATTTAAAATTATAACATAATAAGAGTGATACACATTATATTCTGGAATCAGATTTATTTTTGGATTGGTAATTCATTGTATAATGGTGGCCCTATCATGGAAGGAAAATGTATCACCACTTATCAAATTTCATGTCTTATTTATCGATTTTAATTCAACCCATTAAAACTCAAATTCAATATTTGCATTATACTACAAAGTATAAACAAAAATAAATTACCGACAACTAACTAGGAACACAAAACTGCCAAACTAATTCCATGCTTCCTTTAATTTAACCTTGTACTATTCATTATTGAGTGTATCGGAATCAACATGTCTTGAAAGGACGGAAGGAGAGGTAGGTGAGAGAGAATCAGCTGAAGATGAGAGAGATATCTGCCATGGACATCGATCCAAACATCGCCAACTGGCTTATCGAATACTTCGTCCGGCAGCCGCTCGAGGAGCCGACGTTGAATTTCCTCATCCGCGCGCTCCGGCTCCCCCGACAACAATCACAATCTTCAAAAATTCCTCTTATTGAGTAAACTAGAGTCCGAGGTGTCGCGACCTCTGTTCTCCGAAAGCACGCTGGATTTGCTGGAGTAATTGGAGGAGATTTAATTATCTTTATATTATTTTAAAGCATAATAAATTAAAATTAAATAAAAAATAATTAAAAATTATTTTATATTCTAGAATCCCATTTGTCTAGGATTTATTTTTTGATTGGTAATTTATTGTATAATGGTGGCCCTATCATGCAAGGAAAATGTATCACCACTTATCAAATTTCATGTCTTACTAGTTTTGCTCCCGTGTGATGAATGGTAATAATTATTTAACTAAATTATTTAAAAATATAAATAATCTATACTTTTTAAAGTTGAATGTATTTTTATATTATACAATTACAATAAAATTAGTAATATTTTTATAACTTAAAAGATAACATTCATAATTTTTTTTAAACTTATAAGACAGATCTCACTAATACTATAATTGATCAAATAAAGGTGACTTTTTATAGTTGTATGTGAGTCAAATCAATGGCCAATATCTCAATTAACAACATATTTTTATCAACGATCATTATTATCTAGTTAAAATGTCCATCCAAATATTCATCTATTTTTTATTTTAGGTTTCTACTGAGCTAGAAAGATTTTCTAAAACTTTTTTTTTATGCATATTAGTAAAAAAGATTTTCTAGAACTTCCTAATATGTCCATATTTATTATTTTACAATACATTGATGTAAAAATTGGTAAATTGTATAAGCAACAATAACAAAAAGTAAATCTATGAGATCAAATCAAAATTCAAAAAAAAAAATTATATATTATTTTGAGTGGATTTTTAAAATGACCACTTTCATATTGTAAAATTAAAAATTGTCCACTAAGATAAAAATATTAAAAAATGGCCAGTGTTACCAAAATACCCTTCACATTAAAAATTTAAAAAATGTCCACTTTACATCACCCCTTTAAAAAATCCTGCAATTCACAACCAGTGTGAATTCACAACCAAAAATTTTTGGTTGTGAATTCACAACCAGAATTTTTTGTTTGTGAATTCACAACCAGTCGAATTCACAATCAAAATTTAATTCACAACCAATTTTTTTTGGTTTTGAATTCACAATTGAACTGAACTGAAACCCTAAACCTAAACCCTAGTTGTGAATTATTACGATTGTGAATTCACAACTGAACTGAACTGAAACCCTAAACCCTAAACCCTAGTTGTGAATTCACAACTGAACTGAAACAGTAAATTCACAAATGAACTTAATCAGTAAATTCACAATTGAACTGAACTGAAACCCTAAACCCTAAACCCTAAACCTAAACCTAAACCCTAGTTGTGAATTATTACGATTGTGAATTCACAACTGAACTGAACTGAAACACTAAACCCTAAACCTAAACCCTAGTTGTGAATTCACAACTGAACTGAAACCCTAAACCTAAACCCTAGTTGTGAATTATTACGATTGTGAATTCACAACTGAACTGAAACAGTAAATTCACAAATGAACTTAATCTGTAAATTCACAATTGAACTGAACTGAAACCCTAAACCCTAAACCCTAAATCCTAAACCTAAACCCTAGTTGTGAATTATTATGATTGTGAATTCACAAGCCTAAGCCCACTCTAAATCCTAAACCCTAAATCCACTCTAAACCCTAAACCTTAAAAACTAAACCCTAAACCCTAAACCCACGCTAAACCCTAAATCCTAAATCCACTATAAACCCTAAACCCACTCTAAACCCTAAACCCTAAACCCTAAACCTTAAACAGTCGAACTCACAATAAGAATTTTTTGATTGTGAATTCACAAGCCTAAGCCCACTCTAAATCCTAAATCCTAAATCCACTCTAAACCCTAAACCTTAAAACCTAAACCCTAAACCGTAAATCAACTCTAAACCCTAAACCCTAAAACCTAACCTAAACCCTAAACCCTACACAGTTGAATTCACAACAAGAATTTTTTGGTTGTGAATTTACAATCAAATTTTAATTCATAGCCAGAATTTTTTGGTTGTGAATTCACAACCTAAATTTAATTCACAATAAGAATTTTTTGGTTTTGAATTCACAACCAGTCGAATTCACAATCAAATTTAATTCACAATCAGAATTTTTTGGTTGTGAATTCACAACCAGTCGAATTCACGCCCAGAATTTAATTCACAACCAGAATTTATTTTGGTTGTGAATTCAAGTAGTTGTGAATTTAATTTTTTAAAGTTTGAATGCACAACTAAAACTAGAATTTATTTTAGTTGTGAATTCGAGTTTTAGTTGTCAATTCATAGATCTGGTTGTGAATTCAAGAATATTAAGTTGTGAATTCTTTGAGATGGTTGTGAATTCAAAAACATTAAGTTGTGAATTTATAGATTTGGTTGTGAATTCGAGAATGATAAGTTGTGAATTCATAGATGTGGTTGTCAATTCAAGAAAATTAAGTTGTGAATTCACAGATTTGGTCGTGAATTCAAGAACATGAAATTGTAAATTCATAAATCTGATCGTGAATATTAATTTGATTTAGCTTTTCTTCAATTCAAATTTTACCAAAACCAATTGAAAAATAAATTGCAAATTCTTATAGAGAGAGAAAGTGCCAATCCACGAGTACATCACAAAAGAATAACATATCTCCAACTTTGACTATGAGTCTTACTGCTAAAAAGATTAAAAATCGGAATAAGAAATATACTACAAACCATATCACATCAGTGAAATCCTTTGCAACTAAGCGCAAACCCTTCCTGGTAGCTGATACAGAGACTTTATTACATAATAATGTGCATATTCCTTATGCTGTAGGTTTCATGATAGTTCATCCCGATGAGATACTCACTATTAAGAGTAATAGATCCATCCAACTGCCGCCGTCTTCCCCCATTCTCTCAGATTTTCCGACAAGCAGCGGCGGATCTGCTGCCATCGCAACTCCCCCAAATCTCTCTCCCATCTCTATCTCAACACTCAGCCCCAGATCCAAAAATTGTTGCCTCCAATTTCGATTCCCGGTGTCGACAGTCACAGACCGCCATCGCTGTCGCTCCCCCTCACCTCTGAACCCCGGCGGTGGCACGGCCACAAGCCACACCTCCACTTCAAGCTCAACATCCCAAACCCCTAAGTCTCCCTCCTTCTTTGACTGCTGCCACCATCGTCGGATTGGATGCGCCGCCTGAATCTGGATGGTCGGCGCCGTCGTCGGCGCTGCTATGGCTTCCAATTCTTCGACTGCTGCCACCACTGCAGCAACTAATATTTGATCGGCGCTGCAATTTTGTTCGGACGAAATTGAGAGAGAGAGAGGGGGGGGAGATGAGATGAAAGCGACTATTTTTTAAATTTTTATATAGATTTTATTTTGGTGAAATCTCATAAAAAATCAATGTTCGATGACAAGATTTAGATAAATAAGAATGAATAAATATGAAAATGTTTAGAGAATTAGGATAAATAAAAATGCAACAATATGGTGATGCCACATAGGAGTATTCCATTTTCCTATTATATATGTGATGATTTTAATACTTATTATCGTCCTAAACCCATATAATAATAATATCAACTAATTCTCGAATTTGTTTAAATTTATAAAATATGTATATAAACAAATAAAATTTCAAACAATAAGAACCTATTTATTTCAAATATATTTCATTAAATGATGATTTAAAAATCCTAATTGGCTAATTATTACTTATTAGACTTATTTTAGTTATTATATTGGAAAAAATGCCTATTTTCTATAAACTAACAAATCGGGCCAATTTGGCCCAAAAGACCGGCGGGTTTTTTGGGCCACGGGTCAGATAGGCCCGATTTTTTTGGGCCTAAAAAATCCTAGCCCAGCCCAGTCAAAACTACGGGCGGACCCATAGGGTCGGGCCACTTTCGGCCCATTTTGACAGCTCTAAATGTGCCTAAGCCAAGTTTGATTGAACAGAACAAATATGCTCGTATTTATGAGGTAACAAGCTCGTATTTGCTCTATTCACTGCACTGCTTACTTGACTTGAGCTTTTGCTTTTTGTGTAATAGTTTATTGTTCTTTGAATGTTGTTTACAGCTGGGATGACTCAATTGATGGATCACCGGAAGACATAGCTTTCAGACCTGGGATTCAGTTGCCTAGCCCAAAGACGATATATCAAATGAATAATGTGAAGAAGATGAGGATATGTCAGACATGGAGTCTTCAAGAAGAAGAGGCTCTGCGGACTGGGGTAACCAAGTATGCACTATCCATGACTTGATTTATAATAGAAATTTGCAAGATTGATTTTATTTATTTTCTAGCTTCGCTGTCTTAGCATCTTTTCCTAAGACAGTATTATTTGTTGTGTCCTATTATTTTGGGCTTAACGTTTACTACCTCTTCTTCTTGACCTCCATTTGAATTACATCATAGTATAATATGCGGGCCTGAAAGGAATTCTTCAATTTCATGAAGGTTTGGAAGAAGATCCTAGATGACTACAACAACGTGTTTGAAGGTTGAACTGAAGTAAGTATACTTTTCAACTTCTCTACAATTAGCTCTAATTTTGTTTTTTAAAGTTATTATTAAAGGTTTTATGGTTCAGGTTGATTTGAAGGACAAATGGAGAAACATGTCACGGTTCTGAGAACCTGTAGGATTTTGTATGTAAAGGTACAGACGAATGTGAATAGTATTTTGGTTAGGGCAGTCCTTTGAAATTATTAGTGTTAACCAGGAAAGTAAAACTGGAGATGTTGGGTATTAAGGTGTCTCTCATGATCTCAATCGAGTGCTATGTAGATAGCTGCCATATGATATGTACAATCATTTTTGGTAAACTGTTCTCTTCTCAGATAAAAAAAGTTTCTGTTGGTTTTCCCCGGGCTGATATCTGCCTACATGTTCATATCACTGGCCTTTAGAGATTATGATTTTAACTTCTACTTTACTTAGCAATTTATGTGCCAAAAACTTGTTCGCTATTATTTTCGCTACGCCGCAAGTGCACGGTGTAGTTGCAATATAGGGAAGCAAGGTCGTATTCCACAAGGATTAGTAGTCAAATTCTAGTGATTACCTTAAGTCATTATGCTAGAGCTATTTAGACTAAACAAGGAGGTGAGTGGTTTGATTAACTAACAAATTTAAAGACAAAATAAGAACAATCAAACAAAGTGGATTAATTAAGTGATGAAGGTGGTTTAGGGATTAGGCAACGATGGATTAGCAATGGACTTCAAGTTAGCTCAATATTAGTCTTGATACTCCTATTTATCTAGAGTGATCTCCCAACTAGTTCTAGCCCCCTCCCGGACGACTAAAATGGTAGATTACGGGTCATAGTTGTCGTCCCCGGTCAACTTCTAACCTATAACTCCCAAAAGTATAATAAGATCGATAAACTCTCACCCAACTCTCAACCTCCCGGTCTATTGAGTCAATATGTTTCAAGCTCCTAATCTATTATGATTATCCTCTCCCGATTCAAATCACAAATGAGAAATGCATAGAAAGTGGCCAACAATCCATACAAGAAAGAAATCTAGGGCTTGAAAAGATAAAGACAAGGAAATAATCAAGACATATATTAAGCATAATAATCAATCCATTACATAATCTACTAGCCTAACCCCCAAACCAATGGGAGATTTAGCCTATCATGCTTACAATCAAAATACTTAATTCAAGGAAATTCATAAATGAAAGAGAGAGAGAGAGTAAGAGGTGACAAATCCTATTAAATTAGCTTCCTTCAATCTTCTCTCTTCTTCAATGTCCTTCCAATCTTGGTGGTTGAGTGTAGTTATGGAGGCTAGGGCTTGGGTATGGAGGTAGGAGAGTATTGAATGTTAGAGAGGGTGAATTTTGGGTGTGTTGAATGTTAGGGGAGATGATAGATATGAGAAAAAAGGGGGAAAAGGGGGTTTTGGGGCAAAAATCACGTCTGGGCCCACCAAAGGGGGCAATCCCGCCTTTTTCCCACGACCACGGCATGAACCGCGGTCAAGAACGCGGCCAAAATGAGAGGAGACCGCGGTCGAGGCCCGCGGCCGCGGCTCGGACCGCGGGTGATTGTCAAAAACGTTCTGGACTGCTCTGGAGCAGAGGCCCGCGGTCGGGCCCGCGGCCGCGGCCTGGACCGCAGCTTACTGGGCAATTTTGGAGCAGAGGCCCGCGGTCGGGACCGTGGCCGCGGCCCGGACCGCGGGGTCCTGGGCTTTATGCGCAGTCCGCTTGTTCGGCTCCGTTCTCCCTCGTCCGGACTCGGATTTGGTCGCCGTTTGCGCTCACGGATTCCTCTCGAGACGTACTTCAATCTCATATCTTCAAAATCGTCCAATTAATCTTTGATTTTTCCTAAAATCACTCCAAAAGATACACCAAGCATCAAAACTCAACAAAACTCAAAATTGGGATACAAACACATATTAGCAATCAAAATATGAAGGGAAATGACAACAAATCATGTGGAATTGAGGTACGAAAACCATGTTTGTCAGGCAGTCCTTTGGAATTATTAGTGTTAACAGGAAAGTAAAACTGGAGATGTTGGGTATAAAGGTGTCTCTCATGATCTCAATCGAGTGCTATGTAGATAGCTGCCATATGATATGTACATTCATTTTTGGTAAACTGTTCTCTTCTCAGATAAAAAAAGTTTCTGTTGGTTTTCCCCGAGCTGATATCTGCCTGCATGTTCATATCATTGGCCTTTAGAGATTATGATTTTAACTTCTACTTTACTTAGCAATTTATGTACTTCGATGCCTAATTTGGTCATCTTAGACACCAATATGATTATTTACTGAAAGAACTTGTTAGATGTAATATACGTGACAGTTTGAGAATATTGCTGATCGGTAACAATTATGAACATAATGTCAAAATATACAATGTTGTGAGATTGTGTTTAATAGTAATGATCATAATTGTTTTGGACGTGTTCCAGTTTGAGAATATTGCTGATTGGTAACACTTATGAACATAATGTCAAAATATGTTGTGTTGTGAGATTGTGTTTAGTAGTAATGATCATAATTTTTTTGAACGTGTTATGCTAAATAGCAGTATGCACAATTGCACCTCTCTCCAGCACCTATGCACATTCGTTAGTGATGCAAGGATACGCGAGAGTTTATCACTGGAAAATGGATTATGCTACTGACTGCTTGAAGGTTTGTAAGAAAACTTACAAAATGATAATGACCAACAGATCATTCTCTACCCTTTTCCCCCATTCTTTTCTCTCTCTCAGTTGGAGTGTGTTATGCTTGCAGGACCAGTTCTTGATCAAGATAAGAGATAGACCATTTTATTCAGTAGATCCTCGTCCGTACAAAATTTAAATTAAATGATACTACTACTATTTTAAATAAATAAATATTTATATTAAACATAATCAAAATATAAATACAAAATACTATGATATCAAAATAAAATATCAATTGTACTCAATAAAATCTCGAATTTAAAAACGTAATTTTCAACTATCTATAAAGTGCAATGTTATAGTTATTAAATAATTTTCAACTATCTATAAAGTGCAATGTTATAGTTATTTAAAAACGTAATTCACTGAATGCAAAAGTGTTTTGGTGCTCAACTGCATATTGGGATGTATCATTGATATGTATCGCAAACTCTATAAGTTGAGCAAGTGGATCCCATTCTCCTTTTTTTTATATAGGTAAGAGCTGCATCAGTGACCTGTTTTGCTGGAATGACTTCTCCCATTTTCTTTTCCCATCCCGAGGATAAACAGGAATACATAATTGGATCTTCAGTAAGTTTGTTGTAAACTTGTAGCTCTGGTCTTTTGTAAGTGATCAGTTATAGCTACCAACTAGGCCTGCACTTGAAAGCTCCTATTTTCTCTTCGGAATATCTACGAAAATTTGTTCCATTATGCCTTGAAATGAAGGGTTGGTGCTGATTAAACTCATTTTTAATTTATGTTTCATGTATTTTTTTTGCAGATTAATGCTGCTCTAAATGATGAGGTTCCTTCAGTTAGGTCAGCTGCTTGCCGAGCCATTGGTGTTATTGGATGTTTCCCACAAATATATCATAGGTAAATAAAATCTGGTAAGTCTCACAGTTTCATGAAGTGGTAACCTGAGAAATACTCAACTTTCATTATTTTTGCAGCGCATATGTTAGGTCCGGAGGGTCTCGAATAGGTGTATGAGGGGGTAGAATACACCTATAGGCTATTTTTGACTTTAACAGAGTCAAAACGAAACTTCAAACACAAACTCAAACAACCTGTTTACTGAAAAGAGTTTTGACCAAAATAGGGTTGGCGACTGATACTGAATACTCTTCAGTAAAGAGTTATTGTGAGAGTGCCACATAGGATAGAGAGTGATGGAAAATGCTCCAATATGTATCATATTAAATAATAGATAGATAACCGTTCGCTTCAAACTGAATTCCATAATTCGGTTTGGAATTAAAAAATATATTTATTCCAAAAATAAGAGAGATGAGAGATATATTTTTTTTTAATTTTAATCTTTAAATAAATATTATTTTTTTTAGTTTTCAGTTATGGTCTTTTAAATATCAGGCGAGATTATTTTCATAATTAGTTATGCTTTTAGAAGTTCGGAATTATATGATACTCACAATTCAATTATGATTTTTCAAACTCCATATAAAATTATGGTCAAAAGGCAAAAAAAAAAAAAAATTGAACAAAATTAATAAATCTTGTAACAGCAAATGCAACAAATCAATCCGCCATCATACCTATGTCAAATTTATATGTATTTCTACTCTTTTTTTTTTTTCTTACGTGTTAACTTTTATAAAATTTCATATGAAAACTAATGGGTATTTTTATGATCTCAACAAAATTAATAATTTAATTGCTAAAAGTTGTTGAGATTAATATAATTTAAAATGTATTACTAATTTAATTTAATTATATAAATAATTTACATAAAAAATAATTTTATATAATTATCATAAGAATAACATAAAATATATAAATTACAAAAAATATGTACCCGTCGAATTTCGACGGGTAATACACTAGTATTGAATTAAAGCTCTTATCGTGATCATTAATTTGATATGAATATATATATATATACATATATATATATATATATATATATGTAGTGGACAAATTTTGTATAGCTCATTCGAATAAATATTCGCGGCCCAAACACCTAGCCCAATCCGAAAAACTGAATTAATTTCAATTAATTAAGCCCAACCCGGTACTTTAGGTCATCGAGGCCCATCGACCCAAACCCTAGATAGGGCAGCGACTTGGGAAGAAAGAAAAGAATGAGGTCACAGATACGATCCCCCTAATATCGGAACGACTAGGGTTTAAGGAGATGTGCTAGCAAAACCCTAGCCGTCAGGTGATCACGGTATAAATAAGAACCAACTAGGTCATTCGACCCATACAATCATTCGCACTCCAACATGTTCTCTCCACCTACTCTCCCCACTCGCACTATTCTGCCTCCACGCTCTCAGCCTTAGGTTTTCCGGTGACCAGATCAATCGGGACGATCCAACGGCCCTCGCTTATTGCTCAATCGCCCTTCGACCCCGTCGACCAAATCGACCCGATTTACTCTTCCCTTTACTATATTTCAATTATTTCAATACGGTTTCTTAATATTGTTTACTGACTTGAGCGTCGGAGGCCCTTCCATCGACCCCCCCCACCGGTGCTCCAAGAAGAACTCTAACGTTGTTCGTGTTTCAGGTTGCTAGTGCCTATCGTACCGGACGATCTCGACGTCCTTATCCGTAGTTGTTGGATTTATCCCCAACAATATATATATATATATATATATATATATATATATATATATTAAAATTAAAACAAAAAATAATAATATGCAATAAAATACTTTTAAGAACAATTATGTAAATAATTTACACATAATCTTCATGATTTTAATTTAAAATTCAATGATTTTCAACATATTTTGAAAAAATAAATACTAAAGTAATTAATCACTACTCTTGTTTTTAAAACTGACATGGTCATAATTTATTTATAATATTTATTAACTTATAATTTTTATCATAGTTATTAATTTAAATAAATAAAGAGAATAAAATAACACAAAAATAGAAAATCATTGTACACTATAGAGAAAAACATAATAAATTGAAACAAAATTATTCACAAATAAAAAAATAATTAGCAATTCCACCCTGAAAATATTTTTATATTTCTGTATTTATATAAAATTTATACCAACTGAATTATCATATTTATTAATTAATGTAATAAAAATTAATTTTTAACTGACTCTATATGAGCTGAATATTGAAAAAAGAAAGTAAAGAAGAGTTTGCAATAATAAAAATTAATATTATGAAAAGGCAAAAACAAGTAAAAAAAATAATTAAAAGATATATTTATTCCAAAAAGAAGATTGAGGAGAGAGATTTTTTTATTTTTTTTAAAAATAATTATGTAAATAATTTACAAGTAATTTATTATTGTTATTATTATTATTAGTTGTCTATTTAATTTGAATTTTGTTCTTATTTAAATTTAAAATAGGCTGAAGAGAAGAGAAAAAGTGGGCTGAGTTAAGATGCGAGTTAGGGCTGTTGGGCCGAAAATTTAAATGTTAGTAATCTTTGGCCACTGAGAGTGCAGAACTTATGACCGTTGGGTGGACACTTGGGCTGAAGTAAAAGGAAGGGTAGGACACTAGGGTTTGAGAGACGCCTCTCGGCCGCCTTCTCCCTTCCCCTCTCTTTCGCTGGCCACCGAGGATTTCATTTGGAGAAGGCGAATTGACGGGTGAAAAGCGGGCGGGTGGGAAATGAGGCAGACGCTTGTTGGGGGAACAGAAGGGGCGGAGACGGAGGATATGGGAGGAGGATGTAGATTGCTGATGGATTTGGGGCGTCCATGGTTGAGCCGTGGGTGTTTTTTGAAGATTGAAGGAACAAACCAGAGATCTGATCGGAGGAAGCAAGCCGGATCGATTAACAGGAAGATAAATCCACTACTCCTGTCCGGACGGCCAACTTTCCGGCTGTCGGGAATTCCGGAAGCTTCCACTCATGGCGATGGTTTCTTACAGTGGTTGAATATGAAATGGGAAAAACTTTGTTTAAGGTGAGAGGAATTCTTATTGAGTGAGGTTGTGGAATTTTATCTTACTTTTTCTTGTCAACGACACATCTTTTTTTGCAGTGTCTGAGTTTAGATGCCTTTTTTTTTACTTTTCTGGTGATAAGAAGATTCATCACTGGAAATAAAAGCAAGGAATTTGATTTTGCTGAAAAATGGACTTCACAATTACAGTTTATATAGGAGGTAAACGATCATGATTTATTTTTTAGTATTAGTATTTTTTTTATTTTGTGATGGATGATTCAGGTGGAGAAGTTGCATTCACAGGTGCACAATGGAAAGAACTGGAGAGACAAGCTATGATCTACACATGCATGATTTCCTGTGTTCCTGTGCCGCCTCATCTTCTCTTTCCCCTGTAAGTGCACATATATAAATATTTTTCATTCTCCCATAGTCCCATACCATTCCACATCCAATCTCTGCATATTATTAACTGAACTCAGAAATTGTTTCAGGCGGTAGTAGATACAGCAGAAAAGGAGATCTGGAGCCCGGGTGGTGCAAGAGGACAGACGGGAAGAAATGGCGGTTTCATTTGGAGAAGGCTAAGGAGGCGGCGCCGCCTGGTCAGCATTGACGGTGCATATCGACGGGTGAAAAGCGGGCGGGTGGAAATGAGGCAGACGCTCGTTGGGGGAACAGAAGGGGCGGACGAGGAGGATATGGAAGGAGGAGGATGCAGATTGCTTATGGATTTGGGGCGTCCATGGTTGAGCCGTGGGTGGCTTCCCAGCGAGAAACTGCTGGTCAGACTTTAGATCTCATCAAGGTAAATTTTTGTGCATGCTTGTGTTTAAGTACCTTATAATTATCTGCAGAAGATGATAGACTATCTAGTATTCTGTCTGAGTAGCATGTGATCATTCCTGCAGTACTTGATGAAGTTTAATATCAGTCCTGGTGATCTAATGGAACTTTCACCTCTATTTTCTGATGATAGCCAGATAGAAATTGAGTAAGATGTCATTCGCTCTTTGAACAATTTAATAAATGTAATTTCTGGGCACTTCTATCCAATTTATGATTCTTCATTTTCTTTTAACTTGTAGTATCTGTGCACAGAACTATATACGATGTTGCACTCTAAAACCTAGCTCTAATTCTTGATATGACAAGTTAATTTCAATTTGGTAAAGCCATCTATATTTTTGTTCTTTCACTGCTTGGTTCTGTAAATATTTATATTACTCTGTTGATTTTCTTGAAATTATCTTTCTCTCTCTGCCCGCTGTTAGTATTCGTAGGTAGATATCAGGTTCATCACACCTCACGAACATAGAGAGATTTTCCGGGGTCTTGATTTATATCAACTTGGAAGGCTTGACACCCAAACTTATATCAGGATTTATGTGGATGCAAGCATATTTGCCAATTACTTTACCATAGTTCCCTGCCAAAATTTAATGGCCTCTATCACTCCTAGGAATGTCAATTTGTTTATCAATTTGCTGGCCTCACCTTTCTGATACTTGTATGGCATTGCTAACTACTACATACGTTCTCCTCACTAATACTGACCTAAAAAGGCTTTCCATTTTTTGGAGTTGCATTTTTATTTGAAAATGCTGCTTGTCTTTATTCTGGTATTTACTCCTTTTACTTGTTTTGGTGACTGAGGCCGCAGGAGCTGTAGAGAACATGTTCCAATGAGCATTAACAAAATATATGGCCGCCTATTATACTTTCCAATTTTTTTGAAGAATTGTGGTTCATATTAATCTTCTGTCAGTGATTAGCATTCTTTTCTGATTCACATGCATTTCATTTGGTTCCAAAATGTTTCTCCTACTCCCTTTTAATCTTGAATTATTTTATCTGATTCAAGCAAGTTGAGGAACTTCTATCAAAAGTGGAGCAGTCTCCTCCCAGAACAATGCAAGAGCTTGAGTTTGTGTCCGGTGGTTCTATACAGAACAATGCTCCCAGAACAATCCAGAGTTGATATTAGATATATTGAGTTTGACGGGTGAAAAGCGGGCGGGTGGGAAATGAGGCAGACGCTTGTTGGGGGAACAGAAGGGGCGGAGACGGAGGATATGGGAGGAGGATGTAGATTGCTGATGGATTTGGGGCGTCCATGGTTGAGCCGTGGGTGTTTTTTGAAGATTGAAGGAACAAACCACCCGCTTTTTGCACGAAGATGACTCTTTAAACAATCCAGAACAATGCTCCCAGAACAATGCAATCAGAAGTTATACCGATCAGAAGTTATCCAAGAGCTGCACTCTATAAGAAAGAGAGAGATTTTCGTGGGTCTTGATTTATATCCTTGACACGCAAAATTATATTAGGATTTATGTTAATGCAAGCATATTTGCCAATTATTTTACCATCGTTCCCTGCCAAAATTTAATGGCCTTCACTCCATGAGATTCCTTCATGAGATTTCTGCTAGCTCTGGGGACACTTCTGATTCAGTAGGAGCAATTGAGTAGTCTTCACCCTCCAAAGAGCATCTGTATCAACCCACATTTGTACTCTATTTTACTTTGTCTTCATATTTATCCTTTTGTATTTCTCTCAATTAAGCAAGCCATCTTAGTTAATTGGTACTACGACTTATAATTATTTCCTGACTTATCAAGTCAACCTGTTCTCTTTGTGGCTTTTTTTGATTCTCCCCATTCATGGTATTGTTTCTATTACCATTTCAAGGTGTGTTTCTTTCCCAGGAGTCGGCATATGCGAGAGCTGTCCACAGTGGCAGAAAATGTGCGAAGATGTTGTCACGGGTAACTGTTTTTATTTCACGTCGGCGCCACCCGCGTTGTCGCTGGCGAGGGACTCGACCCAGGCATTGGCGTCGGGGGTCAGGATGCCGAGTTTCCAGACGTCGGTCTTCGTAGTCGGTGAGGGAGTCCTTGATTGATATTTCTTCATGCCTAGTTGTTTATATGATACTGAATGAGCCCCTCCGCCCCATTTTGTATTGATATCTGGCGTTGAGCTGCTTGGCCCTTCCAACATATACTATGCAAGTAACAAAATGGACCCTTATTGGTGTGGTGATGACATCATGTTAAATTTCTTGTTGTAGGAAACTTTATTGCTGTTGGGTCGATGGATCATGTTGTTGCCATTTGTTCTTGTTCTTGTTTATGTGGTTAATGGTTTTTTGATTAAAATAACCTCCAAATTTGATTCTGTTAGGTGGACGAAGTCCAGGCATCTGCTACCTTAGGCGGTGTTGCTGAAAAGAAGAAAAAGGGGAAGAAGGTTGGTCTTTTTTAATTGCATCTCAAAACTGATAAGTGTTAAGTATTTAATCTTGACATTCACCTCCTATTTATTATATATAGCATGTTCCTGTCACCTAAAAGTGTTTACTTTTTGTCGGCTACAGAATGTAGTATGCAGTAACGAAACTCCAGTTTTTGTTCCATCACATTAATGTGGTCTCAATGATGTTGGTGCTCCTCTCATGGCATTCTAAGTCCTGTAATACTTTGCTTATCATAGAAATGAATAGTCTTGGGCTCGAGTTGTCATTTTATGTGGTTGGGTAGGAGCATCTCTTGTTTAACTTGAAAAAGTAAACCGAGTGGCACATTGATGATTACTTTGTCTGGTAGCCTGATAGTGTGTTATATTTAACTAGTTCCTATATCTAAATTAGAGTCTCAAAGAACACCAATGTACGTATTCTACTTCTAACTCGCTCTTTCTTTTTTGTTTTAGATTAGAAATATATTAAATACAAGGATGGCAGCCACATAGATTCAGTTCTTGGACTTGCCTGGAACAAGGAGTTTAGGTATGTTCGAAAAATTGTACCTCACAGTGTTTTTCGTTCCCGTTTGTTTAGGTTAGGCTAATTGACATTGGTGTCCTTATCATGGCTTTTGATGTGTAGATATGGCTCATTTGAAAGAGACTAACAATGGGACAAGGACTGGGAGATTTTCCAAATCTCCATCAACTGACCCCTATGTGCTTGTTCTAGTCATTGATGACTTTAAGGTGACGATTTAAACATGTGTTTAACGCAGAGAGTGGGTGTGTGTCTGTTTGGACATCTGATGGGATTTTACCAGTAATTACTATTTGATGTATATATTACATTAGGGGGACTTCTGATTCGATGCACTATTTGGAAAGTTGGTTAACAAGCTGTTACCTCTGAAGGGAGTGATGCAACTGATGCTTATGGCCAATAGTCATTTGAATGCAGCAAAAGCAGCCCAAGTGCCATGGAATCTGTTTTTCCTGAAGTTGATTTTCTATTATCTTTGTTTAAGAATTCATGTATGCAGTTGGTTAATCTTAGGAAATAGGTGGTTAATCTTAGGAATCTTTCAGTTAATTTCCTTTCAGTGTTCTGCTATTCACTAGATGATCTCCCTAATATTGATGTTTGTTCTCAGATTGATCAGAAACCTAGAATGATAAAACTGAAATTTCTGCTCAAGACTCTAAGCATCGGAAGACGCTTTCTGAGGTTAGTTAGCTTGGTTTAATAGATTATTATTCTATTTATATGAAGGCACGAGGGCATGCAGCATGTTGCTAACTGTTGCTGTTTCTTTTTCCATATTTACATGCAGCTGGAAAAATGTGTTGATGGCTTGTTTGATAGTTTTGCAAGGTTGGATTCACGTATATATAGTGTTGGCCAAACTGCTGCTAACGTAGGCGACCACCAGCAGGTATGTTTGTTCTCAGATTGATCAGAAACTCTAGAATGATAAAACTGAAATTTCTGCTCAAGACTCTAAGCATCGGAAGACGCTTTCTGAGGTTAGTTAGCTTGGTTTAATAGATTATTATTCTATTTATATGAAGGAACAAGGGCATCCAGCATGTTGCTAACTGTTGCTGTTTCTTTTTCCATATTTACATGCAGCTGGAAAAATGTCTTGATGGCTTGTTTGATAGTTTTGCAAGGTTGGATTCACGTATATATAGTGTTGGCCAAACTGCTACTAACGTAGGAGACCACCTGCAGGTAAAGGTAAAACCTGTATAAAGATTGTAAATTTTGTTTAGTCTGCATTTGGTGTTTATTTTCTTATTATATCATGTCTTTAATATACAGAGTGAATATAGTCCAATACTAACACATCAAATTAATGTTGTAGGTCTGTGTAACTGATATATAATAACACTGCTGTTTTTTGTGTTTCCGTCTTTCTCTTGATATTTAACATTTTGGAAACTGATTGCAGATGCTTAAAAAGGAACATAAAAAGGCAGAAGAACATGAAAAGGCAGAAGATAGGGATCCTAATAATCTCATTTCCAGCACCATCACTTCATCAATGCAGAGTTTTTCAGTGATGTAATTAACCGGGGAAGAAATACCATGTTTTTTTTAGTACAGGAAGAAATTCAATGTAATTTGTTTTTGTTTTTCGAGGAAACCATGTTATTTTTTATTTACGGAGACGCCTGCTTGGTGGCATTTGTTTCTTATTTTTTTGGGGGGCAGACCGGGGTGATGTCTATATAAATTTTCCAGATTTTTTTCAAAGTGGAGTAAATTTGATTTTGACTGTACCAAGTTGTAGGATTTTAAATAAGGATTTCAAGAGCGCAAGAATTGTTGCAATTGGAGGAGTAATGAAGGAGTTATGATTAAAATAAGATTTTAAAAGAAAATATTTTTATTTTGAGAATTTTAAAAAAAATGCCGGTTTGACTTAAAAAACCGGTCCGGTTCACTAAAATTAGACCGGCCGGTTCAGATTGACCCGGACTACCTACGAGCCGGTCTGGTTCAATTAAACCGGCTGGTCGGACCGCCGGTCCATCTAGACCGAACCCGGTTCGACCAGACCGGACCAAACCGGTTCGACCAGACCGGTTCGCCGGTTCGACCAGACCGATTCAGACCGGTTCGACCAGACCGGACCGCCGGTTCGACCAGACCGGTCCAGACCGGTTCGACCAGACCGGACCGCCGGTTCGACCAGACCGGTTCAGACCCGGTTCGACCAGACCGGTCCAGACCGGTTCGACCAGACCGGTTCAGACCCGGTTCGACCAGACCGGTTCGACCAAACCCATTAATTAGGGTTTCTAGGGTTTTTAGGGTTTCTAGGGTTTTTAGGGTTTTAGGGTTTTAGGGTTTCTAGGGTTTCTAGGGTTTCTAGGGTTTCTAGGATTTTTAGGGTTTCTAGGGTTTCTAGGGTTTTTAGGGTTTCTAGGGTTTCTAGGGTTTCTAGGGTTGATTTACGATTTTTGTCATATCTTCTTCGTTATACGTCCGATTGATGCGATTCTTTTTGCGTTAGAAACCTTATTACAAGGGCTACGATCCTGGCTAGTCGAATCTAGTTTTTGAAATAGTCAAAATTTTGGTGTTTACGATTTTCGTCATATCTTCTTCATTATACGTCCGATTGACGCGATTCTTTTTGCGTTATAAACCTTATTATAAGCACTGTGTCCCCTCCGTTTCCCAACCTATCCTTCTCTGATTTGGTCCGTTCAAAGATCGTTGGGAATATTTTTAGGGTGGCTACGTGGGAGCATGATCAGAATTGAAATCTGTGTCGGTCGATTTTTGGGCGAGTGGTTCGCCAAGGCCATTTTAGCTACATTAAGTGGCTCGGGGAACCGAAATTTCGATTTTGGCACGGAAGCGGTTCGGAGAGGGAATTTCACCACATGTTCACCATCATGAAAGATAACCAAGGGCCCAAGAATCCTGCAATTCCGACGTGTAACGAGAGAGATATTGACAAAACGCTCCGTCGGGGGACGGTGCTACGTTCCCTCCGTTTCCCAACCTATACTTGTCTGATTTGGTCCATTCAAAGATCGTTGGGAATATTTTTAGGGTGGCTACGTGGGAGCATGATCAGAATTGAAATTCGTGTCAATCGATTTTTGGGCGAGTGGTTCGTCAAGGCCATTTTAGCTACATTAAATGGGTTGGGGAGCTGAAATCTCGATTTTGGCTCGGAAGCGGTTCGGCGAGGGAATTTCACCACATGTTCACCATCATGAAAGATAACCAAGGGCCCAAGAATCATGCAATTCGGACGTGTAACGGGGGAGATATTGGCAAAACGGTCCGCGGGGGACGACGCTTCGTCCCCTCCGTTTCCTAACCTATCCTTGTCTGATTTGGTCCGTTCAAAGACCGTTGGGAATATTTTTTGGGTGGCTACGTGGGAGCATGATCAGAATTGAAATTCGTGTCAGTCGATTTTTGGGCGAGTGGTTCGTCAAGGCCATTTTAGCTACATTAAATGGGTTGGGGAGCTGAAATCTCGATTTTGGCACGGAAGCGGTTCGGCGAGGGAATTTCACCACATGTTCACCATCATGAAAGATAACCAAGGGCCCAAGAATCATGCAATTCGGACGTGTAACGGGGGAGATATTGGCAAAACGGTCCGCGGGGGACGGCGCTTCGTCCCCTCCGTTTCCTAACCTATCCTTGTCTGATTTGGTCCGTTCAAAGACCGTTGGGAATATTTTTTGGGTGGCTACGTGGGAGCATGATCAGAATTGAAATTCGTGTCAGTCGATTTTTGGGCGAGTGGTTCGTCAAGGCCATTTTAGCTACATTAAATGGGTTGGGGAACTGAAATCTCGATTTTGGCACGGAAGCGGTTCGGCGAGGGAATTTCACCACATGTTCACCATCATGAAAGATAACCAAGGGCCCAAGAATCATGCAATTCGGACGTGTAACGGGGGAGATATTGGCAAAACGGTCCGCGGGGGACGGCGCTTCGTCCCCTCCGTTTCCTAACCTATCCTTGTCTGATTTGGTCCGTTCAAAGACCGTTGGGAATATTTTTTGGGTGGCTACGTGGCAGCATGATCAGAATTGAAATCCGTGTCGGTCGATTTTTGGGCGAGTGGTTCGTCAAGGCCATTTTAGCTACATTAAATGGGTCGGGGAGCCGAAATCTCGATTTTGGTACGGAAGCGGTTCGGCGAGGGAATTTCACCACATGTTCACCATCATGAAAGATAACCAAGGGCCCAAGAATCATGCAATTCGGACGTGTAACGGGGGAGATATTGGCAAAACGGTCCGCGGGGGACGGCGCTTCGTCCCCTCCGTTTCCTAACCTATCCTTGTCTGATTTGGTTCGTTCAAAGACCGTTGGGAATATTTTTTGGGTGGCTACGTGGCAGCATGATCAGAATTGAAATCCGTGTCGGTCGATTTTTGGGCGAGTGGTTCGTCAAGGCCATTTTAGCTACATTAAATGGGTCGGGGAGCCGAAATCTCGATTTTGGCACGGAAGCGGTTCGGCGAGGGAATTTCACCACATGTTCACCATCATGAAAGATAACCAAGGGCCCAAGAATCATGCAATTCGGACGTGTAACGGGGGAGATATTGGCAAAAAGGTCTGCGGGGGACGACGCTTCGTCCCCTCCGTTTCCTACCTATCCTTGTCTGATTTGGTCCGTTCAAAGACCGTTGGGAATATTTTTTGGGTGGCTACATAGCAGCATGATCAGAATTGAAATCCGTGTTGGTCGATTTTTGGGCGAGTGGTTCGTTAAGGCCATTTTAGCTACATTAAATGGGTCGGGGAGCCGAAATCTCGATTTTGGCACGGAAGCGGTTCGGCGAGGGAATTTCACCACATGTTCACCATCATGAAAGATAACCAAGGGCCCAAGAATCATGCAATTCGGACGTGTAACGGAGGAGATATTGGCAAAACGGTCCGCGGGGGACGACGCTTCGTCCCCTCCGTTTCCTAACCTATCCTTGTCTGATTTGGTCCGTTCAAAGACCGTTGGGAATATTTTTAGGGTGGCTACGTGGGAGCATGATCAGAATTGAAATCTGTGTCGGTCGATTTTTGGGCGAGTTGTTCGTCAACGCCATTTTAGCTACATTAAGTGGGTCGGGGAGCCGAAATCTCAATTTTGGCACGGAAGCGGTTCCGCGAAGGAATTTCACAATATGTTTTCCATCATGAAAGGTAACCAAGGGCCCAGGAATCATGCAATTCGGACGTGTAACGAGGGAGATATTGGCAAAATGATCCGCGGGGGACGGCGCTACGTCCCCTCCGTTTCCTAACCTATCCTTGCCTGATTTGGGGTTTGGGGTTGGGGGTTTGGGGTTTGGGGTTGGGGGTTTGGGGGTTGGGGGTTTGGGGTTGCGGGTTGGGGGTTTGGGGGTTAGGGTTTAGGGTTTGGGGGTTTAGTGGTTTGGGGTTTGGGGTTTGGGGTTTGGGGGTTTGGGGGTTTAGGGTTTGGGGTTTAGGGTTTAGGGTTTGGGTTTGGGGGTTTGGGCTTTGGGGTTTAGGGTTTGGGGTTTAGGGTTTAGGGTTTGAGTTTTGGGTTGGGGGTTGGGGGTTTGGGGTTGGGTTGGGGTTTGGGGGTTGGGGGTTTGGGGTTGGGGGTTGGGGGTTTGGGGGTTGGGGTTGGGGTTTGGGGTTTGGGGTTGGGGTTGGGGGTTTGGGGGTTTGGGGTTGGGGGTTTGGGTTGGGGTTTCGGGGTTTGGGGGTTTGGGTTTGGGGCTTGGGGTTTGGGGTTTGGGGTTGGGGGTTTGGGGTTTGGGGTTGGGTTTGGGGGTTTGGGGTTGGGAGTTGGGGTTTTGGTGGGGTTTGGGGGTTTGGGGTTTGGGGTTTGAGGTTTGGGGTTTGGGTTTGGGGTTTGGGTTTGGTTTGGGTTTGGGGTTGGGGGTTGGGGTTTAGGGTTTGGGGGTTTGGGGTTTGGGGCTGGGGGTTGGGGGTTTGGGGGTTGGGGGTTTGGGGTTGGGGGTTTGGGGTTTGGGGGTTGGGGGAATGGGGGTTTGGGGTTTGGGGTTGGGGGTTTAGGGTTTGGTCTGTGCAAGCCTGTGTCGGTCGATTTTTAAGTCGTTATCCTTCTCTGATTTGGTCCGTTCAAAGACCGTTGGGAATATTTTTAGGGTGGCTACGTGGGAGCATGATCAGAATTGAAATCTGTGTCGGTCGATTTTTGGGCGAGTGGTTCGCCAAGGCCATTTTAGCTACATTAAGTGGCTCGGGGAACCGAAATCTCGATTTTGGCACGGAAGCGGTTCGGCGAGGGAATTTCACCACATGTTCACCATCATGAAAGATAACCAAGGGCCCAAGAATCCTGCAATTCCGACGTGTAACGAGAGAGATATTGAGAAAACGCTCCGTCGGGGGACGGTGCTACGTTCCCTCCGTTTCCCAACCTATACTTGTCTGATTTGGTCCATTCAAAGATCGTTGGGAATATTTTTAGGGTGGCTACGTAGGAGCATGATCAGAATTGAAATCCGTGTCAGTCGATTTTTGGGCGAGTGGTTCGTCAAGGCCATTTTAGCTACATTAAATGGGTTGGGGAGCTGAAATCTCGATTTTGGCATGGAAGCGGTTCGGCGAGGGAATTTTACCACATGTTCACCATCATGAAAGATAACCAAGGGCCCAAGAATCATGCAATTCGGACGTGTAACGGGCGAGATATTGGCAAAACGGTCCGCGGGGGACGGTGCTTCGTCCCCTCCGTTTCCTAACCTATCCTTGTCTGATTTGGTCCGTTCAAATACCGTTGGGAATATTTTTTGGGTGGCTACGTGGCAGCATGATCAGAATTGAAATCCGTGTCGGTCGATTTTTGGGCGAGTGGTTCGTCAAGGCCATTTTAGCTACATTAAATGGGTTGGGGAGCTAAAATCTCGATTTTGGCACGGAAGCGGTTCAGCGAGGGAATTTCACCACATGTTCACCATCATGAAAGATAACCAAGGGCCCAAGAATCATGCAATTCGGACGTGTAACGGGGGAAATATTGGCAAAACGGTCCGCGGGGGACGGCACTTCGTCCCCTCTGTTTCCTAACCTATCCTTGTCTGATTTGGTCCGTTCACAGACCGTTGGGAATATTTTTAGGGTGGCTACGTGAGAGCATGATCAGAATTGAAATCCGTGTCGGTCGATTTTTGGGCGAGTGGTTCGTCAACGCCATTTTAGCTACATTAAGTGGGTCGGGGAGCCGAAATCTCGATTTTGGCACGGAAGCGGTTCGGCGAGGGAATTTCACAATATGTTTCCCATCATGAAAGGTAACCAAGGGCCCAAGAATCATGCAATTCGGACGTGTAACGAGGGAGATATTGGCAAAACGATCTGCGGGGGACGGCGCTACGTCCCCTCCGTTTCCTAACGTATCCTTGCCTGATTTGGGGTTGGGGTTTGGGATT